>NC_057805.1:142982843-143290452 GCF_018294505.1 Triticum aestivum
AGACTCCTCGTCATATCCCCGATCTCATCCGGGACTCCGAACTCCTTCGGTACATCAAAACTCAATAAAACTGTCATCGTAACGTTAAGCGTGCGGACCCTACGGGTTCGAGAACTATGTAGACATGACCGAGACACGTCTCCGGTCAATAACCAATACCGCGACCTGGATGCCCATATTGGCTCCCACATATTCTACGAAGATCTTTATCGGTCAGACCGCATAACAACATACATTGTTCCCTTTGTCACCGGTATGTTACTTGCCCGAGATTTGATCGTCGGTATCTCGATACCTAGTTCAATCTCGTTACTGGCAAGTCTCTTTACTCGTTCCGTAACACATCATCCCGCAACTAACTCATTAGTCACAATGCTTGCAAGGCTTATAGTGATGTGCATTACCGAGTGGGCCCAGAGATACCTCTCCGACAACCGGAGTGACAAATCCTAATCTCGAAATACGCCAACCCAACAAGTACCTTTGGAGACACCTGTAGAGCACCTTTATAATCACCCATTTACGTTGTGACGTTTGGTAGCACACAAAGTGTTCCTCCGGTAAACGGGAGTTGCATAATCTCATAGTCAGAGGAACATGTATAAGTCATGAAGAAAGCAATAGCAACATGCTAAACGATCGGGTGCTAAGCTAACGGAAATGGTCAAGTAAATCACGTCATTCTCCTAATGAGGTGATCTCGTTAATCAAATGATAACTCATGTTTATGGCTAGGAAACATAACCATGTTTGACTAACGAGCTAGTCAAGTAGAGGCATACTAGTGACACTCTGTTTGTCTATGTATTCACACATGTATTACGTTTCCGGTTAATACAATTCTAGCATGAATAATAAACATTTATCATGATATAAGGAAATATATAATACTTTATTATTGCCTCTAGGGCATATTTCCTTCAAGTGGGACCAAGGCTCGGGAGGCGCCTCTGTGGTGGCATGCAGATCTTCGTCAAGATCATAAACATGTGAGATCAGATGAGGACCAGAAGATGGCGACCCTCGGCGGGATCCTAGCCGAGGAAATCCACAAGACCCCCGGCAAGACCCTTGCCGGGTCGACTGCAATGCCACGGCAAGACCCTTGCTGGGCCCCCGGCAAGGCCTTTGCCGAGGGCATCAGCAGGGCCACTGCCAGGCCCGCGCCAGCCAAGACTCCACCACCGTCCCCAAGTAGCTGCTACCTCAACCAACTGGGCAGGCACCTACGTGGTGACGGGCGGCCTCTACACCGACTCAGCAAGCACCTGCGTGGTGGCATGTGACCCTTCATGAAGGCTCCACCACCGCGCCAGCCCAGCAGCCAGCCAACGTGGCGCTGCGAGGCCTCATCAGCTCGGACGCGTGTCGAGGCCAGGCGAGGCGGCGACAGCTGGGACGTGCTTCCTTGACGTCCCGAATAAAGCAAGGGGGGCACGTCTGCAGTGCATTAAATGTGTTTATCCGATGGACCCAAAGGATAGGCTTATCGACTGTAGACCTTTCCACCTCCTGTGTGTCACTGTGGCAACCCCTTTTTCCTATAAAAGAAGGCCTGAGGCGACCAGGAGAGGGATGCGGCTCTTTTGGGCAAGTTGCACCCCGTAGCTAGCTCAAGAACACAAGAACACTCAAATACATCCACCAAAGCAGGACTAGGGTATTACGCATCTTCGCGGCCCAAACCTGGGTAAACGATCCGTGTGCTTCCTGTCAGACCCGCTCTTTGCACAACCTCGCGCCCGCCAACTGTAGAAGGGATCCCAGTGACCCCATAGGTGTCGTTTCCACCGACAAAGTCAATCCATGCAAAATCCGGAGGTTCTCAGTACAGATGTTTTGTAGATCTTGTTATGCTCCATCCATCCATGCCCTTGTTTGCATTTATGTGCTGCTGTATCTTGTCGTTATCATGCCCTCAAACTGCTAAATAAAGTTGATGTCAGTCTGTTAACATTAAGTTCAGTCTTGCCATGTGAATAGCTAGTGATCTATGCATCCTATGACCATGTTCTTGGCATGAGTGGCTGCACAAATATGTCTTCTTGTTGTTGGTAATATTCACATGCCATGAAATGCTTTATGATGAGTTAACCAAGCTTGCAAAGATGTCTACTTGTCGCTATTCCTGCCATGTTTAGTTTATTTCACTATGTGAATCTGTTATCGTTTGCATTATTGCCATGATGTTTTGAGCATGTTCTAATGGTTTCTAGCAGTATCTCAGTGTTCATGTTCTGTAGTGCTTGACCTATAAATGCTTGTAATGTCCTTTGATGCCATGATATGTTCTAGTAACATATAATTTTGTTGTCTCAAATTATGCATCATGAATCTGTTTTCAGCCTTACTCTGCTTTTCACTAAGTCTGAGAATCTTTTATGACTTGCAATTTTGTCTTGATGAATGCCTTTCATCTATAGGTTATATGTAGATGCTTAGTAATAATGTTTTGCCATGTTTAACTTGTACTTTGATTCCATGCTCTTGGTTGCTATGTTCTTGCACAGTAGCATCATTGTTTCATGCCTCCAATATGTTAACATGTTATTTCTGCTCACATGTATGCCCTGTTTTTCACTGTCATAATCTATGTTATAGTGTTGCTTGTTGCATTGATCTCATTGGTTTAATCATGATGCCTTTGAACCTGAACCTTGATGTTATTTGAAGCATGTAATCTGTACTTTGAGTGAATATCATGTTTGTCCCTATCTTGTTCTTATAGCATGTTGTTATGTTGCTTGTAGGATGCCTAGTTGCTGTTTTGGATAGCTTGTCCTTTAAACTTGTATTGAGTGTATGTGTTGAACCGTGGCTCCGTTTGGAGCACGCTCTAAATGTAACTTGCTTCGTTTTGCACGTAGTTTCATGTTACCTTATTGGATCTTTGATTTGGAGTGTTTGTGATGTTGTTTTGCTTGCATTTGCATCAATGACATGTTTAACTTATTTTGCTCATATCTTCTAGACCGTAGCTCCGAATTAAATGAATTTTATATGTAACTTGACTAGAAAACCGCGTATATCATTATGGTGCACTTTAAATTGATGTTTAACAACTTTAACATAATTTTTTGTTCAGAACAGTACCAATTTCGAAATTCGCATATGGGGATTTTCTAGAATTGTTATGTATTGTTTTCGGCCTCATTTAAACTTGCTTTGGTGTGCCGTTCTTGTATGCATCATCTCTTGTCATGAGTAGCATCATGTAGCCTTCTCATGCATCATACTTGGTTGAGCATCATGTCATGATATGTGTTGTGTGTTTACCAAGTTGTTTGCTTCTTTCCGGTTGTGCTCCTTCTCAATAGTTACCGTTTCGTTGCGATTTTGAGGATTCGTTCGACTACGTGGGATCATCTTCTTCATGGACTCGTTCTTCTTCCTAGCGGGATTTCAGGCAAGATGACCGTCACCTTGAATCTCACTACTATCTTTGCCATGCTAGTTGTGTGGATGCTATCGGTATGTCGCGCTACCTACCACTTGTTTATCAAGCCTCCCAAATTGTCATGATAGCCTCTAACCTTTTCACTCTAACTAGCAAACCGTTGTTTGGCTATGTTACCGCTTTGCTAAGCCCCTCTTATAGCGTTGCTAGTTGCAGGTTGTTCCATGTCGGGACATGGACATCATGGGATATCACAATATCTTTTATTTAATTAATGCACATATATACTTGGTAAAGGGTGGAAGGCTCGGCCTTTTGCCTGGTGTTTTGTTCCACTCTTGCCACCCTAGTTTCTTTCATACCGGTGTTATGTTCCTTGATTTTGCGTCCCTAACCTGATGAGTGTTTATGGGCCCCTCTTGACAGTTCGCTTCGAATAAAACTCTTCTAGCAAGGCCCAACATTGGTTTTAACATTTTCCATAATAATATTGAACTAAATAATTAATTGGCATAGGGCGTCATGAACCCGAGGATTTCTTTCTACATAAACAGGGGACAGTGCTATTGGCATTGGTCCCAAACGGGTGGACTGCCGGGCGACCATGAGGAAACTCAAGGATCTGATTTTACTCGTAGGATGTCCCATCCGGACGTGGCCTGAGACGAGATACGCGCGGCTACTATCAGGGTGTCGGCACACCGGGAGGTCTTCCTGGACTTGTTTTACCATTGTCTAAATGTCTTGTGCACCGGGATTCCGAGTCTGATCGGAGGGTCCCGCGATGGAGGATTGTCTCTGCGGACCGTGAGCTTGTCATGGGCTAAGTTGGGACACCCCTGCAGGGTTTAAACTTTCAAGAGCCGTGCCCGCGGTTATGTGGCAGATGGGAATTTATTAATATCCAGTTGTAGTGAACTTGAAGTAAACTCAATTAAAATACACCAACCGCGTGTGTAACCGTGACTGTCTCTTTTCAGGGAAGTTCGAGAGGAAACACGGTTGGGTTATGTTTGAACGTAAGTAGTTCAGGATCACTTCTTGATCATTACTAGTTTGCGACCGTTGCGTAGTTTCTCATCTTATTCTTGAACTCGTAAGTTAGCCACCATACAATGTTTAGTCGCTTGCTGCAACCTCACCACTTATCCTTTCCATACGCATTAAGCTTTGCTAGTCTTGATACCCATGGTAATGGGATTGCTGAGTCCTCGTGGCTCAAACATTACTACAACAACAGTTGCAGGTACACGTAATGCAATGATCCGACATGAGAGTGATGCTTGCTTGTTTTTGAGTTCTTCTGCTTCTTCTTTGAACAGCGGTTAGGTTCCTGGTCGGCAGCCTGGGCTAGCAGGGTGGATGTCGTTTGAGCTTCTGTTTGTGTTTCATCCGTAGTCGGATGTTGTTCTCATGCATGATGTTTGATGTATTCATGTGGCATTGTATGCCTTTATATGTATCCCCAACTATTATGTAATGGTACGATGTAATGATATCCACCTTGCAAAAGCGTTTCAATATGCGGCTCTATCCTTGGATGGGACCTTCGAGTTCCGCTTGTCTAGGATCGCATATTGGGTGTGACATTAGGGCCGACCCTTAGGCGATGCTCGATTATCCCCCTCGGGATCCCAACCAGATCCTTGGGCCTCCATGTGAATATTTCCTTGTTCGCGCGTAAGACATCGACCAACGCCTTTTCTTGATCTGGAGAGAGGTTGGCACCTATGGTGAAGGTGGCACCTGATGCCCCATCTTCATTGACCGGCACCTGCTTCGTCTTGGCCCAATCTTGAGAGAATAGCTGCTTCTTCGTTGCTGGTGCAGCCCCGAGACCTCTGGGGCCCCTTCCTCGGCTGGGCACGCTGCTGGCGCGGCCCTAAAGCCGAGCTTTAGGGCCATCGGCGTGTCCTTCATGTCTCCTGCCACGATGAGGACACCACTGCTTCCCGGCATCTTCATGAGGTTGTAGGTAGGTTGAGTCGCTGCCATGAACTTGGCCAGGGCCAGCTACCCGAGGATGGCATTGTACGGGAGGCAGATGCGGGCGATGTCGAAGTCGATAAGCTCGGTGCGGTAGTTTTCGCGGGTGCCGAAGGTGACGGGGAGGCGGATCTGGCCGAGGGCACTGGTGGAGCCGTCGACGACTCCAGAGAAGGCTTCGTAGGGCGGAGCTGGCCATGGGGCACATGAAGCAAGCCGAATGCTTCCACCGAGGGCATGTTGAGGCCGGCTCCACCGAGAGCACTGGTCCCGGCTGTAACGGCGGGGTGGTCCCCGGAGTCGAAGATGAGGTTGGCCTTTGGTGCCGCCCAACCTGGCAGTGTCGCGTGCTGCACGTGGAGCACGCCTGCCTGGCGAAAGAACTGCTTGATGTGGCGACCCGAGGGTGGCGCATGCGAGCCACCGAGGATGGCCGCGACGGCGTGAGGTGCTGGCATCGCGAAGCGCACGACCAAAAGGCCACGCAGCTCCTCCCAGGAGGCCCCCGAAGATTCCAGCAGGCCAAGGAGCCACGCGCGTGGCGCGCCTATGAGAGCCATGGGGAGCCAGTTCGCCATGACCTTATGTCGCCGCGGGCCACCAGGACCGCCTCCTCATACGCCTGGAGAAACCCCACCGGGTCCTCCGCGTCGTCGTAGCGAGGCGGCATCTCTGGCCTGAACTTGGGCGGACACTACACTCGCCGTAAGGTGGGGTTGAAGGCCCGGAGACCCACGACACCTTCGTGCGTGCCGGTCGACCCAGTCGGAGGAGCGGCGGAGCTCGCCATGAGAGCTGAACGACATAGGCGGAGTGCGGCGGACGGAGAAGCGAAGCTTCAACGCACCCTTACCTGATGCGCCAAATGTTGGATTTCGGCTTCCGCAAACCCTTGAGAGGTTCGAACTATGGGGTGCGTGCAAAGAACTCGTCCTCCCCAGTCTACCTACTCACTAATCACATAGCCTAGCTCGATGAACTGAATGGGAAAGAGACACAGCAGTTTACCCAGGTGCGGGCCACCTTGCGGTGTAAAACCCTACTCCTGCTTTGTTGTGGATTAGCCTCGAGGGGCTGAGGATGGACTAGTTCAGTGGCAAACAACCTCAGGAGGAGAGGTGTTCTTGGGCTCGAGTGAGCTGGTGGATTTCAGGGTGGAATCAATCCGTCCCCCTCTATGGTGGTGGCTACGTCCTATTTATAGTAGCCTTGGTCCTCTTCCCAAATGAAGGCGGGAAGGCATCCCACAACGGCCAAATTCAAAGGGAGAAAACTAGTACACGCTATCCTTACAAAAGTAGTCTTCGCCTACAAAAGCCTCTGGTCATGACGTCAGGGTGGGATCGGTGATGACCTACGTCCTATCATCCTGGCGGTCTTGGTCTTGTTGCACGAGAATGGAAACCTTTGGCCGATTCCTCGGGACTCCGCGCCTGTGCTTGCCTCCTTAGCACCAAAGAGGAAACTGGTACACTGCGCCCGCTGGTGCCTGCCTGGCCTTGGTTGTCATGGCTCACATCATCTGGACCTCGCGAGGTGAGGCTTGCATAGAAATCTCCGCTCCTCGGGAGCCAGCCTGGAGAGGCCGCTCCTCGTGGAGGTCTTGGTGTTGTCCGCCTCACGAGGCATGGCCCCTCGCGAGGGTCTTGAGTTGTTGATGTTGAAGCTGGGTCGTACCAGGCCGTTGATTGAGCCACGCCATGGGCCACAGGCAGGCAAGTCTGGGTACCCCCATTCCCAAGACGCCGACAAACAATACAACAGAGTGTGAAGGGATCCTTACCGGGCTCAGGATTGCCACTGAATTGGGAATCAAGAAGCTGATCATTTGAGGAGATTCACAACTTGTGGTGAGACAAGTCAACAAAGATTAGCAAAGTCCATTGGTGGAGGCATACGTTGGGGAAGTGGGGAGATTGTAGGAGCGCTTTGACGGATTGCAAACAAAGCACATACCCCGTGCGGAAAACAGCGTTGCTGATCATCTGTCAAAATGTGCGGCGCCAAAGCTTCCTGTGGAACCAGGAACTTTTGTTCTCCATCTTACTCTGCCCTCCATATCCCCGGCAACAATGGCACGAAACAGGAGGAAATTGGACTCCGGTAAGCCTCTCCCGGTAGAGCCCCTCGGGACTCCTGGCAGGGACCCTGCTGGAAACAACTCCCCATTGATTGCTAGGCTGCGCCCTCCTGTCGGGCCACTGGTCCCGATAATCGAGGAACACACTCACGCACATGAGGAGGTGCCACTAGTCCTTGTTGCCAAGCCCCAGGCTCCAACTTGGGCAAGGCACATAGTCCACTTCCTCCGAACCGGAGAACTTCGCGAAGAGCAAGAAGAAGCCGAAAGAGTAGCTCGAAGGGCCAGTATGTATCAATTTGTCGATGACACACTATATAGAAGACGGCCCAACAATGTGAAAATTGAGGTGCATTTGCCGGGAAGAAGGAAAGGAACCGCTGGCAGAGATACACAAAGCCATGTGCGGCTCCCACATTGGATTAAGGGCGTTAGTTGGGAAAGCATTCCGGCAAGGATTCTATTGGCCCACACAGCCCTCCAAGATGCGGTCGAGCTAGTCACCAAATTTTAAGCCTGCAGTTCCATTCCAAGAGCATCCATCTACCTGCCCAAGCTCTTCAGACAATCCCTTTGTCATGGTCGTTTTCGGTCTGGGGGCTCGATATCCTCGGCCCTTTCCCTCGAGCTGCCGGGGGCTTTGAATTCTTGTTTGTTTCCATCGACAAGTTTTCAAAGTGGCCAGAAATAGAAGCCGTGAGGAAGGTGACTGCTCAGTCAGTTATCAAGTTCTTGAAAGAATTGGTGTGCCGCTTCGGGGTCCCTGCCCGGATCATCACCGACAATGGCACCCAGTTCATGAGTCGCGCCTTCATGCAATATGTTCATGCCCTCGGAAGCAAGATCTCATTTGCCTCTATTGCACACCCCAAAAGCAATGGGCAAGCTGAGCGGGCGAATGCTGAAGTGTTGTGAGGACTCAAGACAAAAAATATTTGATAAGCTGCAGAAGTGCGGCAGGCGATGGATCGACGAGCTACCGGTTGTTCTATGGTCCCTCAGAACGACACCAAACCGAGCCACCAGGCAGACTCCCTTCTCCCTAGTCTATGGGGCAGAAGTTGTTATCCCCACAGAACTCATTTATGGGTCACCTCGAGTGCTTGCCTATGATGAAGTAGTGCAGGATCAACACTGGCGTGACGATGTTGTGGTTCTCGAGGAGAACCGTCTCCGGGCTGCTACACGTGTTGCACGCTATCACAGCCGCAGGGATCATGCCCGGTGTTTTGATGAAGGCGACCTTGTCCTTAGGCGCGTTGAGTCCGCCAAGGGTGTAAACAAGTTGACACCAAAGTGGGAAGGCCCTTACCGGGTAGTACGAGTCACCAGACCTGGCGCAGTCCGTCTGGAGACCAGAGATGGCATCCAATTGCAAAACTCATGGAATATTGAGCATCTCCGCAAGTTCTACCGCGCAGGGCCCGGTAGCCACCCTTTTGTACAGGCCTTGCCTCAGTTGCATGTAACCCCTTGTACAAAGCCAGGTGCAGACCCTAAGCAACATAGAAATGAATGAAGCGCTTGGGGGAACCCGACAAGTTGCATGCATGCATAAGCATTTCATGAGCATCGCATGTTCATGTAGATAAGATTGCATCTGGCATCATTTTCATCTGCATAAACAGCAGGCTCCTGCAGAGGACATGGCCTCCAGGAGAGGATGCAAAGATGCAGCCGACACTGCGATCTCCAGCAAGCCAAACAGATAAGTTGTTTCTCTTATCCATTCATGTTCTATAAGTAAAGACTTGCACATAAGGAAACCTCGTCGCTTTTTGAAGCTTAGGTGCTCCCATCCCTTGACTCGAACTTTGCTTCGGTCAGGATGGTCGCAGTGGCCTTTGATAAAAAAAGGTTGGTAGGGGTTTGGTCCCTCTTTGCGATTTGTGCCCGGTAGGCCTAACTCCTTGGCAAAAAAACAGAGGGTGACGGCAAGATAACCTGCCGGGAGAAACTCGTTTATTTAAGAATAAAGAGGCATCCCACCTCTGCATGGACATATACATGCATGGGTCCCAGGCAAGGTTTATCCCTTTCCTTAATGTGCTGATCAAACAAGTACAGACCTTACAGGACACAAATATGGATTCAACGGATTACATAATTTCAACTAAAATATGTCAAGTGCCTACAGTTTAAGATTGAAAAAAGATAAAATGCCCGTAATGCCTTCACTTTTTCCTCTCCTTCTTCGAAACTACAGGGGGAGACGAAGAAGGCGGAGGGAAGGCCTGACTAGGATTCGGCACCTCCCTAGGATCAGGGTGGCGCCATTTCCTAATTAGGAGGAAGAAACCGGAGGGCAGGAGCAGATAGTGATGTTGTCGGAAGCCCAGGCAAAGGTGGCAGAGTCACCGGCAAACACGACTCGTCGGAACGGTCACCCCCGTTCTTGACGCGTCGTGGGTTGCCGCCACCTTCCATACTGCTGCCGCCCGAAGCCCCCGTCACGATAGCCAAATCGGGTGCCAAGCTATCCGGGTAATCCCACAGAGAGCTTGGTCATCCCCAATGGCCCGAAGATCAGGAGCAACCGCACAATAGGGAAGCATGTATGGGAGCATGGAGCTCACTCGCACACCGAGAGGACAGTGCCCGGGGAGGTCAGGTCCGCCTTTGCCGATGGCGAGCCCGTTCTGCAACCTCCTAATACGTCTCCAATGTATTTATAATTATTGATTGTTCCATGATGTTATATTATCAATCTTGGATGTTTTATAATCATTTTATATCATTTTTTGGTACTAACCTATTGACATAGTGCCAAGTGCCAGTTGTTGTTTTCTGCATGTTTTTTACATCGCAGGAAATCAATACCAAACGGAGTCCAGATGCTACGAAACTTCATGGAGAATTTTTTTAGACCAGAAGACACCTAATTAATGGGACCTGGCTGTGCCTGGGGGTGCTCCGAGGAGAGCACATCCCACTAGGGCGCGCCAGGAGGCCCAGACGCACCCAGGTGGGTTGTGCCCACCTCGGGTGCCCCCTGGACCGCCTCTTTGCTCTATAAATACCCCAATATTCCCAAAACCCTAGGGGAGTCGACGAAATATTGATCCAGCCACCGCAGAGTCCAGAACAACGAGATCCAATCTAGACACCATCGCAGATGGGGTTCACCACCTCCATTGGTGCCTCTTCGATGATACGTGAGTAGTTCTTTGTAGACCTTCGGATCCGTAGTTAGAAGCTAGATGGCTTCCTCTCTCTCGCTGAATTCTCAATACAATGGTCTCTTGGTGATCCATATGATGTAACACTTTTTGCGGTGTGTTTGTTGGGATCTGATGAACTTTGAGTTTGTGATCAGTTATATATTTTTATATCCATGAAAGTATTTGAGTTTCTTTTATCTCTTTTATGCATGATCTCTTATAGCCTCATATTTCTTCTCCGATATTTGGGTTTTGTTTGGCCAACTTGATCTATTTATCTTGCAATGGGAAGATGTGCTTTGTAGTGGGTTCGATCTTACGGTGCTTGATCCGAGTGACAGGAGGGGAACAGACACGTATGTATCGTTGCTACTAAGGATAAAACGATGGGGTCTATCTCTACATAGATAGATCGTGTCTACATCATGTCATCATTCTTATTGCATTACTCCGTTCTTCCCATGAACTTAATACACTAGATGCATGTTGGATAGCGGTCGATGTGTGGAGTAATAGTAGTAGATGCAGGCAGGAGTCGGTCTACTAGTCTTGGATGTGATGCCTATATAATGATCATTGCATGGATATCGTCATGATTATTTGAAGTTCTATCAATTGCCCAACAGTAATTTGTTCACCCACCATTTGCTATTTTTCTCGAGAGAAGCCACAAGTGAAACCTACGGCCCCCGGGTCTATTTCTCATATATTTGCCTTTGCGATCTACTTTTCCTTTGCATTTATTTTTGGATCTATTAAACCAAAAATACAACAATACTTTGCTGCACTTTATTTTATTTGCGATCTATTTAGTCAATCTATGTGGGGACCCCGACTCATAAGTCATGATCACCGAATGCACGTGTACAGTGATCCCAGAGATCCATGCTCACTGAACACACAGAAGCTGTATAACAAGAGTCTTACATCCATACATACCGTCTTACATAAATTATGACCATTATGGTCAAGTCTTGAGTATAACTTTGCAGCGGAAATCTTCGTCGACAACTTGGACCCATGTCATCTGCCTTAACCCTACAGGCATTCTGACTGGGAAGCGTCCTAGCTCGCATGTTCGTCACCAAGGTACTCTTCATTATATCCTGTTCTTTCATGCCTGGCCAATAAAATAACCAGTGGCAAGCCAATGAGTACTTTGAATGTACTCGCAAGCAACCCAAAGAGTGATAACAGAATAATTATGCAAGGCTCTACTGCTAATTTGGCATTTTTGCGGAAAGCTAGTTTTTCTCATGCAAGTATGATCATCATTTGTCAAGGTTATGAATGTGTCTGCAACAAGTATTAGGAGGTTACAGAAATCAACATCGAGAAAGAGTTATGAACAACTCATTATCAAGCTCATCGTGACTTCCTCACGAATCATATCAACAAGATTACCAAACCGTGTTGTTTGTCAGAAACATATGGACATAGTCTAAGAAGCACCACCCAACTGTCCTTGACCGTGGACATGGCTATTCAAATAGTTTTACACTCTGCAAAGGTTGCACAGTTTACCCACAACATCCGGGGAACTTCCATGTCAGCCACGACCCGTGGTACCTCAAGTACCCGGGGTAAGCACCCGATCACTATCTTTCCCAAGACGACACTAACAGAGAGTCCACTCGATTGGTAGTAACCCCCGTGCCCAACATTTCACATCTTAAAAATTGTGGAGCCTCGCTCCCATATTCATCACATACCACAAGCACGGGGTACCAACGGTGTGTCCGGTGCCCTGTAAAAACAGTCATGGCCGCCCTACCTGGCACGACCCCGTCCTGAGAGAGTGCAACAACGACTCTCTCGTGACTAGTAATGCGGGCTCCAAGCTAGTATCAGACTAGGTAATCAATAATGCCCTTTCCCATATAAGGGTAGAGTGGTTGTGCATGTAACGTTGGGACAGTCGACAAATCTTAAATCTAATCCGTCTCTGTAAACAACACTTTTATCAAGCCTCGGTACACTACTTCTCCACCAAGTAGTGACCTAGTTCATCATCATCTCCAGGGGCATAAGTGTCACCCACTGGGGTTGTTTGCAAGTATGTCAAACCACACTTGTTTCTTTCCATGCATAACCATGACCCATATTGCGTAGCCAACTACTATAGCATATTTCTACAACCCATCAACACAACCCTAGACAAGGATAGAGCCATGAACAATGCAAGTATCAACGGGGTATGCAATGGAGGCAAGCCTAGCAAGGTTGCCACTCAAGGTATATCATGCACTCAGTAAAGCAACAAAAATGCTATTATGATGTAAAATGGTTCATCATGGTCAAAGGGCTGCTTGCCTGTTTTAACAAAGTCTTCGAGGTCTTCAATTTCTCCGGTCCAACTCCGAGCATTTCGTCTACTTCGTCAACTATCGTCGAAAGCAACCATAATAAGCAACACAACAAGGCAGAAAATAAAAGTGCTCTAAAAATATTAATTTGACGTTTCTAGGACATCTCTGGTTATGTGAAAATTAACCAGAGTGGTTTCATTGGAATTGGGTCAGTGGATATTTCTAAACATTTTGATATGATGGAATCAACGGGTTTATGGATTTGCAAGAAGTGTACATAAATATATTTTTGAAAAATGAGCAAAGGCACCCATTTAACAGATCATGATTTTATAAGCATCTAGGAGTTAGTTTTGCTGGATTTGGAGTTCAAATGAATTCCCTATGAATTGGCAAAGTTGATAAATATGAAGAAATGGCTCATTATATTGTGTGGCACACAAAGTATTAATAAAAAATGTTGATAACTTAAGTTATAAACTCAGGAGCATCTAGAAAATTGAATCAGGGCATTTGGATCAAAGATGATCTATATGTGATTTTCTAGAGTTCATCATAGAAATGGAAAATGGGATTTTATTTAATTTGTGTGAGGAAAGTTGTTCTGGAAAAATGTGCATGTTGCACCAAAAGGTAGATCATGATTTATGGAGTCACTAGAAATTTGAATTTCTAGATTTGGAGTTCATAAGATTTATTTGTGAATTTTACAAGTTTATAGAAAAATAAAAAGAAAAGGGGAAAGGGTTTTACCCTTATCCTGCGCACTGGGCGGGAGATAGCAGTGGGCCGGCCCAGCGGCTCAGCTGCGCGGGTGGCAGGGCGATGTCGAAGGCGCCCAGGGCGGAGTACACCTTCGCTGCGCGTGAGGCGGGTTTACTCCCGGCCCTTCTCCACTTAAACGGACGGGCCCGCCCATCGGGTCGCTGACGAGCGGGGCCCGGTGCTCAGGCCGTCTCCTACCTCCCGCTCGAAGAGAGCAGAGGCAGGGGAGGGGAGGATGAGCGGGTGCCGGCGTTCTCCCCAGCGGCACCGGCCACCTCCGGCGATGCCCAGCACACCGGCGGGTTCAGGGGGCCGCCTCGCATCCGCCGAGGTGCGCCATGCCCGCATGGGTGGTCGGATGCGAACGCACCATCGGCCGTGGTGGGCGAGGCTGGCGGCGCTGAGGGAGCTCGATGGCACGGCCACGGGGAGGAGAGAAAGAAGTGCGGGAGGGTCCCTTCAGGATGTTGGAGGTGCTCTGGTGTGGTCTAGAGGGGAGGAGGAGGAGCGGTGGGTGCAAATTTAGGCAGAGTCCGGCTGCTCGGCTCCGGCCATGGGGAGCGACGGAGGGCACGAGAGGAGGTGCAGGTTGGTATAGCGGTTGCACGGGAGAGAGAGAGAGCACAGGAGCTCCAGAGGGAGGTCAGGGGCGGCCTTATATGGCGAGGCCACGGGCACCCGCGGAAATGGCCGCGGTGGCCACGGGAGGAGGCTCGGGGTTGTCTGCGGTGCTCGTGGGTGTGGTCCAAGTTGCGATAGAACGAAAGGGGGAGCGGGGCGTGCTCCAGGAGGGTCCCGAGCTCGTGCGCCCATTGGCCGAGCCGGGCGGCGTTGGGCACGGGCAGCAGGGGGTGAGAGAGAGGGGGAGAGGAGAGGGCCTGCACGTCTGTCATGTTGCGGACGTCGAGGACCTCGACTGGCACGAGGGGGAGGCTCGAGGTGGACGGGAGCACTGTGTCAACGGTTTGGAGCACGGTAGCGCGCTCCAGAGCACGTCTTTGGCCGGCGTCTGCGGCTTTTCGCGTGCACCAGCGCGTCCACTTGTGTTTGCCAGCTGCATGGGGGAGTAAACAATGGGAAAGTGGCATTCGATGCCCTGGGAATCCACTGGAGGAGCGGTGGGGTTGAGAGAGAGAGGGAAAACTGCTGTCTAGGGAAGAAAAATGGGTCTCTGCCCCCCTTAATCATTTCTCCTTGGGCAGCAAAGCATGCAGGGGGTAGAGGAGGAGCAGGTGAGGCCGTGGGAAAATTTTTAGCTCATGGAGATTTGTGGAAATGGCCAAACCGTGCATTTTAAGTTTCTGCCAGAAGGTGTTTGATGGTGGTTTGGGCAAGCAAATGCATTCTCCTTGCCATCATATTTACCAGGAGTGACTGGCATCACATAATAGTAGTGACCACCAGTTTTGAGATCAGATGGAGAAAGTGGCCAATGCAACTTTTGTAAACCCTAGAAATCAGCAGAAATGGCTTTACCAAGATTTAGTCATGCAAATCTGTTCTCCTTGATGCACCACTTGGTGTAGTGTCATCATTTGAGGATTTGAACATGTCCACAAAAATTCAGATCAAAAGGACACACTTGGCAATGTAGAGTTGTTCAAATTTGGTTCTGGACAGAATGGGTTTTGGGGCAATTTGATCAAGATATCCTTCTCTCCAACTTGTGCTATTTGGTCTAGATGCATAATTATACCAATTTAGCATGTGCATCAAGTTTGAGAGCATTTGGACATGTTTGGCAATGTAAAGTTGCTCAAACTTCAAAATGGACATAAATGGTTTTGAGGGGATTTCATGGGGTTATACTATTCTCCATGACATGCAACTTGACAAGATCATCAAACAAGTCATATCTGACATGCTAGAATTTTCTTGGAATTTTCTAGGAATATTTCCTTTGTAAATATTTCAAAAGCCTGAAATATCCAGAAAGGGTTTTTGAGGGATTTGACCAATATTTTGAACATGACCATGTGTTGAAACTCTTATATATGGACAATATATGTCTACTGAGTTTCCCTAGGTTTTTCCCAATATTTTTAAAGCATTAAAATAATTTTAACCTGTTAAAGACCATTTCTGGCCTAAAGAAAAAGCCTTTAAATAAAATAGGAAAATAACTTTTAAAATTATATTTTTGTCATTTCTGGGTGTCCTATATCTAATAGGAGTCAAATATATTTTTGGAAAGATTTTTACTGCCCTTAATTAAGTACTTGCAGTGCAAATCTCAATTCAGGGTTTTTTGGAAAACTAATTTTTTAAAATACTATTTGGCCAAATTATTTTTGTAAGAAATTATTTTTATGTCCTATACACATGGCATGATCATTGGGCAAGGTTTTGGATCAAGGAGATGTAGTTTAAGAGTTGGAGAATTTATTTGATTTTTAGAGCACTTGCCAACAGCAAACAAAAATCCAATCAAGCAAAGTCCAAAACACTCAAAAGTTTTTGTCAAACCACATTTTATCATGATTTATTAGCTTAAGTGTTGTGGCATGAAAATCAGGGTGTGACAGACCTACCCCCCTTACAAGAATCTCGTCCCCGAGATTCCCAAACTAGGCGCGGGAAGGAATACGAAACTTAAATCTGGGGTAGTCCTCACATCCTCATGTTGCTTCCGCTTCTGTGCGGTTCTCCATTGATCCTTGAAGGTCATGACGGTGTGGCTTTGTGTATGACGTTCTTCTTGTTCCCGGTTGCTAAAGGGTTTCTCACGTAGGTCAGGTTGGGTTGGGGGTCGATGGCTCAGTGATCGATGTCCTTATTAGTGATCGGGCTAGCTAGGAAGTCGAAAACACTTCCGGAGTTGTGTTGTGTGGAAAAACGTTGTGCATAGTGGGTAACTTAGGTGGCAACTCCATCTGGCAACCGCATTCTCTTCGCCTTGTAGTGACCTCAAAAGGGGGTCAATAATCTTGGTGTGAGATTCTCTTTGACATGGAAATGCTTGGTTCTTCTGAGAGGAGTGACCTGTTGGTACACATGGTCTTCGACGCAGGAGTTTACTTCTTGACGATGGTGGTTGATATAGTTCTTCCTCCTTCACATGGCGGTCTTCAGATGTTCTCTGACTTGTGCCCTTCTTCCGTCTTCGGGTAGACAAGTATGTCATCAAAATATGACAACCAATTTGTCCTAGTACTCCATGAAGTCTATGGGGTACGTAAAGTAGGCTCGGGTATTGGTGGTGGTTGAGTATTGGCCAAGGTCTTCTCGACCTAGAGCCAAAGTCCGTGGTCAAGATCCAACCATGTTGTGGCTTGGTGGGGCTTAAGAGTTTCAAGGATTCTAGTGTGCGAGTGAACATTTATCATCTTATCTTTAAGCACGGACTTTGAGACGCCAACTGTCCTATCTAGTCTTCCAAAGGAATCACATCATATTACCGAAAGAATCATCCCCTATAGGTCAACTCCAATCATCACACATGCTATTCATATCCTCATGACTCCCAAGAGGAGGTCTCACAAAACTATACATGTCAACTATCCCCAAACCCATAGTTATGCAAAAATAATCCATGGGCAGAACGTACAAGCTGCTAAGTTTGAATTAAACATCACAATCCAAATGCTCAGCCTATTCTCCCAAGGTTCATGGTAATGCATCTCTATCCTAAGGAAACACATCGTATACCACTCCAGGACCTTGTTTCCTTCCTATGAATCATCTCCAACAACCCATTAACTAGACTAATAACTACATGATCCATTGGTTCTATAAATCCAATGTCTACGGTATTCCACATGATCCTCTAATGTCCTATAATCCCCAAATCCTTGAAAGGGTTGCCCTTACTATAGTCAGTCCACCAATTCCCGTTATTGTGATCTGATAAACTCCAAGGTCAAGCTTATATAGAATCCTAAATCAACTTCGACAATTAGTCCACTCTCCTAGTTTATCGTCCACCGAGAAACATGGTATCATGATCGAGATCATCAGTCTAAATCCAATTTACTCCGAACCATGTGGATATACTTAGCATCTATACTCAACTAGAATCACCTACTTAAATCCAAATCTCATGTCCAATGAGAATTCCTACATGCTTCCCCAAAGTCATTATCGTAACGTCAACTATCTCCTATCAATATCCCTTGGCTAAGTCAAATCCTCATACTTCCAAGAATTCAGCTTGCGGTCTTAATTGTCCCACTAAATCCAATTTATCCAGGGGTAATGAAAGCTATGCTACTCTATAACCATGATCCCACCAAGTTCATCTACCAACATGGAAGCCTCATAATCCACCAAATAGTCTCAGATAATTCCTCAAGGTCCTTGATACAAACTCATCAAGTCACTTGTCCTCTATTCCTATATCCTCAAATTGGTCTTCCCAATGGCATCGTCGGTTCTGGTGCAATCCTAGGATGATAATGTGCTCGTTCACTATGTCCACTAGTTCCATCATGAACCCAGTGGGAAGCAAGGTTTACTGAGGCTTCACTAGTTCCCTTGCGATTTGTAGGTTAAGCACATGGTTAAGAATTCAAGCTAGGGTATCTCGTGAAGTCTCGAAGGGTTTAGGGGTAGGTTTCTAGGCTTGAGGGGTAAACATACGGGGTTGTACTTGGTCGAGGAGGCTGTAGCAAAAGTCTTCAGTGTCAGTTGCTTGCCGAGGTGGAATCCTTGGTGAATTTGGTCTTGCTGGTCTTCAGAGATGAGAGGGAGAAGTAGCATAGAGGAGGGGAATGCCTAAAGGGGGTTCTATAGTGCAGGTGCAAACAAACGGGTGCCAAAAAGGGCCAAACAAAAGAAACAAGGTAAGGAAGGTGATATAGTCGCGTACTTGTTGCCTAGGGAAAAAGTGCGACCTATATCAAAACACAAACAAATAAAAACAAGCAACACACAATCATGGTTCTATTCGAACCATCATATGGACTCGACTGCGCATAGGGGGTACACGACTCATCCTACCCTAGGGGTTATCGGACTCAGTTGTCGTGCCTTGTGCCTCGTGCAGTCTTCTGAGTTTTCCTCAAGTGTAGCTACGTCTCTTATTTTCACGAAACGATTTGGGTTGAGCCTGAAGAATCTGCAACAACTTCTCGCATGTTGAAGTGATGGGGTGAAGGTGGCTCCTCGTAGCTGGTGTTGACTTGGTCTCCTCTTGTATTTTTATTCATGACAATCATTTTTGCATTCTAAGGCATCGGCGGTTCCAGGTGGCAATCCTTTATGCAATGACTTTAACAAGGCATAGTGGAGGTCCAATCTGTCAGACACATTGTTGACAATATCGTCACCGGGAGCGGGGGATGAAGAGAACCGTTTTCCTGCTCACTATAGTGAGGCGGACCAAATGGCGAGGTTCTCATCCATTGGTGGTTGCCGATACAACAACGATAGTGGCAGGGTTACTCTTTTAGCGATGTATATCATGATCTTGCATATCCTATGCCCTGATCATTGCAGGCTAAGGTCGCATCATCTTGGGGCAGTGTCAAGGGTGTCACCATCTTCTGGGTATTCATGTCCTCATTCCTTGAGGATGTGTCTTTTGTTAGTATCATCTTGTCGAGGTGTCGCTAATCTTGTGTTCAGAAGATGTGGGTGAATGTCTGACAAGGCATCTTCCTTCTAGATTATTCATGAGGATTACAAGGAATCCAGTGGTCAGGGGCATAAGGGTTCTAGCGACCATAAGTTTTGAAGGGGAAGAGATCAATAAGGAAAGTATACCTTAGTTTTCGGAAAACTGAGAAGGGAAGAGAAGTATAGATAGTTTTGAAAACTGGTAATAGTTTTGGAAATAGTTTTAACCCTAACTGACGACCATGCTAACTAAGGCTTCCTACAATCAGGATGGCTCTAATACCATCTCTGTGGGGACCCCGACTCATAAGTCATGATCATCGAATGCACGTGTACAGTGATCCCAAAGATCAATGCTCACTGAACACAGAGAAGCTGTATAGCAAGAGTCTTACATCCATACATACCGTCTTACATAAATTATGACCATTATGGTCAAGTCTTGAGTATAACTTTGCAGCGGAAATCTTCGTCGACAACTTGGACCCATGTCATCTGCCTTAACCCTACAGGCATTCTGACTGGGAAGCGTCCTCACTCGCATCTTCGTCACCAAGGTACTCTTCATTATATCCTGTTCTTTCATGCCTGGCCAATAAAATAACCAGTGGCAAGCCAATGAGTACTTTGAATGTACTCGCAAGCAACCCAAGAGTGATAATAGAATAATTATGCAAGGCTCTACTGCTAATTTGGCATTTTTGCGGAAAGCTAGTTTTTCTCATGAAAGTATGATCATCATTTGTCAAGGTCATGAATGTGTCTGCAACAAGTATCAGGAGGTTACAGACATCAACATCGAGAAAGAGTTATGAACAACTCATTATCAAGCTCATCGTGACTTCCTCACGAATCATATCAACAGGATTACCAAACCGTGTTATTTGTCAGAAACATATGGACATAGTCTAAGCAGCACCACCCAACTGTCCTTGACCATGGACACGACTATTCGAATAGTTTTACACTCTGTAGAGGTTGCACACTTTACCCACAAGATCCGGGGAACTTCCGTGTCAGCCATGACCCGCGGTACCTCAAGTACCTGGGGTAAGCACCCGATCACTATCTTTCCCTAGACGACACTAACATGGAGTCCACTCGACTGGTAGTAAGCCCCGTGCCCAACATTTCACATGTTAAAAATTGTGGAGCCTCGCTCCCATATTCATCACATACCACAAGCACGGGGTACCAACGGTGTGTCCGCTGCCCTGTAAAAACAGTCATGGCCGCCCTACCTGGCACGACCCCGTCCCAAGAGAGTGCAAAAATGACTCTCCCGTCACTAGTAATGCGGGCTCCAAGCTAGTATCGGCCTAGGTAATCAATAATGCCCTTTCCCATATAAGGGTAGAGTGGTTGCGCATGTAAGGTTGGGACAGTCGACAAATCTTAAATCTAATCCGTCTCTGTAAACAACACTTTTATCAAGCCTCGGTACACTACTTCGCCACCAAGTAGTGACCTAGTTCATCATCATCTCCAGGGGCATCAGTGGCACCCACTGGGGCTGTTTGCAAGTATGTCAAACCACACTTGTTTCTTTCCATGCATAACCCTGACCCATTTTCCGTAGCCAACTACTATAGCATATTTCTACAACCCATCAAGACAACTCTAGACAAGGATAGAGTCATGAACAATGCAAGTATCAACGGGGTATGCAATGGAGGCAGGCCTAGCAAGGTTGCCACTCAAGGTATATCATGCACTCAGTGAAGCAACGAAAATGCTATTATGATGTAAAATGGTTCATCAGGGTGAAAGGGCTGCTTTCCTGTTTTAACAAGGTCTTCGAGGTCTTCAATATCTCTGGTCCAGCTCCAAGCATTTCGTCTACTTCGTCAACTATCGTCGAAAGCAACCATAATAAGTAACACAACAGGGCAGAAAATAAAAGTGCTCTAAAAATATTAATTTGACTTTTCTAGGACATCTCTGGTTATATGAAAATTAACCAGACTAGTTTCATTGGAATTGGGTCAGTCGATATTTCTAAACATTTTGATATGATGGAATCAAGGGGTTTATGGATTTGCAAGAAGTGTACAGAAATATATTTTTGAAAAATGAGCAAACAAAAATCCAATCAAGCAAAGTCCAAAACACTCAAAAGTTTTTGTCAAACCACATTTTATCATGATTTATTAGCTTAAGTGTTGTGGCATGAAAATCAGGGCGTGACAATCTATTACAACTTTCTCCCGTCTACGCACCAATTTCTGGCGCCGTTACCCGAAAGGGATTGACAACCCCTTTAACACGTCGGGTTGCGAGTGCTTGTTATTTGTGTGCAGGGGCTGTTTACGTTGTGTTGCTTGGTTCTCCTACTTGTTCGATAACCTTGGTTTCATCACTGAGGGAAATACCTACCGTCGTTGTGCTGCATCATCCCTTCCTCTTTGGGGAAATACCCACGTAGTCCTAGCTGACATCAAACGGAATTTCTGGTGCCGTTGCCAGGGAGGATCTTCAACATAAACCAGGTTCCTAATCAGAAATCTCATCTCCTCGCAATTTACATTATTTGCCATTTGCCTCTCGTTTTCCTCTCCCCCACTTCACAAAAATTTGCCATTTTATTCATCCTCTTTTTCGCTCGCCTTTTTTCTCGTCAGATCTCTTGTTTGCTATCTCTACTTGTGTTACCATGTGCCTTCTATTTGCTTGCATCTTCGCTTGCTAAAAATCTATTGATATGGATCCCCATCCACTAGCTAATCTTTTTAAAAGATCCAATCATGATGAACCAATTGCTAGTGAGTTGAATGCACTAGATTATCTTTATGATGTTTTGCTTGAGATTCGTGAATCTAAAAATTGTGATGAAGAAATTTATGAAGTGATTCATGATAGCTCCTTGAATGAAAAGCATGATTGCTGTGATTTTACTATACACTACTGCAAGATACTGCTAACGCGACACTACGATCAGAGACCCTTTGCCAAACGGTGGTGTAAAAACCATAAAAAAAGGTGCAAAATGTTTGCAATGGCAGAGCCATCAAACACGGTTCAGATTTTAGTTCTGTGTGCGATGCAGGACACACAGTTAATCCATTCAAACTATCTGCGATGAGGCAGAACAACAGAAACAGGCAGCCATAACAATGTGTGTGCGATGTAGGACACATGGTTAATCCATTCGAACTGTTTGTGATGAGGTAGAACAACACAAACGGGCAGCCATATCAATGTGTGTGCGATATACGGCATACGGTTAACTCGGATGAACTGTTTTCGATTAGGGAACACAACAGAAACGGTCCACCTGAACAAGATGTGTGTGATATGCGGCAGACAGTTCACATAGATGAACTGTTTGGGATGAACCAATAGAACATAAACGAGTCGTGTAAACAAGATGTGTGTGATACGTGGCAAACAGCAGACTCGGATGAACTATTTGCAATGAGAAATTAAAACACAGACGGTCGATGCAGTTACTTCGTGTGTGATTCTGTGTGTACAAGAAACTTTGAAAAATGCAAACTAGTTGCTTGTTGTGGCAGAGTATCGCACATGATACGTCTGCGAGTACTCATGTGCGATGATGAGTAAGTTACACATACGTTTCCTTATGTTAACATGTGTGTGAATTTGCAATATGGACAGTTAATATGCAAATGCCTTCTGATCATCGGGCACACGCTTAAACTCAATGAACTCTGTACGATACTAACACTTTCCATGAAAATTTATGAACTTGGGCAACAACATTTGTGTAACATATATAGAGTGGTTACACTATTTGACAAAAGGAGGATCTTCGTAACACGGTTTTTACAACCATATGGTCCATATCTACATACTTAACATAGTAACAACTATCACATTTTAAGAGGCTAAGGGCCAACAACCATATGGTCCATATCTACATACTTAACATATATAGTAAGAGCTAGCACATTTTAAGAGGCTGGGGGCCAACAACCACAACTATCCACTGGAAGCAACTTGATCACAGCGACTCGGCATCTCGATGAAAAGGAAGAGCCCTCCCGTGCCTTGGTAGATCATGCGTAGAACAGTGTCTCCAATTTTCCAATATGGATGCATTGGCACGAGAAGCGAGAGTTTGTTAATTTGAATGGTTCCATTTCTGCGGCAAATGCAGTACCTTGCAATCATTTTGGCGTTATTAGCAGGCACAAGTGTAATTCGACCACGCCGGGAAATCGATCCAGGAACTGCTACAGGGGGCAATTTGTGTTGACATGTAGAATAAAAAACAATTGTAACATATCGTTGAAGATATATTTAGTTTATGATCATCAAAATTAAAATTAAGACTTTTTACCAGCATTTTGTGCACATAATTGGTCTTGTTCAATGTGTGCACCATAGGTTTAATTAATGGGATAATTAGATTTATGCCCCTAGTTGTGTCCCACTCGTCTGTTTTACCCCTAATTCCCAAAAGTCACCGGTTCTGTCCAAGTCACTTTGCTCCTCTTATGCTTTTGCCCTTTGACCGTTTGACCGTCAGTTTGAAAACTTCATAACTAATTCATACTGAATCAGAAAAATGCAAATAAGATACCAAAATGTTCAGAAAAACATCACCTATATGTTAGTGTCATTTGCATTCATGAAAAAAGTGTTGGAAAGTGCACATCCGGGTTTTATCTCTTGTGATACCACCATGAATAGTGAACTCTAAAAAAATTCAAAAAAAATCAAAAAAAATATGGTGGCGAAGAACAACAAATGTTCTAAGTGCTTGCCAAGTTTCATTAGGGAACGACATTCGTGGAAGTCGTGGCAAAAAATTAATCTATTTTGGAGTGATGATTGTTTTTTTGCCACGGCACCCACGAATGTTATTCCCTGATGAAACTTGGCAGGCACTTAAAACATTTGTCATTCTTTGCAGCAATTGTTTTTTGAACTTTTTTAGATTTTACTATTCATGGTGGTAGCATAAGAGCTAAAACTCGGATGGGCACTTTCCAACACTTTTTTCATGAATGCAAATGACACTGACATATAGGTGATGCTTTTCTGAACATTTTGGTATCTTATTTGCATTTTTATGATTTAGTATGAATTAGTTATGAAGTTTCCAAACTGATGGTCAAACGGTCAAAGGGCAAAAGCATAATAGGAGCAAAGTGACTTGGACAGAACCAGTGACTTTTGGGAATTAGGTGTAAAACAGACGAGTGGGACACAACTAGGAGCATAAATCTAATTATCCCTTAATTAATCCCATCCAAAATCCAGCGTTCATACGCTGTGCTATCTCTGTCAGATTATCAACAAAGTTTATGACATGCTTCAAGTCCTTCCAGTGAAATTTGGTACGCTTAGTAACATACAGATCGTTCACTATGCATCCAACATATCCTGCTTAAAAGGTGCAAAGGTATTATTTATTCAGAACATGGTAGAAGAATATATAGTGCGCATAAATTGGTAAATAGAATTTGTTACTGCCTAGGAACGGAGTCAGAATATGATATCACAATTGGTTGCTTAAATAGTGAACAATTGGTTGCTTAAATAGTAATATGACAGCAAGGAGAAAGTTGAAAGGACACTAACCTCGATCAGACTTTAATCGTCTGATGACGTTGGGGAAGTAAACATCCATGTTAATTAGACCAGGCTGTGGTGCACGCACTAGAATTTTATTGCCAGCTTTCAGTTCATAACACTTAGACATTTTTCTCCAAAGGTCCGCATTAAATAGGAGTAACCATCTTTATCAAGTTTTATGCTAACTGTCATTGTAAATCCATGCTGCGTTGTCAATATGACATCGTGGGAGTCATCAGCAAAGTAAAGCCCAAGATTTCCTTCTACTCCTGTTCTTGCAAAGCAAGGGAGGTACTGCTTGAAATGAAAATTAAGATCGTAAATTAGATAAATTGAAATAACAGAGCAAGATGCAAATATGGGAGTAACTGATAGAACAGATCCATATATATATATATATACATATAGAATTAAAAATAGACAATGTAAAAAAGATTTGATGCAAATATATAGATAATGTAGCAACAGACGGTATATGTTCACAAATTTAGGCCATGCCGACCGTGGTTGGTTGAAATTGAACATACCGAGCGCTCCCTGAAGTCATCCGGAATGGTGAGATAGAACTTCGTTTCCGACTGGCCACGACCACAGTTGCCCAATTTGTGCTCGCACTGTGGACACATGAATGAAGACCCACGAATCAGCTAGAACAAAAATGATTCCACGGCGATTTCCACCGGTTGATTAACAGCGACGGACGGACTGCGATAAGAGATGAGTGAATATTTCTCTAATTAAGTTGATTACCTTCTCCGTGAGAAAAATTCTCGGCCCAATCCCACAGAAAACCCCAGTTGACCAGACTCTAGAATGTCGGTGCAGATAGGTGGCCAAAAGCGGTGGAGGCGAAATCTGGTGCCGTTTGGAGCCCGACCTACGCCCGCCGCCAACAGCCGTCGAGCTTAGGGTGCAGAGTTACGGAGGAGTCCGCGGCGAGTGAGTGGGGACAAAGTGGGCGAGGGTTTTCTTTTCCTTTTCCATGTGTGAGTGAACACACATGGTTCGCAGAGGCGACGGCGATGAATCGTGTGCGATAGTAAATCACTGAGATTGAATGGGAATCCAAATTTCCTTTGTCCTTCATCCATGAGTATTTTTCTATGATGAACGTAAACCTTGCTAATCACCATGTTCAAATTCGACACTTTTCCGGGTTCATTTACAATAATTTTTTTGACTATATACTGCAAGGCAACAACCTCACAGCCCTTTATTGAAAAGAAATAGAGAAGTTACAAAATTACAAATTTACAAGCAGAAGAAAGGAAATACTTACAAAGAGGTCTAGGAAAGCGAAGCTATCCAAGAGATTAAGCTATCTTTATATTTACATCTAATTCCATGAGACAAAAGAGAATTGTCATGGATAAAGTTCCTCTTCCAAGATCTAAAGGAAGGCTGCTCATTACTGAAGATCTTCCCATTCCTTTGTGTCCAAATATTCCATGAAGCAGTGAATACAACCTCTATGAAAAAGGGAAGACCCAAATCTCTCCTAGCCGATTGAGCCATCTCATATGTGGTCTGGTTCTGCTACACAGTCCAAGAAATTCCAAGATAGTTCCAAACCCTTTGACTGAAGTTGCAAGCAAAGAAAAGATGAGCCCAATCTTCATGGGTAGCACAGTGGCATAGCACACATGTGTCATCCTAGATGATCCAGTGTTGGCGCTGCATCATATCCCTGGTATTCAAACGATCCATTAAAAGAAGCCAACCAAACACCTTGAACATGAGCGTGCATGCACACATCCAGATCCATTTGAAAATGGGATCAACCACTAGGTGTGAGAAGCAGAACTCATAGTAAATCTTTGACTTAAAATCACCAGATTTAGATGGCCATTTCCAAATGTCCTTCCTCTCCTCATCCAGGTTGATCAAAGGCAGCAGGGCCTGGAGTTGGGTGAACTCAGTATAGGCCTCCGGCGACAGAGGCAGATGGAAATGGTCCGAGGCATCGGGCCGTTCCATAAACTCTTTGACAGTGATCACACCATCAATGACAAATGAATGGAGCCTTGGGAAACGCTCATGCAATAAGACAGCATGATTACCCAGTTGCCATCGATCGATCCAAAAAAGCACCGTGTTGCCTGCTTGTACTTGTTGAACAGATAGCTTGCAAAAGTTGTTATATAAACGCATCACATCACACCACCAAAAGGAGCCACAACTCTGAGTGCTTTGTGGCGGTGAGGATGCGTAATAAGTGTCCCAAATTAATGTGACCCAAGGCACATCAACCTTTTTAAAGCTCTTGAAGAGGTTCTTGAGCAACAAAGCCTCATTTTGAGTACCCAAATTAAGAACACCCAGACCACCGTACTTCTTAGGGCGACAGACCAAATCCCAAGCAGCTAATGATTGGCGTCGGTTATCCGTGTTTCCTCTGCACAGACATTGCCGCATGATGCGCTCTATTTGCTACAATACGCCCTTGGGAAGAGATAGTGTACACAAGTAATAAATTGGCATGGAACACAACACCGATTGCAGTAGTTGTAGTCGGCTCCCTTGATTCAGCAAGCATGAGGATGCAGATAAACGACGCTCAATTCAATCAACCAGAGGCAGCAGATCATAGATTGTAGGTCTAGAAGTTCCCATTGGCAACCCTAGGTATGTGAATGGCATGGAACCAACATCCCATCAAAGAAAAGTGGCAACCCTAGCGCCCTCGTCATCACTCATATTGATTGGAATAAGAGAGGATTTACTGAAGTTGATGCGCAGGCCTGTTGACGCTGCAAAAGTGTCAAGCATCTCCTTGAAGGCAATGAGTTGATCGTCGATCGCAGGCAGGACGATTAGGGTGTCATCCGCATATTGGACAATTGGATAATCATTGGAGCTGGTTGGGATTGGCAATGAAAGAATGTTCCTAGAACACATCTCGTTGACCACAGACTGAAGTAAGTCAACCGCAATCACAAACAATAACAGGGATAGAGGATCCCCTTGACGTACGCCCGTTCTACACACAAAGGGATTGCCCCGCACTCCGATTAAGAGCACATAAGAAGATCCCGTAGACAAGATGCTATTAATCCAGCCCATCCAGCGACTATCAAAACCCTTGCATTGCAAAATTCTTAGAATAACCTCATGCTCAATTGTATCGAATGCCTTCATAAAATCAAGCTTGAGGAGGATGATTGGCCGCTTTGACGCCTTACATTGATGTATATACTCAAAACACCAAGCCAGACAATCTTGAATAGATCGACACCGTAGAAAACCATATTGATTACGGTGGATGCATCTGAGGATCACTTTCTAGAGACGATTAGCCGGCAGTTTAGTTAGAAACTTCAAGCACGTGTTTGTCAACGAGATGGGCCGAAAATCGCCAACCACTTCAGGGCTCAGTTTCTTGGGTATAAGAGTAATTAATGACGTATTAAGACATTCCAAATTGCACTTCCCCTCATAAAACTCCTTGACAAGTTGCATGAAATCCTCCTTGAGGATTGGCCAGCACCTCTTTAAGAAGAGGCCATTAAAGCCATCGGGACCAGGTGCACGATCAGTTGGCATGTTCTTAATTACAGACTCGAGCTCGGAATTCGTGAATGGTTGAGATTGATCCTCCAGACCATCAACTCGCGTAATTAAGGTGCCCAAATCAAATCCCATGTGAATTCCTTTTGCTTGGCCCATACGTTGGTTAAAATCCGACCAAAACATGCCAGCCAACTGCTAGTGATCAGAGACCACCTCACCTGCCGAATTCTTGATTAAAGAAATTGTGTTCCTCCGAAACCTTTCAGTAGCCATGGCGTGAAATTTTTTGAATTTTTCTCACCAACTTTAATGCTTCTTATTGTACAACGTTGCTTCCAATAAACAAATTTCCAATGCAAAGTATCCTCCAGATGCAATTTCACAATTCGCCTGAAATAAAACTCTGGCCTACTCAAAGGCCTAATCTCCTCCATCCCATCAAAGTAAAGAATGACTTTGTTGCAATCTGAAATGAGCGCCTTAACTGTTGACAGGTTTAAATGCCATTTCTTGAGGGCATACCGAAGAGCTTTGAATTTAAAAGATATAGTTAGGGCAGCCGAGGATCTACCCACTGACCTATTCCAAACTTGAGCAACACATTCATTAAATCTAGGAAACTCAATCCAGTAATTTTCAAAGCGAAAGACCTTAGCCTTAAGAATGGCAGTGGCGATCATGACCACGCAAGGCACATGATCGGAGGCAGTGCGTGCAAGAGGCAAAACAAGCGTGTTGGGATGATCCAAAGTCCGGCAACCGAAGTAAAAAACCAGCCAATTTGTTCAAGTAAAGGCTCAGATTGCATATTTGACCACGTGAACTGTCTTCCTTTTATTGGTAGCTCAACAAGACCCAAATGACCAATAATTTCGTTAAATAGAAAGATGTCACTGACATTACCACCGGGCAAATTACGGTTTTCCAACGATCGCATAAAATTGAAATCACCCAAAAGAAGCCAATTATCATCACAATTAATGTCGTGGTTGTATAACCACTGGACGAATTCATCACGGGCCAGACCCTGACATGGGCCATAAATAGAGACTAGGGTCCAAACTTCAGAGGTGTGCTTAGAGCCGAATTCCACAATGATACCATAAGGCTTTGCCTCAATTAATTTGCCCTCAAAAAAGGAAGAGTTGCAAATAATGACCATACCAGCCGAGGCACCCACTGAAGGCACATAAGAAAAATTATCAAAGGGTCGTGGACAAAACCTCCTAATGAACCTGTGATCGATATGCATACACTTTGTTTCTTGGAGACAGACCACAAAACAACCACTTTCATCAATCTTTTGTTTAATAGCGAGTTGCCGCGCTTCAGAATTAAGGCTGCGCACGTTCCAACATAAAACCTTCCAGTCTTTAAACTTGGACTGATTCATTACAAACCATAAAAGAGTGCAGCAAAAGTAGATCACGAAATGACCTACACGGACCAGCTAAGCAGAGCAAAATGACAGAGTTCCAAACATGAAAACATAAATAAAGATAGATGGCGTTCAAAGCGGTACGCCATAGACCAGAAAGCTGTCTGGTGCAACTATTCATCAGAACTCTTGCTGCTGGTGGAGTTTGCTTGATCAGCCACAAGCTTATCGGCGGTAATCTTCTCAGGAGCGATGCGCAGGCGAGCCCCAATACGCTGAAGGTCTGCAATAGCCATTGGTGGAGGCACTGACGAGCTCCCATCTGACTGTGTTGACTTGGTTTTCCGCTTCTTCAGAGTGTGAGGAGTCTTGATCTGGCTAGAGCCAGTGCTTGGAGCTGTACGATAGCCGTCACATAGCACGCTGAGACATGCACTGCGACGAACCTCCGTGTCCACCAAAACATTAGTAGAATTCGGCTTCCGGCCACGTTTCACCGCCACTTTTGGGACAACAGTGAACTCGAAGGACTCCGTGACAGGTTCAGAGAGGTCATCAAAGTAGAGAGCCCTTGCAACTGGCCTCTTGACTGGAGATGCACGGCTAGGAATGCAGCAAGAGGAGTCGGACAGAGGCTGCAGGGTGAAGCTGAACTCTGAACCATTGTAACAGAAATCCCAGGATCGCTTAGCCAGCAGGAGAGACCCAATTTCAGTCTTGAACACAAACTTTGGAATGTCAGCAGTGAAAAGTGATGGCATTATCGTCTGAAAAGTGCGCTGCCACTGCATAACTGGTGGAAGAACGGGGCAAAATACAGTAAGAACCTGTCCAATATGCAGAGGAGGTAGCATTGGGGCCGCTGGGGGTTGATAGATCACCATATCAGCCACTGGTTCATCATCATTAACAGAAGCATCAGAAACTTGCAGAATGACCGATTCTTGCGACTGATTCACATTAACTTGATTTTCTTCAACAAGCACCTGCAGCTCAACGTTCTGCTCATTGTGTGGAACATCCTGATGAGGTTGAACATGATCATGTGCTGGTGGTGGCAGTTCATCCCAACCAATCTCAGGAAACTCAAGCATAACCCAATTGTGGTTATCAAATTGCAGGTGCCCAGGGAGAGGATGAGGGTTGCCATTGAAAGGCATAGGATCCTCATCCGCTGGCAAAACATCAGCAAAGTCCGCAGAGCAGATATATATCGGAGCAAACCAAGAAATCTGAGCTCCACCAAAGTCTGCATACTCACGATACACGACATCACGCGGCACTAAAGTTGTCCCCGGGAAAGATACATACGCCAGTGTGCGAACAAGTAGAGGATCTTCCTGATGCCAGTGATGAAAACGACCAAAAGTGCTGATTGCATTGCAATATACTGCATGCGCCTATAATCCAGAGGTATTCCAACAATCATGACCCAGCCCCGACGAAAACCTTGAGTAGCTCTGTAGTTAATACCCTCATCATGTGGCACGAATCGAACAAATCTACCATTGTCTAGTTCGAATGGCGGATGATCTACAAGAGCCCGCTTAGCAACTGGGTTACGGAAACGAAAGAGGCCAACTCCTTGAATCCAAGGTTGAGCATCAAGAACGGCTCGGCCAAGAGTGTTGACAACAAAATCACTGACCATATTTCTGTAGATGAGAACTTCTTCAGGCAGAGGAGCTGGCTCGACGATGGCAATGGCGTAATCTTCATGTTGACGATCAGGAGCCACAACCGTAGAGAAGAAGGTGCGCGGGAGGCGCCGCGGCCCACCGTCGATGAGTTCGAAACCCGAAGGGACGAACTCCACAGGGTTTAGGGCGAAGTTGGCCATTGCCGGCTGCGATGATGAAGCGGATGGCGAGGCAGGATCCTCAGCGGCTGACAGCGGAGGCGGAGTGGGAGGTTGTAACAGCCTGAATTTTGCCTTCTCTTTTTACCGGACTTGCCTTCTCTCTATTTCCGGACTTGGTTTTCATCGTGGTTTTTGCCCTGATTTGATTTGTATTTTTGGATCAATTCAAATGGACTTGTCACTTGGGCATATCCTTGGCTTTCACCAAAGTGACCTATCTACCTTATTCCTCCCACAAATTCCCAAAATAATAAAATGAATATTTTTCCTAAAAGGAAAATATTCATTTTTCTCTCTTAAGCTCATTTCAGAACTTTGTGCTCCAAAGAAACCTCAATTTTCCTTGCTCAGAAAAATCTGAGATAATACCTAAATATTCTTCGGACCATGGAACATCATCCCATGCAAAAACATTGCATCACTTTTTGTAATATTTTTGTTGTAGAAAATCTTTTCACTTCTGTACCAGAAATGCACTTTGTACAGCAAATGCATTTTTCCTTGAGCTTTTGGCCTTGAGATTTCTTGAGCTTAAAGACCTTCCTAAGAAACCCTAAACCCCAGGAAATTAGCCCTAATGGCCTTTTTGAAGGTGGCCAAACTTGGCAACCAAGTTTCGGACCAGAAACTTGTCAGCTTGCTAGAGTCGCGTCTGGTCGGCCTGGGTATGATCCATCACCTCTCCTAGACGTAGCACTGCACGGTCGAGCTCGTAGACAAGGTTTGGCCGCTCCTGGCCGTTGTTTTGGCCATGCTAGCTTGGTGACTGCACGAGGACACGGCGCCTGGCAGTGTCCCGATGCGCTCTGGCATGTGTGCATGCAAGCGCTCGCCTCCGACTGCCGCAACATGCCACAACCCTCGACCCATCACCCATCACCCCTCCCTGGCGCTCGCCGACGCCGGAGCCACCGCAGCAAGCCCCGTCAAGTCGCGGCCAAAACGGCTCAGTGGACGCATGTGCTTGTCCCCATCTCAAACCGCCTCCTGTTCTTGTCCGCGAGCATGGGCAAGCGCCGGCGTTGACGCTGCACCCTGTCCCCTCGCATTGGAGCCTCTCGTCGACGTTCGCCGCATGTCCAGAGCGCTCCGGCGGAGACACGTCCTCCCCCCCTCTGCTCCGGTTATATAAAGCCACCCCACCTCCCTTGCTAGCCACGCCACCTCCATGAACACGTAGACGAGCAGAAGCCCGGTCGGGCAGGCCTTTGGCTGTCGCCCTGACCTGAGGACTCCGGCGATCCCCGCAGGCCAGCTGCCGCTCTCCAGGGCCTCTCGAGCTCAAGCAGCTGCTTGGGCAGGGCCTTGGTGGTCTGCTGGAGCTACCTGGACCCCGCCAAGCCCTCGGAGCTGCCTCTAGCACTACTAGGAAAAGGCCTGCTAGTGGCGCACCTGTTTTGCCTACTAATGACGCACTACATGTGCGCCACTAGCATCACGCCATTAGAATTTCCATTAGTACATCACACGGTGCGCCATTACTATCGGACTTAGTAATGGCGCACCACATAGAAGTGCGCCATTACTAACATTTTTTTCAAAAAAATTCAGAAATATTTTTTTCAATTTTTTTTCCTTAATCTGGGTCACTATGGCTTAATCTCGGGCCGTGGTCAAACTTCCCGAAAGGTCACCCATCCTCACACTACTCTAGCCCAAGCACGCTTAACTTCAGAGTTCTAGCCAACCCCAGCACCAGCTCACTTCACAGGCACTTGTTGATATATCTATCATATCAATCCTATTAAACCTTGTTGATGTCTAGGACTTTGTTCATGTTCATGTTCATGAGTATGATGAAATTTTGAAAAATATTTCAAACTTCCCGGTCATATTACGTATCATATTTTGAAAAAAAATTCCAAAAAAAAGTTTTTTTGAAACCAATTTTTTTTCTGTTACTAGTGGCGCACCTAGAAAATGGTGCGCCACTAGTAAGTTTGAATATTTTTTTTCATTTTCCCCCCTCTAGATCCTAAAAGCCCCGTATCTTTCGTTCTGTTAGGTTTTTGGGGATTTTGAATATTATTTTTTCTGTTACTAGTGGCGCACCTATCAAATGGTGCGCCACTAGTAAGTTTGATTTTTTTTCATTTTCCCCCCTCTAGATCTTAAAAGCCCCGTAACTTTTCGAGTAGATGATTTTTCATATATAAAACTTTTTAATCCGAGTTCGTATGCAAAAGTTATGCCCATTTTACAAATTCCAGAGAGATTTTGCAAATAAAGTCGAAATTCATATTTGTAAATTTTCCCAACAACTAGACCACATATCACATGAGAAACTTATTTTATTTTATTTTTCTGACATTTCCATCATTTTCTTTTTTTATTTTAAAACTGAAAAGGCGGTCCACCGGGGGTTGCATTCGGTGGAATTTTTGGGCAATGTTAGTAATGGCGCACCGTGGGTGTGGTGCGCCATTACTAGTTTAACTAGTAATGGCGCACCACACCCACGGTGCGCCATTACTAACTTTGAAAAAAAATATTTAATAATTGTTAGTAGTGGCGCACCGAGGGTGTGGTGCGCCATTACTAGTTAAAACTAGTAATGGCGCAATGTCCCCTGGTGCGCCATTAGTAGTTTTGAAAAAAAATAAAAAAATTGTTAGTAGTGGCGCACCGAGGGTGTGGTGCGCCATTAGTATTTGGACACTAATGGCGTACCAACACATGGTGCGCCATTAGTATATAGTAGTGGCGCACCACATGTGTGGTGCGCCATTAGTGTCCATATTATCTATAGCCCTTTTTCTAGTAGTGTCGCCACCGTCTTCCACCTCTCCGGCGAACCCCGTCCGCCACCGAAGCTTGCGAGCTCGACTGCGACCAGCTCCGTCCACCTTTCGCCAAGCCACGTGTACGGGCAGGTGCGCCGCGAGCCCCGCTTCCGATCTATCCCTCTAGCCTAGCCCCAAACCCCCTCGTCGCCGGCATGAGCTCCGGCGAAGCACCGCCTCCCCTCTGATCTCGATCCCCTTCCCTCTCTCCTGACTGGTGGGGCCCAGTGTCAGCCTCACCACTCGCGCCCGAAGTGGTACGAGTGGAGGCGCACTCCCACTTTACGCCTTCGACGTCACCCCCCAGGATTTTCTATTTATTCAAATTTAATTCAGAAATTTGACTAAACTTTGACCAGCCACCATTTCTAAACCATAAGCCCAAATGAATTGATTCTTCTTGCATTGTCTTTGTTACAGAAAGCTCTAGCAGCACACCAAAAGGTGGATTTTTCCTTGCTGTCTAGAATTCCTGGTGATTTTCAGAATGTGTTTTGACATTTATTTTTGTGGTTTAAAAATATTTTCAGAAGGAGGATCTTGCCTTGAAGCTAACCAGGAGGAGTGTGACCCTCCTCTGCACTAAGGCAAGCCACAACATCATTTGGATGGTGTTATTTCAATATCTATGATTTTCTACTTGAATATGAGTCTTTATTTGCATTTAAAATTTGATAAATTAATATGGTTAATTGCTAGTTGTTTTATGATGCTTGATATGCTTGTTTTAGCTTCTGGTTGAGTTCATAGAATTGTTTGGCTAAGTAGAGTAAGATTTTGCACTAGATATTTTGTTATGGAAAGTTATGGTAGCTATTTTTGCTAGTAATACTTTTCAACTAAATGATGAACTAATAAAAATGTTGTTTGTAGATAAAAATGAGTTATAACCAGAGAAGTTTCTGATCTTAGTATTGCAAGATAGTTATGTTGCTTGTTTTGATCCATGCTTAAGAGTTGCTTGCTCTGTGTGACGAGTAGTTGCATGATTTCCGGTATGATGCCATGTTAGTAATAAAATGTTTTCCTGAAAGTTAATACTTGATTAAGTTCAACCTGAATATGATGTTGATCACATCATGGTGCCACTGAATCGGGTTTTTTAATTCAGTGCGACCACATTTACCTAATGGGAAGGTCTTGATTCGGTCCTTTGTCGTGGCTCTCACCGGTGCCTCCCGCGAGGAAAGGTTATGGGCATGCATACCCTGGCCCGGTAGGCAGACATAACCTTGTGTGCTCATTTTGTTTTTATGGTACCTTGTCCCCGTTTGGGACCGTTTTGCCACGACGGTGGCCGTTGGTGTCTTTGGTAGACACGGGGCCACCCAAGACCTAGCCCTGAGAGGCAGATGGTCGGAGTGGCCGGGGAGAGTGCATGGCAAAGGGAGGGTTTCGTCGGAATACTTTGGTCCACCCGAATGGGAGTACGAGGCCAGGTATTCCGTAGTGTGGGTAAAGTGCGCTACCTCTGCAGAGTGTATTTAATCTATCGATAGCCGCACCCTCGGTTATGGGCAACACTCGGGAGTAAGTCACACCATCGATCAACTTTTATAATTAATCTTGCAAACTAATAATTGTTGTGATGCATTGTTTCGTGGTGAACCTTGAACACTCGAGGTGTTCATGAGTGATTGGTTTCAGGTGTGACCCCGGTGTGGTCACCATTTGGTTATGAGGTAACCGTCTGGTAAGCGAGTCCGTGTGACTCGGTGCGTTGTTTGGTTGCTTTGCATAGCTTTGCATTTGTAGTAATTTCTTACATTAATTTAACTTGATTAATTATCATGATATTGTCTGTCATCGTGCTTATGTTTGTTGTGAGCTTGCAAGTACATTCAATGTACTGACCTGGCATGTCATGCCAGCTTTCAGGCAAGTTGATTCGCATCGGAGCGCATCTCGTGTCTAGGCCGTGTCCACGCCGGTGTCCCTGTGCCATGGAGTTCCGCTACGTCGTTCTTCCGCTGCCGCATAGTTTCATGTGATCGAAGCCCCAGCCATGTTCATTAAATAATGTACATACTGTCCAGCAGCACCGTGTGTGCCGCTTGGCCTCGAATCTCGATGTAATATCAGACCTTTGTACCACGCTGGTATCAATAAAGCGGTTATTTCTGTACCATGTTGTTGTGTATTGCGAGAAGACTCGATCTCTGGGCTGGCAATGCAGGGTAAACCGGTTGCTCTGAGCCGGGGTGCCACAACGCTTGGTATCAGAGTCGCGCTGATTGTAGGACACGCTAGACCGGTAATGCGTTAGTAAAACGGTAGATAGTTTCGTTTGAGTGCCGGTAGACATAGGAATTGGTTGTTGCATTGCATGCATGACTTATTGTTGTTATTACTAACCGTATGGTTTGTGAGTGTAGATGGCACCAGTACCGATCTTGTACCATCCTGAGCCAGCTCCATGCACATCGCCGCACCTGTTTCAGAACGTGTGGTGACGACTCTATCTAAAGGGTTCTGATCCAGAGTATCGGGTGCATCGCGAGCATCTGGCCGGTGCATTGTATGAGTATTATGCTGAGGTCACTCTACACCACAGTTCCCCATCCGGCGCTTACACTCGTTCGTCTAAGGGTGGTCTTGCTTCTACGCCATCTCAGGCGTTTCAGTTTGCTGCTATCGAGGCTCTTGTAGACTTGCGCTACAATGAGGTTCGCATGCACACCCACCCTGGACTTTTCTTCTACCCATCTGTGCACGAGAATGGGTGTATCCGCTTTCCTTTGATTAATCCGGCATGCGGTTGTCCCACTAGCCACCTTGCACGCTACATCACCGCTAGCTATCTCCTTAACTACGAGTTAGCTCGAGAGATCTCACGCGCTCGCGCCGCTCTCGCTGCTGCTCGTATAAGGAACCCTCTTCCCGCTGTCATCTACACTTCTGCTCCTCCCACCTCCGTTCCTACGACGACCTCGTAGGCTACCGTTAACCCTTTGACGGTGAACCCTCGCAGCGCTCCTACTGCATGGTCATCTCTTGTTGCTACTCCTGCCGCTCCTATGCTTAGATCCCATCCCCCGCCTGCCCCTGAGGGACAGCCCTCAAGGCAGCGCCAGCGCACCTCTCTTCCCCCGGAGGTCTCTACTATCAGTTCAGGATCTGGGTCCGGCTCAGGAGACGAGCCTGCAGCAGCACCATCCGAGCAGTAGATCGTTAGAGTATCGTGCTAGTCATGAGCATGATGTGTGGCTGTAATCGCACTTGTCAAGGTGCGTAGTTTCATATACGAGGGTAGTAGACCCATTGCGATGTTTAGTTTCATGTTGGGACTATGTATAATTACGTTGGACTCTTTTTCGACTTGGTTTTATTCGCTGCTTTCTTCCGGGATTTGTCATTGGTTTTCCCCCCATTTTGGAATTTTCTCATCATGGTTGCTATGTATTGGGAAAACGAAAAATAGGATGCCGCGTGGAGGCAGCAGCCGTCAAGCTAGTGAGGATGTCCCTGTCCGTCGTTCCGCAAGACAGGCAGGACATTCCCCTGAACCATACCAGCCACCTCCGCCTCCACCGCCACAACCGCCTTCCACCGAGCAAATCCTGCGAATGTTTGAAGAACGAAGGAGCAACGATCTGCTGGAAATACTGAAAAGTGTACAAGTTAGGGTTGGGCAGAATGGAAACCAGAATGGCCATCATTCCAAGCTATCAGATTTTCAGTGAACCAAGCCTCCCAGTTTCAGCCCTGCTACTAATCCTTTGGACGCCGACGACTGGCTAAGGACTATTGAAAGAAAACTAGAAATTGCTCGCACAGACGACGGAGACAAGGTTCCCTTCGCAATGCATTATCTCGAAGGAGTTGCCGCTATATGGTGGGATAATGCCAAAGGAATGGCCTGCCGACAAGGTAATTACTGGGACAGAATTCAAGGATCATTTCCGCAAATATCATATTCCCACCGGAGTCATGAAGATCAAGCAATGCGAATTTCTCGCTCTCACTCAAGGCAGCATGACCGTCGCCGAGTATCTGAATAAATTCAACCATCTGGCCTGCTATTCTCTCCATGATGTGGCCACAGAAGAGCGGAAGATCGACCGATTCCTTGGAGGCCTACATCAACATCTCCGGTGCACTCCCAGTATGTTTGTTTTCTCGGACTTCCTGACTCTGGTGAACAAGGCCCTCATCGCCAAGAGGGAACACAAGCTCCTGCACGACAGCAAGCCAGCTGCTAATGACCACAAGCGCAAATTCGAGCCCAAGAAGGATATGCAACCAGTGCAAAAGGCTCGTACATGGCAACAGACTCAGGTGGAGTACAAACCCAATTGGCAGCAGAACGTCAACAAGACTACTACACAAGTCAAGAATGTCGTGACCAGCCCGGTGCGCGACGATTGCCAGCGCAACAATTCGTGCTTCAGCTATGGTCAAACCGGACACTACGCCCGACAGTGTACCAAGAACACCAAGCACGTCGCTCCATTTCAGCCGCAAGTCAACTACATGGAGTAGTATTCCGCCCCCGATATAATCCAAGTGCAAGTTCATCACATCTCCGCAGATGAAGCCCAAGGGGACCCGGAAGTCGTCATTGGTATGTTTCTCGTTAACAACATACCCGCTGTAATTTTATTTGACTCTGGGGATTCCCACTCTTTTATTTCGCGGAGTTTTGCTTCCCAAAACATTTTTTCTCGCTCGATTTTGGGAAAACACATGCTGGTACAACCCCCAGGATCCCTCCTCAGAAGCAATCTTGTCTGCCGAAATTTGGAGATTGACATCAAGGGCGTCAAGTTTCCAGCATCGTTGATAATCATCGATTCCAACAAATTGGATGTCATTATGGGCATGAATTGGTTAACCCAATACCAAGTGTGCATCAGCTGTGCGACCAGAGAAGTTACCGTGTAAAATAGGGAAGGTCGCACTACCAGTTTTTATGCCCGCAAGCGCATCCCCATGAAGGATATGGTTTTCGCAGCCGTGACAGAAGAGGTGGAATTAATCCCAGTGGTCACTGAGTATCCAGATGTATTTCCTGAAGAATTGCCCGGCATGCCACCAGACCGGGAATTGGAGTTCGCTATTGACCTAGTGCCTGGAACCACCCCGATACATAAGAAATATTATCGGATGCCCTCCTCAGAATTGGTGGAATTGAAGAAAAAACTGGATGAGATGCTGCAAAAAGCATACATTCGTCCAAGCTCTTCCCCATGGGGATCACCAGCAATCTTCGTCGACAAAAAGGATGGCAGTCTACGAATGTGTGTAGACTACCGACAGCTGAATGACGTCACCATTAAAAACAAGTATCCACTGCCGAGGATTGATGACATGTTTGATCAACTCAGTGGGGCCAAAGTATTCTCAAAGATTGATTTGAGGACGGGATATCATCAACTCAAGATTAAGAAGGAAGATACTCCTAAGACCGCGTGCACCACTCGGTACGGTCTTTACGAATACAATGTTATGTCCTTCGGCCTCACCAACGCTCCTGCATTCTTTATGCATATGATGAACAAGGTGTTTATGGACTTCTTGGACAAGTTTGTGGTGGTGTTCATTGATGACATCCTCATTTACTCCAAAAGCAAGGACAAACATAAGGAACATCTTCGCGCAGTTCTACGAAGGCTTCGCGATCATCAACTATATGCCAAATTCAGCAAATGTCAGTTTTCGCTCCAGCAAGTGGGATTCCTCGGACATATCCTCTCGGCAGACGGAATCTCGGTGGACCCAAGCAAGGTAAAAGATGTACTTGATTGGTCCGCACCCACCACCGTCTTAGAAATCCGGCGTTTCCTTGGACTGGCCGGATATTATTGCCGTTTTATCGAAGGATTTTCCAAGATCGCCAAGCCAATGACTGAGCTCCTCAAGAAGGACAAGAAGTTTGTATGGACTGAAGACTGCGAACGGAGCTTCAATGAGTTAAAAACCAGACTGACATCGGCACCCGTATTAACTCTTCCAGATATCTACCGCAGTTTCGATGTTTACTGCGACACCTCCAGCAAAGGACTGGGGTGTGTACTCATGCAAGATGGCAAAGTGGTGGCCTATGCATCTCGCGAACTGCGACAACATGAAGGAAACTATCCTACTCATGATTTGGAATTGGCCGCAGTGGTGCATGCTTTGAAAATCTGGAGACATTATCTGATTGGAAAGAAGTGCCAGATATTCACCGACCATAAAAGTCTCAAGTATATATTCACTCAGCCTGACTTGAACCTTCGACAGCGAAGATGGCTCGAGTTGGTTAAGGACTATGACCTCGGAATAAATGTGGTGGCTGACGCCCTCAGCCGCAAACCAGCCAACCTCAATGCCCTAATGGATTCCTTGCCTCCAGAGCTCTATGAAGAAATCATGCAGCTAAATCTGGTAATCACCAACGCCCGTCTTACCAATATATTGGAAGTTGCTCCTACTCTCGAAGAAGAAATCCGCAGAGCTCAAGCGGATGATAAGGTGTTACGGATATATGTTCAGAAGCTGCACCAAGGGCAAGCACCGGATTTCACTATGGATCAGCAAGGTTCGCTAAGGTTCCGAGGAAGACTTTGTGTACCCAACCAAGACAGTCTGAAGAAGAAAATATTGACGGAAGCACATGAAGAACATACTCAATTCATCCCGGTGGTACCAAGATGTATGAGGATCTTCGTCAGATATTTTGGTGGGATGGAATGAAGAAAGACATCGCGTACTTTGTGGCCTGCTGTGATATCTGCAATAAGGTAAAGGCGGAACACCAAAAACCCGCCGGACTCCTCCAGCCTCTGTCGGTATCCCAATGGAAATGGGACGATATTTGCATGGATTTCATCCCCGGATTACCAAGGTCTCATCAAGGAAACGACGCGATATGGGTCATAGTGGACACTCTAACCAAGGTGGCACACTTCCTACCCATCCGGACCACATACCGTGCAAATCAACTTGCACAGCTGTATGTATCAAGAATCGTCAGTCTGCATGGAGTACCCAAGACTATCACCTCCGATAGGGGATCTCTATTCACATCCGCATTTTGGTCCCGACTTCATCAAGCCTTCGGGATCGCTCTAAAGTACAGCATGGCTTACCATCCTCAGACAGATGGACAGACTGAGCGAGTAAATCAAATACTCGAAGATATGCTCCGGGCATGTACATTGGCCCAAGGAACTAAGTGGGAAGACTGTCTGCCCTACGCCGAGATTTCCTACAACAACAGTTTCCAGGCCAGCTTAATGATGTCACCCTATGAAGCTCTGTATGGCCGGTAATGCCGCACCCCATTAAATTGGTCTCAAACCAGAGATAGCCGTATTTTCGGGACTAATTTAATGCTCGAAGCAGAAAAGCAAGTCAAGGAAATCTGAGACAGACTGCAACTGGCCAAATCACGACAGAAGAGCTACAATGATGCCAAACATAGTCAGATCAGCTTCGAACCCAGAGAACACGTATATCTCCGAGTCACCCCTATGAAAGGAGTCAAGAGGTTTCAGACCCAAGGAAAATTGGCACCCAGATATATCGGTCCATTCCCCATCATGGCCAGAGTCGGAACAGTTGCCTACAAGTTGGAATTGCCGCAAGAATTGTCAGAAGTACACAATGTGTTTCACATCTCACAGCTAAGAAGATGCATCTCGCCACCGGAGAAAAGGACTGATATGTCAGAGATAGAATTGGCTAAGGATTTGACATATGAGGAAAAGCCAATCAGAATATTGGATCAGACAGAAAGGGTCACTCGCAGCAAAGAGATAAGATTTTACAAGGTTCAGTGGGAGCATCACACCGAAGAAGAAGCAACCTGGGAAAGAGAGGAATTTTGAAGGACTGCATACCCAGAATGGTTTTCCCAAGCAACCGAATCTCGAGGACGAGATTCATGCTAAGTGGGGGAGGTTTGTGACAGCCTGGATTTTGCCTTCTCTCTTTTTACCGGACTTGCCTTCTCACTCTTTCCGGACTTGGTTTTCATCGTGGTTTTTGACCTGATTTGATTTGGATTTTTGGATCAATTCAAATGGACTTGTCACTTGGGCATATCCTTGGCTTTCACCCAAGTGACCTACCTACCTTATTCGTCCCACAAATTCCCAAAATAATAAAATGAATATTTTTCCTAAAAGGAAAATATTCATTTTTCTCTCTTAAGCTCATTTCAGAACTTTGTGCTCCAAAGCAACCTTAATTTTTCTTGCTCAGAAAAATCTGAGATAATTCCTAAATATTCTTAGGACCATGGCACATCTTCCCATGCAAAAATATTGCATCACTTTTTGTAATATTTTTGCTGTAGAAAATCTTTTCACTTCTGGACCAGAAATGCACTTTGTACAGCAAGTGCATTTTTCCTTGAGCTTTTGGCCTTGAGATTTCTTGAGCTTAAAGACCTTCCTAAGAAACCCTAAACCCCAGGAGATTACCCCTAATGGCCTTCTAGAAGGTGGCCAACCTTGGCGACCAAGTTTCTGACCAGAAACTTGCCATCTTGGTAGAGTCGCGTCTGGTCGGCCTGGGTATGATCCATCACCTCTCCTAGACGTAGCACTGCACGGTTGATCTTGTAGACAAGGTTTGGCCGCTCCTGGCCGTCATTTTGGCCATGCCAGCTTGGTGACCACGCGAGGACATGGCGCCTGGCAGCGTCTCGATGCGCTCTGGCCGGCGCTTTGCGTTTTGTTTCGCGCGTGTGCATGCAAGCGCTCGCCTCCGACTGCCGCAACGTGCCACAACCCTTGACCCATCACCCATGACCCCTCCCTGGCGCTCGCCGACGCCGGAGCCGCCGCAGCAAGCCCGGTCAAGTCGCGGCCAAAATGGCACAGTGCGCGCGTGTGCTTGTCCCCATCTCAAACCCCCTCCTGTTCTCGTCCGCGAGCGTGGGCAAGCGCCGGCGTTGACACTGCACCCTGTCCCCTCGCGTTGGAGCATCTCGTCGACGTTCGCCGCGTGTCTAGAGCGCTCCGGCGGCGACACGCCCCCCCCCCCTCTGCTCCGGCTATATAATGCCACCCCGCCTCCCTTGCTAGCCACGCACCACTCCACACCACCTCCACGAACATGTAGACGAGCAGAAGCCTAGTTGGGCAGGCCTCTGGCCGTCGCCCCAACCCGAGGACTCCGGCGATCCCCGCAGGCCAGCTGCCGCTCTCCAGGGCCTCTCGAGCTCAAGCAGCTGCTTGGGCAGGGCCTTGGTGGTCTGCTGGAGCTGCCTGGACCCTGCCAAGCCCGCAGAGCTGCCTCTAGCCACCGTCTTCCACCTCTCCGGCGAACTCGTCTGCCACCGAAGCTTGCGAGCTCGACTGCGACCAGCTCCGTCCACCTTTCGCCAAGCCACGGGTATGGGCAGGTGTGCCGCGAGCCCCGCTACCGATCTATCCCTCTAGCCTAGCCCCAAACCCCCTCGTCGCCGGCATGAGCTCCGACAAAGCACCGCCTCCCCTCTGATCTTGATCCCCTTCCCTCTCTCCTGACTGGTGGGGACCAGTGTCAACCTCACCACTCGCGCCCGAAGCGGTACGAGTGGAGGCGCACTCCCACTTTACTCCTTCGACGTCACCCCCCCACCCAGGATTTTCTATTTATTCAAATTTAATTCATAAATTTGACTAAACTTTGACCAGCCACCATTTCTAAACCATAAGTCCAAATGAATTTATTCTTTTTTCATTGTCTTTGTTACACAAAGCTCTAGCAGCACACCAAAAGGTGGATCTTTCCTTGCTGTCTAGAATTTCTGGTGATTTTCATAATGTGTTTTGACATTTATTTTTGTGGTTTTCAAATATTTTCAGAAGGAGGGTCCACAGGAACGGCCTGGAAAACCATGCTCATGCCATTTAGTAAATTATCATGGCTTTTACAAGGAATAATGGATAGATATTTCGATGAAATGTGTGGCAATAGTCAACCACAAATGTTTGTTTGTTGGGTTTTAAACTATAGAAAAAATGAAATAAATGCTTAAAAAGCATGATGCCTGGCATGGTGCCATGGTATGACCTCGCCATGCCCTAGTAAAAATTTGAGAAGGTTTGGCTTATGTCGTCATGCACGCCATTCATAAATCGAACCATCACCGAGGAAGTTCCATGCTTTAGAGAGGGAAAATCCCCAAGATTGAAGGGGAATCCAAATGTCCGTCCTAGTTTGTCATTTAGTTTTTTTCCAACGATCAACATACCACCTCAAATGCAACGTGTTCAAATTTGACATTTTTCCGGGCTCATTTACCAAATTTAGGGGATTATGTGCACCTTCTAGGCATTAATGGACATAATTCAAATTCGAACAATCGGTGCATGAAAAGGTGCACAAGAATGGTCTGGAAAACCATGCTCGTGTTATTTAGTACATTCTCATGCCTTTTACAAGGAATGGGCAGATATTTGAAGGAAATGTGTGGCAATAGTCAACCATAAACGCATCGTTTACTCAGTTAACAACTATACAAAAAATGAAACACACGGTTGGAAAACATGAAGCCTGGCATGGTGCCATGGTATGGCCTCACCATGCCCTAGTAAAAATAGGAGAATTATTTCCTTATGTCGTGATGCACGCCTTTCATAAATCGAACCATTACCGAGGAAGTTTCATGGTTTCGAGGGGGAAATCACCAAGATTGAAGGAGGGTCCAAATTTCCTTTCTCCTTTGTCCATGAGTTTTTTTCTATGATGAACACACAACCTGCAAATCACCGTGTTCAAATTTGGCATTTTCCGGGTTCATTTGCCATATTTAGGGGATTATGTGCATTTCCTAGGCAGTAATGCGCATAATTCAAGTTCAAGCAATCGATGCATGAAAGGGTCCACAAGAACGGCCTAGAAAACCATGCGTGTGCACCATTGGATGCACCATGCCATTTACAAGGAATGGACAGATATTTCAATGAAATGTGTGGCAATAGTCAACCACAAATGTTTGTTTGTTGGGTTTTCAACTATAGAAAAATGAAATAAATGCTTAAAAACATGACGCCTGGCATGGTGCCATGGTTTGACCTCACTGTGCCCTGGTAAAAATTTGAGAAGGTTTGGCTTATGTCGTCATGCACGCCCTTCATGAATCGAACCATCACCGAGGAAGTTCCATGCTTTCAAGAGGGAAATCCCCAAGATTGAAGGGGAATCCAAATTTTCTTCGTTCTTTGCCTTGGAGGTTTTTTCTATGATGAACATACACCCTGCAAATCACCGTGTTCAAATTGCCATTTTTCCGGGCTCATTTACCATATTTAGGGGATTATGTGCATTTTCTAGGCATTTAGCGCATATAAATCCAATCCAGCTATAGGTGCACGGGTGTGATGTGAGGGACGTGCATTGTTGTTCGATCGCGGTGCATCCAATGGTGCACACGCGCGATCCGCGCGGCTGGGGTTCCGGCGAGTCATAACGTAACACACAATAGGCTCAGCACACACAATTTCCGAAAGCGACGGAGATGAACCGTGCGCGATAATGAACGAGCAAAATTGTAAGGGAAGCCAAATTTCTGTTGTCGTTTGTCGTTGAGCTCTTGAATACCACCGCACAGTACGGTTGCCCGGCCCCTCCGTCCCAGAGCTCTCTCCAGGCGTCGTCCATGGCACTGCGTTGCACATTAACTAGTAAGGAGGCGATGGCATCCCGCTACGCCGCGTTCCTCGCCACCCGCGACCGCACACATGGTAAGGAAGCGATGACATCTCACCGCACCGAGTTAATCACCGTCGGCGGCCATACAGCTACATGGACGGACTTTGAGGCTGCCATGGCTGAATGGGTGGTGTATCTAGAGGCGGCCAAAGCCGCACAGAAGGAGCAGAAAAGGCAGAAAGCTTGGCGGAGAGTCCCGCCGCCGCAAGAAAAAAGAGGCCGCACGCCGTGGTGAGGAGAGCTTGGCGGAGATTGAAGCACGGTGGCCTACCGCCTACAAGGCCGGGAAGGAGAACGCCATCGTCTGGCCAGCATGCCCTGATGGCAGCATGTGAGAAGTAGTTTAACTTTGTAGTATTAGAGCAAATTACCAGTGGTACTTTAAGTTTGTAGTATTAACGTACAATGTCAGTAAGAGCATCCTTTCAGGGCTTTGAGCGTTGATTAGCATGTGTGCCCGTGTGCATTTTTTGCATTAATCATTAGAAGATCACAAAACACACGGTTTCTATGCCGTACCCGTCTGCGTTTTTTTGTGTTAATGACCCATAAGTCAGTTACCTGTGCGATATTTTCTAATAAACCAGGCGAACCATTGACCGAAAAAAATCAAGTACAAGTGTACATTTTTTTGGAGATGGGATCTGCCAACTTTCTTTTTTCTCGCACACGAGTATTTTACGCGCTTCATCTGCGTTGTGTGTTTCCCCCGCCCAAGTTTCAAGTTTCGCACCGAATTTTCATTAGGCGCGCGATTTCAGAATTTATTCCTCCAACCACATCCCCTTCCACTCAATATCCCCCCTCCCTCGCGCCTCCCCCTACCGGCATCTCAAACCACCGCCGCTGCAACCACTGCTTCAACCACTTCTATGTTCTGCTCGGGTCCAGTCAGGTAACCCACCGATCTCTATCACGTCCCCGCCCTGATTGCTTAAATGGCGTGTGCGAAACATCCTCATGCCTCCAAATCCCCCCCCCCCCCCGCCAGTAGTTGATGGCGGTCCATTGTGCGATGGCCGCTGTGCATTTTGACCCGGAGGAACACCTCACCACCGTTGCCGCCGCCGACATGGTGCAGGCTCTAGCACAGATGAAGTCCCCCAGCGACTACCCCCAGGACTTAACAGGTAAGATTTGACCAGCTAAATCTTACCAATACCACTTGCAACGGCTATGATTTGTATGGTTGATATATTAAGCATGTTAGTGCCTTGTTTATTTCAGTACTGCACACTGTGTGATGTTCAAATATTACCATGTCCAGCTCAATTTCACCAATACCAGCAACAAACTTACAATATATGACTCAAGATATCACTAGAGATGCTGCCCATTTTCTATTTTTAGTGGCTGCTAACCCTGTTGTACTTAACATGCCTGTCCATGTACTTACGGAGGGTCATAACGGCCGATGCTTTTGTTTGCCGTCGAGGTGAGCTGCATCCCATGTCTTACAGTATTTCACATAATTTGTGCAATTGCAGTTTAACTTCTACCATTTACTGGTTGCCTGTAGGTACACATGTCAGTGGCACTGATCCATGCTTTGAACCAGAGGAACAGCTCGCCTCTGCCATCACCTGACTTCGGGCGAGCTCTGGCCAAGATGAAGTGCCCCAGCAACTACCTCTCATGACTTACCAAGTATGTACTCACCAGTTCAATCTTACCAATACCAGTTGCAATTAATGGCTATGTTTTGTACGGTCGATGTATTAAGCATGTTCTAGTAAACATGCCTAACATGTTTTTGCTACTTTCCCTACCTTTTTATAGACATCTGGGTCATTCTCTGCTCTGTCAGCACCTGCCTTGTGATGTTTAACTATGCCAATTGCATTTTTTATTAGTACCAGTTTCAATGTCTATTAAGCCTGTTGCAATTAACAGTTGAATCCATTTCTAAACAGTTGTATTTCAATGGCTACAAACTTACAAAACATGACTTAGGATGCGGTTAAGCCTGTTGCAATTAACAGTTGTATCCATTTTTTAATCTTTCCATTTGCTACCATGCTACTCTCTGCAATGAAGATATACTAGAGATGCTGCCCCATTTGCTATTTTTGGTAGATGCTAACCCTGTTGTACTTAACATGCTTGTCCATGTACTTACGCAGGGTCATAACGGCCGATGTTGTTATTTGCCGTCGAGGTTAGCTGCATCCCATGTCTTATAGTATTTCACATCATTTGTGCAATTGCAATTTAACTTCTTCTATTTACTGGTTGCCTATACGTACACATGTCAGTTGCAGTGATTCACGCTTCGACCCAGAGGAACAGCTCGCCTCCGCCGCCGCTGACTTTGGGCGGGCTCTGGCCAAGATGAAGTGCCCCAACAACTACCTCTCAGGACATACCAAGTACGTACCCACCAGTTCAATCTTACCAATACCAGTTGCAGTTAATGGCTATATGTTTTGTACTGTCGATGTATTAAGCATGTTGTAGTAAACATGCCTAACACGTTTGAGCTATTTTCCCTACCTTTTTATAGACAACTGGGCCATTATCTGCTCTGGTAGCACCTGCCCTGTGATGTTTAACTAGGCCAATTGCATTTTTATCTGTACCAGTTTCAATGACCATTAAGCCTGTTGCAATTAACAGTTGTATCCATTTTTAAAGAGTTGTATTTCAATGGCTACAAACTTATAAAACATGGATTAGGATGTTGTTAAGCCTGTTGCAATTAACAGTTGTATCCATTTTTTAATCCGTCCCTTTGCGACCGTGCTACTCTTTCGAAATGAAGATATCACTACAGATGCTGCCGTTTTAATACCATTTGCTATTTTTGGTGGATGTTGACCCTGTTGTAGTTAACATTGGCTTTCTATGCACATCCACGGGGCTACAATGGGCGATACAGTTGTTTGCCGTCGAGGTTAGCTGCATCCCATGTCTTATACACCATATATTCCTAAATATAAGAATTTTTGGAGATTCCAATATAGACTACATAAGGAGCAAAATGAGTGAATCTAGATTCTAATCTTAACTATATCTATAATTCTATATACATCCGTATGTAGTTCATATTGAATTCTCAAAAACATACTTGTACTTAGGAATATAGGTAGTTGTATTTTACATCATTTGTGCAATCTCAGTTTACCTTCTAACATTTACTGGTTGCTTGTAGGTACATATATGAGCGGTACTGATCCACGCTTCGATCCCTTTTGCGTATGGGGCAATGAGATATTCATGAACAAGCGTCAAGTGAGGAAACAAAGAAAGATTGTTTGGCGAATGAAATGGGTGATTGGAATTAAGGTCTTTATTTACACTTTGTCGAAGACAACAGTGAACTTTACGATGGTAAGTAATGTGTTGCCTTTTCGCCCTGCCCACAACAAGTTACTCTATTAGACCTCAGTATCTGATATTTTTCTCTTTTCAGTGGTTTCCGAAGCTATTTACTGATGATTACCTTGCAAACTACATGACCGGAGTGGAGGCAACTAAGGTTACAGTATATAATTCATGCTACCATGATAATGCTCTAGAAGTCTTCCTGAAGGCGGTTAAGGATGGGCGGGCGATCGTCACAAGGGGTTGGACAAAAGTGGTTCGTGCCTATAGCATGCAGGAAGGCACATTATGGGCATTCCGCTTCTTCAACACCGTCGGCAATCAAAATGATTTACACTTGTCTCTTCACCTTTACCGCCTTTAAATACTGTGGTTCATCATAGTTAATTGCTGGCTAATCCTATAATTACTAAATGTGGCACCCTGGCTCAGAGCAACCGGTTTACCCTGCATTGACAGCCCAAAGATCAAGTCTTCTGGCAATACACAACAACATGGTACCGAAATAACCGCTTTATTGATACTAGCGTGGTACAAAGGTCTGATATTACATCGAGATTCGAGGCCAAGCGGCACACACGGTGCTGCTGGACAGTATGTACATTATTTAATGAACATGGTTGGGGCCTCGATCACACGAAACTACGCGGCAGCGGAAGAACGACGTAGCGGAACTCCATGGCACACGGACACCGACGTGGACACGGCCTAGACACAGGATGCCCTCCGATGCGAATCAACTAGCCTGAAAGCTGGCATGACACGCCAGTTCAGTACATTGAATGTACTTGCAAGCTCACAACAAACATAAGCACGATGACAGACAATATCATGATAATTAATCAAGTTGAATTAATGCAAGAAATTACTACAAATGCAAAGCTATGCAAAGCAAAGAAACAGCGCACCGAGTCACACGGACTTGCTTACCAGATGGTTACCTCGTAACCAAACGGTGACCACACCGGGGTCACACCTGAAACCAATCACTCATGAACACCTCGGTTGTTCAAGGTTCACCACGAAACAATGCATCACAACAATTACTAGTTTGCAAGATTAATTATAAAAGTTGATCCATGGTGTGACTTACTCCCGAGTCTTGCCCATAACCGAGGGCGCGGCTATCGATAGATTAAATACACTCTGCAGAGGTAGCGCACTTTACCCACACTACGGAATACCTGGCCTCGTACTCCCATTCGGGTGGACCAAGATATTCCGACGAAACCCTCCCTTTGCCATGCACTCTCCCCGGCCACTCCGACCATCTCCCTCTCAGGGCTAGGTCTTGGGTGGCCCCGTGTCTACCAAAGACACCAACGGCCACCATCATGGAAAAACGGTCCTAAACGGGGACAAGGTACCATAAAAACAAAACAAGCACACAAGGTTATGTCTGCCTACCGGGCCAGGGTATGCACCCCCATAACCTTCCCTCACGGGAGGCACCGGTGAGAGCCACGACAAAGGACCGAATCAAGACCTTCCCATGAGGTAAATGTGGTCGCACTGAATTGAAAACCCGATTCAGTGGCACCATGATGTGATCAACATCATATTCAGGTTGAACTTAATCAAGTAATAACTTTCAGAAAAACTTTTTATTACTAACATGTCATCATACCGGAAATCATGCAACTACTCCACACACAGAGTAAGCAAGTCTTAAGCATGGATCAAAACAAGCAACATAACTATCTTGCAATACTAAGATCAGAAACTTCTCTGGTTATAACTCATTTTTATCTACAAACAACATTTTTATTAGTTCATCATTTAGTTGAAAACTATTACTAGGAAAAATAGCTACCGTAACTTTCCATAACAAAATATCTAGTGCCAAAATCTTACTATACTTAGCCAAACAATTCTATGAACTGAACCAGAAGCTAAAACAAGCATATCAAGCATCATAAAACAACTAGCAATTAACCATATTAATTTATAAAATTTTAAATGCAAATAAAGACTCATATTCAAGTAGAAAATCATAGATATTGAAATAACACCATCCAAATGATGATGTGGCTTGCCTTAGTGCAGAGGAGGGTCACACTCCTCCTGGTTAGATCCAAGGCAAGATCCTCCTTCTGAAAATATTTTAAAACCACAAAAATAAATTTCAAAAAACATTCCAAAAATCACAAGAAATTCTAGATAGCAAGGAAAAATCCACCTTTTGGTGTGCTGCTAGAGCTTTGTGTAACAAAGACAATGCAAAAAGAATCAATTCATTTGGACTTATGGTTTAGAAATGGTGGTTGGTCAAAGTTTAGTCAAATTTCTGAATTAAATTTGAATAAATAGAAAATCCTGGGGAGGTGACGTCGAAGGCGTAAAGTGGGAGTGCGCCTCCACTCGTACCGCTTTGGGCGCGAGTGGTCAGGCTGACACTGGGCCCCACCAGTCAGGAGAGAGGGAAGGGGATCAAGATCAGAGGGGAGGCGGTGCTTCGCCGGAGCTCATGCCGGCGACGAGGGGGTTTGGGGCTAGGATAGAGGGATAGATCGGAAGCGGGGCTCGCGGCACACCTGCCCGTACCCGTGGCTTGGCGAAAGGTGGACGGAGCTGGTCGCAGTCGAGCTCGCTAGCTTCGGTGGCGGACGGGGTTCGCCGGAGAGGTGGAAGACGGTGGCTAGAGGTGGCTCTGAGGGCTTGGCGGGGTCCAGGCAGCTCCAGCAGACCACCAAGGCCCTGCCCAAGCAGCTGCTTGAGCTCGAGAGGCCCTGGAGAGCGGCAGCTGGCCTGCGGGGATCGCCGGAGTCCTCGGGTGGGGCGACGGCCAGAGGCCTGCCCGACCGGGTTTCTGCTTGTCTATGTGTTCGTGGATGTGGTGTGGAGTGGTGCATGGCTAGCAAGGGAGGTGGGGTGGCTTTATATAGCCGGAGCATAGGGGGGACGTGTCGCCGCCGGAGCGCTCTGGACAAGCGGGGAACGTCGACTAGAGGCTCCAACGCAAGGGGACAGGGTGCAGTGTCAACGCCGGCGCTTGCCACGCTCACGGACGAGCACAGGAGGCGGTTTGAGATGGGGACAAGCACACGCGCGCACTGCGTCGTTTTGGCCGCGACTTGACCGGTCTTGCGGCAGCGGCTCCGGCATCGGCGAGCACCAGGGAGGGGTCATGGGTGATGGGTCGAGGGTTGTGGCACGTTGCGGCAGTCGGAGGCGAGCGCTTGCATGCACACGCGCGAAACAGAACGCAAAGCGCCGGCCAGAGCGCGTCGAGACGCTGCCAGGCGCCGTGTCCTCGCGCGGTCACCAAGCTGGCATGGACAAAACGATGGCCAGAAGTGGCCAAACCTTGTCTACGATCTCGACCGTGCAGTGCTACGTCTAGGAGAGGTGATGGATCATACCCAGGCCGACCAGACGCGACTCTACCAAGCTGGCAAGTTTCTGGTCAGAAACTTGGTCGCCAAGTTTGGCCACCTTCTAGAAGGCCATTAGGGCTAATCTCCTGGGGCTTAGGGTTTCTTAGGAAGGTCTTTAAGCTCAAGAAATCTCAAGGCCAAAAGCTCAAGGAAAAATGCACTTGCTGTACAAAGTGCATTTCTGGTCCAGAAGTGAAAAGATTTTCTACAGCAAAAATATTACAAAAAGTGATGCATAATTTTTGCATGGGAAGAAGGGGCCATGGTCCTAAGAATATTTAGGAATTATCTCTGATTTTTCTGAGCAAGAAAAATTGAGGTTGCTTTGGAGCACAAAGTTCTGAAATGAGCTTAAGAGAGAAAAATGAATATTTTCCTTTTAGGAAAAATATTCATTTTATTATTTTGGGAATTTCTGGGAGGAATAAGGTAGATAGGTCACTTGGGTGAAATCCAAGGATATGCCCAAGTGACAAGTCCATTTGAATTGATCCAAAAATCCAAATCAAATCAGGGCAAAAACCACGATGAAAACCAAGTCCGGAAAGAGAGAGAAGGCAAGTCCGGTAAAAAGAGAGAAGGCCAAATCCAGGCTGTCACAAACCTCCCCCACTTAGGATGAATCTCGTCCTCAAGATTCGGTTGCTTGGGAAAACCATTCTAGGTATGCAGTCCTTAAAAATTCCTCTCTTTCCTAGGTTGCTTCTTCTTCGGTGTGATGCTCCCACTGAACCTTGTAAAATCTTATCTCTTTGCTGCGAGTGACCCTTTCTGTCTGATCCAATATTCTGATTGGCTTTTCCTCATAAGTCAAATCCTTAGCCAATTCTATCTCTGACATAGAAGTCCTTTTCTCCGGTGGCGGATGCATCTTCTTAGCTGTGAGATGTGAAACACGTTGTGTACTTCTGACAATTCTGGCGGCAATTCCAACTGGTAGGCAACTGTTCCGACTCTAGCCATGACGGGGAATGGACTGATATATCTGGGTGCCAATTTTCCTCGGGTCTGAAACCTCTTGACTCCTTTCATAGTGGTGACTTGGAGATATACGTGTTCTCTGGGTTAGAAGCTGATCTGACGATGTTTGGCATCATAGTAGCTCTTGAGTCGGGTTTTGGCCAGTTGCAGTCTGTCTCTGATTTCCTTGAGTTGCTTTTTTGCTTCGAGCATCAAATCAGTCCCAAAAATACGGCTATCTCTGGTTTGAGACCAATTTAATGGGGTGCGGCATTTTCGGCCATACAGGGCTTCATAGGGTGACATCTTTAAGCTGGCCTGGAAACTATTGTTGTAGGAAAACTCGGCGTAGGGCAGACAGTCTTCCCACTTGGTTCCTTGGGCTAATGTACATGCTCGGAGCATATCTTCGAGTATTTGATTTACTCGCTCAGTCTGTCCATCTGTCTGAGGATGGTAAGCCGTGCTCTACTTCAGAGCGGTCCCCAAGGCTTGATGAAGTCGGGACCAAAATGCGGATGTGAATAGAGATCCCCTGTCGGAGGTGATAGTCTTGGGTAGTCCATGCAGACTGACGATTCTTGATACATACAGCTGTGCAAGTTGATTTGCACGGTATGTGGTCCGGATGGGTAGGAAGTGTGCCACCTTGGTTAGAGTGTCCACTATGACCCATATCGCGTCGTTTCCTCGATGAGACCTTGGTAATCCGGTGATGAAATCCATGCAAATATCATCCCATTTCCATTGGGATACCGGCAGAGGCTGGAGGAGTCCGGCGGGTTTTTGGTGTTCCGCCTTTACCTTATTGCAGATATCGCAGCAGGCCACAAAATAGGCGATGTCTTTCTTCATTCCTTCCCACCAAAATATCTGACGAGGATCCTCATACATCTTGGTACCACCGGGATGAATTGAGTATGGTGCTTCATGTGCTTCTGCCAATATTTTCTTCTTCAGACTGTCTTGGTTGGGTACGCAAAGTCTTCCTTGGAACCTTAGCGAACCTTGCTAATCCATAGTGAAATCCGGTGCTTGCCCTTGGTGCACCTTCTGAACATATATCCGTAACACCTTATCATCCGCTTGAGCTCTGCGGATTTCTTCTTCGAGAGTAGGAGCAACTTCCAATATATTGGTAAGACGGGTGTCGGTGATTACCAGATTTAGCTACATGATTTCTTCATAGAGCTTTGGAGGCAAGGAATCCATTAGGGCATTGAGGTTGGCTGGTTTGCGGCTGAGGGCGTCAGCCACCACATTAGCTTTGCACGGGTGATAATTTATTCTGAGGGCATAGTCCTTAACCAACTCGAGCCATCTTCGTTGTCGAAGGTTCAAGTCAGGCTGAGAGAATATATACTTGAGACTTTTATGGTCGGTGAATATCTGGCACTTCTTTCCAATCAGATAATGTCTCCAGATTTTCAAAGCGTGCACCACTGCGGCCAATTCCAAATCGTGAGTAGGATAGTTTCCTTCATGTTGTCGCAGTTCGCAAGATGCATAGGCCACCACTTTGCCATCTTGCATGAGTACACACTCCAGTCCTTTTCTGGAGCCATCGCAGTAAACATCGAAACTGCGGTAGATATCTGGAAGAGTTAATACGGGTGTCGATGTCAGTCTGGTTTTTAACTCATTGAAGCTCCGTTCGCAGTCTTTAGTCCATAAGAACTTGTCCTTCTTGAGGAGCTCAAACATTGGCTTGGCGATCTTGGAAAATCCTTTGATAAAATGGCGATAATATCCGGCCAGTCCAAGGAAACTCCGTATTTCTGAGACGGTGGTGGGTGCGGACCAATCAAGTACATCTTTTACCTTGCTTTGGTCCACCGAGATTCCTTCCGCCGAGAGGATATGTCCCAGGAATCGCACTTGTTGGAGCCAAAACTCACATTTGCTGAATTTGGCATACAGTTGATGACCGCGAAGCCGTTGCAGAACTGCGCGAAGATGTTCCTTATGTTCGTCCTTGCTTTTGGAGTAAATGAGGATGTCATCAATGAACACCACCACAAACTTGTCCAAGAAGTCCATAAACACCTTGTTCATCATATGCATGAAGAATGCAGGAGCGTTGGTGAGGCCGAAGGACATAACAGTGTATTCGTAAAGACCGTACCGAGTGGTGAACGCGGTCTTAGGAATATCTTCCTTCTTAATCTTGACTTGATGATATCCCGTCCTCAACTCAATCTTTGAGAATACTTTGGCCCCACTAAGTTGATCAAACAGATCATCAATCCTCGGCAGTGGATACTTGTTTTTAATGGTGACGTAATTCAGCTGTCGGTAGTCTACACACATTCGTAGACTGCCATCCTTTTTGTCCACGAAGATTGCTGGTGATCCCCATGGAGAAGAGCTTGGACGAATGTATCCTTTTTGCAGCATCTCATCCAGTTGTTTCTTCAATTCCACCAATTCTGAGGAGGGCATCCGATAATATTTCTTATGTATCGGGGTGGTTCCAGGCACTAGGTCAATAGCGAACTCCAATTCCCGGTCTAGTGGCATGCCGGGCAATTCTTCAGGAAATACATCTGGATACTCAGTGACCACTGGGATTAATTACACCTCTTCTGTCACGGCTGCGAAAACCATATCCTTCGTGGGGATGCGCTTGCGGGCATAAAAACTGGTAGTGCGACCTTCCATATTTTTCACGGTAACTTCTCTGGTCGCACAGCTGATGCAAACTTGGTATTGGTTAACCAATTCATGCCCAGAATGACATCCAATTTGTTGGAATCGATGATTATCAACGATGTTGGAAACTTGACGCCCTTGATGTCAATCTCCAAATTCGGCAGACGAGATTGCTTCTGACGAGGGATCCCGGGGATTGTACCAACATGTGTTTTCCCAAAATCGAGCAAGAAAAATTGTTTTGGGAAGCAAAACTCCGCAAAATAAAAGAGTGGGAGGCCAATAGAATTACGACGGGTATGTCGTTAATGAGAAACATACCCATGACGACTTTCGGGTCCTCTTGGGCTTCGTCTGCGGAGATGTAATGAACTTGCCCTTGGATTATATCGGGGGCGGAATACTGCTCCATGTAGTTGACGTGCTTGGTGTTCTTGGGACACTGTCGGGTGTAGTGTCCGGTTTGACCACAGCTGAAGCACGAATTGTAGCGCTGGCAATCGTCGCACACCGGGCTGGTCACGACATTCTTGACTTGTGTAGTAATCTTGTTGACGTTCTGCTCCCAATTGGGTTTGTACTCCACCTGAGTCTGTTGCCATGCACGAGCCTTTTGCACTGGTTGCATATCCTTCTTGGGCTCGAATTTGCGCTTGTGGTCATTAGCAGCTGGCTTGTTGTCGTGCAGGAGCTTGTGTTCCCTCTCGGCAATGAGGGCCTTGTTCACCAGAGTCAGGAAGTCCGGGAAATCAAACATACTGAGAGTGCACCAGAGATGTTGATGTAGGCCTCCAAGGAATCGGTCGATCTTCCGCTCTTCTGTGGCCACATCGTGAAGAGAATAGCGGGCCAGATGGTTGAATTTATTCAGATACTCGGCGACGGTCATGCTGCCTTGGGTGAGAGTGAGAAATTCGCGTTGCTTGATCTTCATGACTCCGGTGGGAATATGATATTTGCGGAAATGATCCTTGAATTTTGTCCAAGTAATTTCCCCGTCGGCAGGCCATATTACTTTGGCATTATCCCACCATATAGCGGCAGCTCCTTCGAGATAATGCGTTGCAAAGGGAACCTTGTCTCCGTCGTCTGTGCATGCAATTTCCAGTTTTCTTTCAATAGTCCCTAGCCAGTCGTCGGCGTCCAAAGGATCAGTAGCATGGCTGAAACTGGGAGGCTTGGTTCGCTGAAAATCTGATAGCTTGGAATGATGGCCATTCTGGTTTCCATTCTGCCCAACCATAACTTGTACACTTTTCAGTATTTCCAGCAGATCGTTGCTCCTTCTTTCTTCAAACGTTCATAGGATTTGCTCGGTGGAAGGCGGTTGTGTCGGTGGAGGCGGAGGTGGCTGGTATGGTTCAGGGCAATGTCCTGCCTATCTTGCGGAATGACGGAGAGGGACATCCTCACCAGCTTGACTGCTGCTGCCTCCACTCGGCATCATATTTTTCGTTTTCCCAATACATAGCAACCATGATGAGAAAATTCCAAAATGGGGGAAAAACCAATGATAAATCCCGGAAGAAAGCAGCGAATAAAACCAAGTCGAAGAATAGTCCAACATAATTATACATAGTCCCAACATGAAAATAAACATCGCAATGGGTCTACTACCCTCGTACATGAAACTATGCATCATGACGAGGGAGATTACAGCCATACATCATGCTCATGACTACCACGATACTCTAACGATCTACTGCTCGAATGGTGCTGTTGCAGGCTCGTCTCCTCAGCCGGACCCAGATCCTGAACTGATAGTAGAAACCTCCGGGGGAAGAGAGGTGCGCTGGCGCTGCCTTGAGGGCTCTCCCTCAGGGGTAGGCGGGGGATGGGATCTAAGCATAGGAGCGGCAGGAGTAGCGACAAGAGAAGACCATGCAGCAGGAGCGCTGCGAGGGTTCACCGTCAAAGGGTTAACGGTACCCTACGAGGTTGTCGTAGGAATAGAGGTGGGAGGAGCAGAAGTGTAGATGACAGCGGGAAGAGGGTTCCTTATACGAGCAGCAGCGAGAGCGGCGCGAGCGCGTGAGAGCTCCCGAGCTAACTCGTAGTTAAGGAGATAGCTAGCGGTGATGTAGCGTGCAAGGTGGCTAGTGGGAAGATCGCACGCCAGATTAATCAAAGGAAAGCGGATACGCCCATTCTCGTGCAGAGATGGGTAGAAGAAAAGTCCAAGGTGGGTGTGCATGCGAACCTCATTATAGCGCAAGTCTACAAGAGCCTCGATAGCAGCAAACTGAACCGCCTGAGATGGCATAGAAGCAAGACCACCCTTAGACGAACGAGTGTAAGCGCCGGATGGGGAACTGTGGTGTAGAGTGACCTCAGCATAATACTCATACAATGCACCGGCCAGATGCTCGCGATCCACACGATACTCTGGATCAGCACCCTCTGGATAGAGTCGTCGCCACACGTTCTGAAGCAGGTGCGGCGATGTGCACGGAGCTGGCTCAGGATGGTACAAGATCGGTACTGGTGCCATCTACACTCACAAACCATATGGTTAGTAATAGCAACAATAAGTCATGCATGCAATGCAACAACCAATTCCTATGTCTACCGGCACTCAAACAAAACTATCTACCGTTTTACTAGCGCACTACCGGTCTAGCGTGTCCTACAATCAACGCGGCTCTGATACCAAGCGCTGTGGCACCCCGGCTCAGAGCAATCGGTTTACCCTGCATTGCCAGCCCAGAGATCGAGTCTTCTGGCAATACACAACAACATGGTACAGAAATAACCGCTTTATTGATACTAGCGTGGTACAAAGGTCTGATATTACATCGAGATTCGAGGCCAAGCGGCACACACGGTGCTGCTGGACAGTATGTACATTATTTAATGAACATGGCTGGGGCCTCGATCACACGAAACTACGCGGCAGCAGAAGAACGACGTAGCGGAACTCCATGGCTCGGGGACACCGACGTGGACACGGCCTAGACACGAGATGCGCTCCGATGCGAATCAACTTGGCTGACAGCTGGCATGACACACCAGGTCAGTACATTGAATGTACTTGCAAGCTCACAACAAACATAAGCAAGATGACAGACAATATCATGATAATTAATCAAGTTAAATTAATGCAAGAAATTAGTACAAATGCAAAGCTATGCAAGGCAACCAAACAGCGCACCGAGTCACACGGACTCGCTTACCAGACGGTTACCTCGTAACCAAACGGTGACCACACCGGGGTCACACCTGAAACCAATCACTCATGAACACCTCGAGTGTTCAAGGTTCACCATGAAACAATGCATCACAACAATTACTAGTTTGCAAGATTAATTATAAAAGTTGATCCATGGTGTGACTTACTCCCGAGTCTTGCCCATAACCGAGGGCGCGGCTATCGATAGATTAAATAGACTCTGCAGAGGTAGCGCACATTACCCACACTACGGAATACCTGGCCTCGTACTCCCATTCGGGTGGACCAAAGCATTCCGACAAAACCCTCCCTTTGCCATGCACTCTCCCCGGCCACTCTGACCATCTGCCTCTCAGGGCTAGGTCTTGGGTGTCCCCGTGTCTACCAAAGACACCAACGGCCACCGTCGTGGCAAAGCGGTCCCAAACGGGGACAAGGTACCATAAAAACAAAAAGAGCACACAAGGTTATGTCTGCCTACCGGGCCAGGGTATGCACGCCCATAACCTTCCCACGCGGGAGGCACCCGTGAGAGCCACGACAATGGACCGAATCAAGACCTTCCCATTAGGTAAATGTGGTCGCACTGAATTAAAAACCCGATTCATTGGCACCATGATGTGATCAACATCATATTCAGGTTGAACTTAATCAAGTATTAACTTTCAGAAAAACTTTTTATTACTGACATGTCATCATACCGGAAATCATGCAACTACTCGTCACACGGAGCAAGAAACTCTTAAGCATGGATCAAAACAAGCAACATAACTATCTTGCAATAGTAAGATCAGAAACTTCTCTGGTTATAACTCATTTTATCTACAAGCAACATTTTTATTAGCTCATCATTTAGTTGAAAACTATTACTAGCAAAAATAGCTACCATAACTTTCCATAACAAAATATCTAGTGCCAAAATCTTACTCTACTTAGCCAAACAGTTCTATGAACTCAACCAGAAGCTAAAACAAGCATATCAAGCATCATAAAACAACTAGCAATTAACCATATTAATTTATCAAATTTTAAATGCAAATGAAGACTCATATTCAAGTAGAAAATCATAGATATTGAAATAACACCATCGAAATGATGTTGTGGCTTGCCTTAGTGCAGAGGAGGGTCACACTCCTCCTGGTTAGCTTCAAGGCATGGTCCTCCATCTGAAAATATTTTAAAACCACAAAAATAAATATCAAAACACATTCTGATAATCACCAGAAATTCTAGACAGCAAGGAAAAATCCACCTTTTGGTGTGCTGCTAGAGCTTTCTATAACAAAGACAGTGCAAAAAGAATCAATTCATTTGGACTTATGGTTTAGAAATGGTGGCTGGTCAAAGTTTAGTCAAATTTCTGAATTAAATTTGAATAAATAGAAAATCCTAGGGGGGTGACGTCGAAGGCGTAAAGTGGGAGTGCGCCTCCACTCGTACCGCTTCGGGCGTGAGTGGTGAGGCTGACACTGGGCCCCACCAGTCAGGAGAGAGGGAAGGGGATCGAGATCATAGGGGAGGTGGTGCTTCGCCGGAGCTCATGCCGGCGACGAGGGGGTTTGGGGCTAGGCTAGAGGGATAGATCGGAAGCGGGGCTCGCGGTGCACCTGCTTGTACCCGTGGCTTGGCGAAAGGTGGACAGAGCTGTTCGCAGTCGAGCTCGCAAGCTTCGGTGGCGGACGGGGTTCGCCGGAGAGGTGGAAGACGGTGGCTTGAGGCAGCTCCGAGGGCTTGGCGGGGTCCAGGCAGCTCCAGCAGACCACCAAGGCCCTGCCCAAGCAGCTGCTTGAGCTTGAGAGGCCCTGGAGAGCGGCAGCTGGCCTGCGGGGATCGCTGGAGTCCTCGGGTCGGGGCGACGACCAGAGGCCTGCCCGACCGGGCTTCTGCTCGTCTACGTGTTCGTGGATGTGGTGTGGAGTGGTGCGTGGCTAGCAAGGGAGGCGGGGTGGCTTTATATAGCCGGAGCAGGGGGGTCGTGTCACCGCCGGAGCACTCTGGACACGCGGCGAACATCGACGAGAGGCTCCAACGCGAGGGGACAGGGTGCAGCATCAACGCCGGCGCTTGCCCACGCTCGCAGACGAGCACAGGAGGAGGTTTGAGATGGGGACAAGCACACGCGCGCACTGTGCCGTTTTGGCGGTGACTTGACCGGGCTTGCTGTGGCGGCTCTAGCGTCAGTGAGTGCCAGGGAGGGGTCATGGTTGATGGATCGAGGGTTGTGGCACGTTGCGGCAGTCGGAGGCGAGCGCTTGCATGCACAGGCGCGAAACAGAACGCAAAGTGCCGGCCAGAGCGCGTCGAGACGCTGCCAGGCGCCGTGTCCTCACGCGATCACCAAGCTGGCATGGCCAAAATGATGGCCAGGAGCGGCCAAACCTTGTCTACGAGCTCGAATGTGCAGTGCTACGTCTAGGAGAGGTGTTGGATCATACCCAGGCCGACCAGATGCGACTATACCAAGCTGGCAAGTTTCTGGTCAGAAACTTGGTCGCCAAGTTTGGCCACCTTCTAGAAAGCCATTAGGGCTAATCTCCTGGGGTTTAGGGTTTCTTAGGAAGGTCTTTAAGCTCGAGAAATCTCAAGGCCAAAAGCTCAAGGAAAAAATGCACTTGTTGTACAAAGTGCATTTCTGGTCCAGAAGTGAAAAGATTTTCTACAACAAAAATATTACAAAAAGTGATGCAATAATTTTGCATGGGAAGATGGGCCATGGTCCTAAGAATATTTAGGAATTATCTCAGATTTTTCTGAGCAAGAAAAATTGAGGTTGCTTTGGAGGACAAAGTTCTGAAATGAGCTTAAGAGAGAAAAATGAATATTTTCCTTTTAGGAAAAATATTCATTTTATTATTTTGGGAATTTGTGGGAGGAATAAGCTAGATAGGTCACTTGGGTGAAAGCCAAGGATATGCCCAAGTGACAAGTCCATTTGAATTGATCAAAAAATACAAATCAAGTCAGGGCAAAAACCACGATGAAAACCAAGTCCGGAAAGAGAGAGAAGGCAAGTACGGTAAAAAGGGAGAAGGCAAAATCCAGGCTGTCACACTAAACATATTGTACTAGCAATTTTATTTATGGATTCGTTGTTGAACCATTGTGCTGAGAATTTGAATTGCACGTTTCCTATTTAAAGTTTTCCAATTAGAATAATAAATTACAGGCAAAAATAAAAAGAGAACAGACGCACAGAACTTTGCAAACGGTTCTGGCGGTAAAAGCGCGTGTGATGGATAGCCCAATGCCACACAGTTTTCTACATCAAATCAATGTTGGTGATATTGCTTATCGGGAACTTATCGGTCGACCCATGATAAGAGGTAAATCGGCTAGTTTATCGTCATATCGGCCGATTTATCGCCATATCAGCTGATTTATCGGCCGATTTATCTTATCGATCAGACTACGGTAAGCGATAAATCGGTCGATTTATCGGAATATCAGAAGATATCTTGAACAATGCATCAAATCGTGTGTGATGTAGTTAATGAAAGCAAACAGTTAACCAAGGCAGAGCGTGTGTGATAGTGACACCTTTCACACACAAGCGTATACATAAAACTGTGTGGGATGTACATCCGAACGGAAACGTTTTCCCTGGATTGACTGTGTGGGATGTACATAAGAATTGAAACGTATTCCTTGGATTGACTGTGTGTGATATACATACAAACAGAAATGTTTTTCTGGGATTCACCGTGTGGGATGTACATACCTACGGAAATGATTTTCTCGGATTACCGTGTGGGATGTACATACCTACGGAAATGAATGGGTTTCGATGCCTCGCTCGATAACACACGGCCCCAGCCTGGGTCCCAGGAGGTCCTGTCCTCGACGATTTCTGGGTTGTGTGGGAAGGACACCCTATCGCACACACTCACTTGGCGACGGTTCCAAATGCCGTCGCGGAAAGGGGTTAAAAACCGTTTGTTTAGGACCGACCCGTACCAGTGATAAATTCTATGAATGTCAATTGTGTTAATGATATGTAAAACCCCAAGCTTGGGGATGTTGATCTTCTTATGTCCACTACTCATAGTAATGGTCATCATTGGGGTGATGCTTCCTATGATCTTGATAGTTTATTTAAGCCTCATGATGAATATGTTATTGGTAATATTGTTTGAAATAATATTGAAAGTGGGTTTGGAAGAGCGTCAACTTTAGGTAAAAATAATCCCACATATTTGGAGAGTGTTCAATCTTATGAATTTTTTGATGAAAGTGGGCTTGGAGAGGTCATGACTTTATTTAGTTATAATCCTACTATTTTGGAAGAGTATCAACTTTGCATGCATGTGGATCATGAAGAGAAAATTTTATATGATAGTTATATTGTTGAATTTTATTATGATCCTACATGTAATTATTATGAGAGAGGAAAATATGGTTGTAGAAATTTTCATGTTACTAAATTACCTCTCATTATGTTGAGATCGTCAATGTTTTACTCCTCTTCCTTGCATATGTTAGATGTTTCTTATCTTGATAATTTGTTTGCTTATAAAATTCCTATGCATAGGAAGTATGTTAGACTTAAATGTGTTTATCATACGTTTCATGACGCTCTCTTTGTGTTTCAATTCTTATCTTTCGTGTCAGCATCGTTGAAATCTTATGCCTAGCTAGGGGCGTAAAACTATAGCGCTTGTTGGGAGGCAACCCAATGAATAAAATTTATTTTTCCTTTTTGCTTTCTGTTCTTGAGTGTTTGCACAATTATGCTACTTTTATGATTGTGTTTTTTGTGTTTTTTATTTTTGTTTGTGCCAAGTAAAGCCTTTAGGATCTTCTTGGGTGATAGTTCATTGATCTTGCTGAAATCATAAACTTTTGCGCTCATGAAAACAATTCTTATTTTTAACCAGAGTGTGATAAAATACCAATTTTTGCGGTAGATTAATATACAAATTACCCAGGTTGTACTAATTTTTCAAAAAATTGGAGTTCCAGATGTATTCGAACAAATCAGATTGCTATAGACTGTTCTGTTTTGACAGATTTTGTTTTCTTTGCGTTGTGTGCTTCTTTTGATGGCTCTATGGTTTTCTTTGATGAGTTTTTTCCACAGAAAAGTTGGAATACAATAGATATAATGAAAAAATAAAATATGAATTGGTTTGATATAGTACTTATAGTAGTGACTTATTTTTCTTACACTAACGGATCTCACGAAGGTTTTGTTGAGTTTTGTGTGATTGAAGTTTTCAAGTTTTGGGTTATCTCACGATGGATGAAGGAATAAGGAGTAATAAGAACCTAAGCTTGGGGATGCCCTGCATCCCAAGCTGTTACCCAAAAAATGAGCAAGCAACTAAGGTTGGGGATGCCCCGACTGGCATCCCCTATTTCTTCTAACCACCATCGGTATTTTACTCGAAGCTATATTTTTATTCGTCACATACTATGTGTTTTGCTTGGAGTGTCTTGTATGATATGAGTCTTTGCTTGTTTTGTTTTGTGTTTTAAGTCTTTGATCCCTTGCTGGTCACACCTATTTGAGAGAGCCAAAATTATGTCATGACTTGTTAGAATTACTCTCCATGCTTCACATAAATCTTTTGAGCTATGGACTTGCTCTAGTGCTTCACTTATATCTTTTTGAGCATGGTGTGCTTTAGTATTTTTGAAGAAATTCCCTCTTGCTTCACTTAGATTTATTTTAGAGTTAATAAATTTTTTATGAAATTCTCTCTTGCTTCACTTAAATTAATTTGAGAGAAAGAAAAATTATGCTCATGATCTTCACTTATATTTGTTTGAGCTTATGAAAAGCAACATATGAAAATTAGTTCCAAAGTGATAGATATCCAAGAAGGATATAATAAAAACTTCCATGAAGATCATTGGACAAAATAAACTTGATTCTTAGTAATAGTTTTGAGATATGATGATGTGATATGTGAGTTATGTTGATGAGTAATTATGCTTTAGCAAGAATATTGGTGTTAAGGTTTGTGATTCCCTATGCAAGCACGAAAGTAAATAATTATGCAATGAAATTATATCCTACTTGTGGTGCATTGTTCGGTGTTAATTATGCTTAATGCTCACTTATGAGATTATTCGTTTCTTGGTTGGTCGCTTCTCAAACTTTTGCTAGCCTTCATTTTGCACTAAGTATGATCTCTACTTGTGCATCCAAAAACCTTTAAACTAGTTTTGCCACATGAGTCCACAATATCTACCTATATGCGGTATTCTTTTGCCGTTATAAGAAAATTTGTATGTGCCATCTCTAATTTTCAAAATAAACTTCTCTTTTGTGTTCGTTCCGCTCGCGGAGTGATGAGGGGTGGCTAATTATTTCCATGCTAGATGTGTTATTCTCACGATGAGTGTTTATTCACTTGTCATTGCATGAGAGTAACGCAAAGTGTCGTGGAATTGTCACGGCAGATGTCCTTAGTGTCAGGACTTAGTCGCGAGGCCAACGCATCTATGTGGTAACTTGAGAGGGGTTGGGCGGAATCGAGAGATGCAACGCAAGACAAGGGTTTAGACAGCTTCGGGCCCCGGGAAACATCATCCGGTAATAACCCTACATGCTGTTTGAGGCTAGGTCTCATTATGATCACGGGAGAGTCGCCGGCTCCGGCTCTCGGTGTTTAGCCCTAGAGATTATTTCTTGTTCCCTGTCCCTCTTGGGGAGCCCTGCCCCTCCTTATATAAGTTAGAGGGGCGGGTTACATGTGGAGTCCTAATATGTCACGTCCCTAGCCTTGCTATGCACTTGGACTAGCTTGGTTGCTGCATCATGTCTAAATTTCATTTAAAGTTGAATTGGGGATTGTTAAACCCTAGCACCAAATGAATTCGACTAGGTTCAAAATAAAAATATTTTCAATGAACCCAAAATGCCCTTCAAAAATGTTCATTATTTATGGAAAAAGGTTAAAACCTTTACCAGAGGTGCTGCACATTTTTCCATTACATATTTGGGCTCTGAATTAAATCATATAGTATTTGCATTTGGGCATTTAAATGCTATTAAATATTTGAAATGCTCAAATAATCATAAACTAAAATGTTTACTGTTGGATATATTCTAAATAGTAGCCATTATTAGTTTCATGATTTTTGGAAATGCCCTGGCATTTTTAATAAAGCCCAGAACACAATTACAGAATTAGAAAACAGAAATAAAAGAAAAGGATAGAAACCTACCCGCACCTACCTGGCCTGCTCCTGTAGCAGCCCAACTGGGCGAAGCCGGCCCAACCCACTGGCCTCCCCCCCGTCGTCTTCCTCGCGACAGAAGGACGCCGAGCGTGTGGCCACCGTGCGCCGGCACGCGCCCGTGCCACCTCCACCTTGCCTGCGTGCCCCCTCGGCGGCCTGGACGACCCTGGAGTCGCCACGCAGCCCCCGACCGCCCTCTCACTCTCCCCGTGCCCCTCCCCTCCTCTATTCTCTCTCTCGCACGGTTCGAGCGCCACCGTCGCCGCCGACAAGCACCACCGCGGCCACTGCCTCCCCCTCGCCCCCTGGACATGCCCAGGAGCTCCACCTCCATTCTTCGTGCCTCTCCGTCAACTCGCGCGACGCCGAACCCTCTGCATCACCCTCTGCACCGCCATCTTCGCCGCCTCTGCCCCGAGATCGCCGGTGACCTCCCGTCGTCGTCAGCCCCTCCCCGAGCTCCCCGAGGCCACCGTCGCAACCGCCGTGAGCTCCTCTCTCTTTAACCCCTAGACACGCTGTCCAAGTCACTCTCTAACCCCGCCTGCCACCACGGCCGAGAGCTCGGCTCCGCCGGCCAAATCGCCGCCATGGCCACGTCCACCAGAGCTCAAAACGGAGCTCATCATCTCGCTCAGTGCATCACCAGCTGCCCGTAGCACCCATCCATGCCTCTTTCATGCAGCATAACGCCGACTCGAGCACACCCGCACACCGGCCGCCGCCGCGAGCTTGATTCCGGCGAGCCCGGTCGACCGCAGCCCCTCCCGCTTGCTTAGCTGGATGCGGCTGAGCGCCAGCTACGCTTAGTTGATCGCCGCCGCTATTTTGGTCGCCGGAGGGCGTTTCCCGAGCCCCTCCGTCGCGTCTGTCGCCGCCGGCGTCAAGCCGTCGGCGCGTTTGACCTTTTGACCAGGGGTTTGACTTCCCCTAGGTCACTGACAAGTGGGCCAGGCCCTATCTAACCCTAGGTTAGTTTCTTTAATTAGTGACTAATTAAAAGTGTTAATTAGTTATGACACTGACGTGAGGGACCCACAGGCCAGGTTTGACCTGGAGGGGTCAGTTGACCTGCTGACGTCACACTAACGTCAGGCTGACGTAGTAAAGCATTTTCTGGATTTAAGTTTATTCAGAAAATTCCAGAAAATCCTATAAACTTCTAAAAATCATAGAAAATAATCTATAGCTCAGAATGAAACAAATTATATATGAAAAATTATCAGAAAAATGCAATCTATCCATCTGTATCATTTTCATGCATGTCAAACTAAGTTATACCTGCTGTTTAGGTGAAAACATGATAATGACATTATAAATGCTAAATCTGGAGTTTGCATATGAACCCTTAGTTCATATGGACTTCATTTAAATTTTTGCTAGATACATTAGTGTAAATCATGACATTCTTGACATATCATGACCATGCATCATATTGTCGCATTGCATTGATTGTGTCCTTCTCTGTTTGCCGGTAACCGTCCCCTCTCAGTAGCCGATGCTCCGATGACGTGATCGATGACACCGATGAAGAACTATAATATCTTCAGAAGTGCCAGGCAAGCAAAACCCCCTTGTTCATTCCGATACAATCCCAATCTCTCGCTCCTGCTCTCTTCTACTGCATTAGGACAACATCGATTCAACTGTTACATGTTGCGGTAGTTGAACCCCTTTTCCTCTGCATGACCTATCATTGCCACAGTAAATAGATGAAACCCACTAGCATGAGTAGGAGTTGTTTGAGCCCTGATGTGCCTACTCATTCATGCTTGTTTGTCTTGCCTGCTACTGCTTAGAGTGGAGTCGGGTCTGATTCATCGGGGATGAATTGGAATGGTGATGAACATGTCCTACTGTGTGTGAGCTAAGTGTGTGAACACGATTTGGTAAAGGTAGCGGTGAGAGGCCATGTAGGAGTACATGGTGGGTTGTCTCATTGAAGCCGTCCTCAGGAACTGAGTTCTGTGTTTGTGATCCATGATACAGTTACTACCACGCATTGGGCCTGAAACCAATGGACCCTCTCGGCTTCTTAATCACCCTTGTCCTCTGTCCAGGAGTTGCAAGTAGTTTCTGGTGTTTGTAGTATGCTGGAGGTCGTGGGCAGCGCTGACGGGAGGGGTGGGCTGTGATGCGGTAGGCACGTGGCACGGTGTACCGGGCGCCCGTTTGGTGTCTCGGGAACCCTGCACACATCGTTCAGGGCCGTATGTGGAAACCTCGGCCGGACTCCCTGCGGATGGAACCTGAATAGGCGATAAACCTGGACTAGAGACTTGAGTGTTTAGGTAGGCTGTGGCCGACACCCTCGCTGGGCTTCCGCTTGAAGGTTGCCGAGTACATGCTGTGTAAACGACAGTAAGTGGTGAGAGCGTGTGTGACGAAGTACACCCCTGCAGGGTTAACATCATCTATTCGAATAGCTGTGTCCGCGGTAAAGGACTTCTGGGTTGCCTATAACAGTTCATAGACAAGTGAAAGTGGATACTCTAAAATGCGCAAGATAAGCGTGAGTGCTATGGATGGCGTTCTCATAGGGAGACGGGAGCGGATCCATAGTGGAGTATTGATATGGTGAATATGTGGACTCGTGTGCGCCACCTCAAAAGACTTACTTGCAGTCGTAGTTTAGGATAGCCACCGAGTCAAAGCTGGCTTGCTGCAGTTAAACTCCACCACCCCCTTTGTTGATACCGATGCATATGTAGATAGTTCTGATGTAAGTCTTGCTGGGTACATTTGTACTCACGTTTGCTTATTTTATGTTTTGCAGACAGACGTCAGTCTCGCTAGTAGTTCCGTGTGGACTTCGACGTTTAGCTTGTTACCTCAGCTACGATCTTGTGCCCTCGGCAGGATCTGGTAGATAGTCATGATTCACAGCCTTTTTCCTTTGTAGATGTCTGTACTCAGACATGTTAAGCTTCCGCATGTGCTTTGACTTGTATGCTCTGAATGTTGGGTCATGAGACCCATGTTTGTAATATCTCGCTCCTCGGAGCCTAATGAATAAATACTCTGAGTTGTAGAGTCTTGTTCTGATGCCATGTTGTATTTGCACATATCGATCATATTGTGTGTATGATTGAAATGCTTGGTATGTGTGGGATCCGATAATCTAGTTGTTTATCCTTGGCAGCCTCTCTTATGGGGAAATGTAGTCTAGTGCTTCCATGAGACATAGTAGTCCGCTACAGCCCGGTTCACCGGAGTCCTGCTAGCCCAGCACTACTGCTCCAGACACTTGACTGGCCGGCATGTGTTTCACTTCGTTCCTGTGTCTGTCCCTTCGGGGAAATGTCACATGGTGACATCTGGAGTCCTGCCTAGCCTGCTACAGCCCGGGTTCCCGGAGTCCTGTTAGCCCAGTGCTACAGCCCGGATTCACACGCTGCTGACCGACATGTTCGATGTTGATTCATGTATGCCTGTCCCCATACATTAGTGCCGCTTTGGGTTCACGACTAGCCATGTCGGCCCGGGTTCTCTATCATATGGATGCTAGCGACACTGTCATATACGTGATCCAAAAGGCGCAAACGGTCCCGGGCCATTGTAAGGCGACACCCATGGGATTACCGTGCGTAAGGCCGCAAAGTGATATGAGGTGTTACAGGTTAGATCGGTGTGACTTAGAATCGGGGTCCTGACATAATAGGACTAGGACTAGTCTATATTTTCTTACAAGTTGAATACAAGTCCGGGTCTTGCTTCCGTGTAAACGAAATATTCGTCATCCCTTTTCTTTTAAGCCGACCCGCCATAACATGAGCCGGCCTTCTGGGCCTTGGGCCTAGTCTTCTATCTGACCCACCGTCGGGGCCATCCGTGAGTCGTCAGGCTCATGAGTCGGCGACCGTTGAGCCGCCAGACCCGTGAGTCGCCAGTCCTCCGGCGGGTCACGGTGAAGCGCCAAATCCGGCCGGGTCATACTTCCGGCCGGGTCATACCGCGGGGTATATCCCCGACATTAGCCCCCAGTTTAATTTGGATTTATCCATGTTAAACTAATCTGCAATATAAACACAAGAACAAATTTGACAGGTTGTGTTCCGGGTTAAATATTCTTTGTAAGCCGGCACTTGATCATCCTTAAGTCCTTGTCATCTTCCTTCTTGATATGTATCCATAATCTCATAGCAAATCTCTTTAGCAGATATGTTCAAATTTTGCCAATGCAAAAAATCCAGATACTTCCTTTGAAAAAATCCGGGTCAACAGGCCAGCTTCAGAGTCAATTTGCTGACATTGGTCTCTTGTTGAGAAATATTGTAAGAGATAATCCACTTGAGTCGGCCTTCAATGCTCTGACTTGACAAAAATATTGGTCTTCAAATATTCAACTTATATTCAGCCGGCTTAAAGATATAAAACTTACCGGTTTATGAGTACCAAAATTGCCGGGTTATAAATAGATGATGCCAAGTCATAATTGTCGCCGACGCCAATTTATGATTTTTGTAGACACCAGGTTAATCTGATTTACTCAAAACTGAGAATTTGAAGATATTTCTCTCGTATATCCATATTACCTGTAGCCCCCAAGGGCCGGTTTAATCAGCATGAATAAGCCGGGACTTATCACCATGGCTTTAAATAAAATCCAGTTGTGTAGCCCCCATGAGTCGGCTATAGTCATAGTAGTGTAGCCGGGTCATCCTAGAATTGTCGAGCTAGGACTTTGTAAATGACTCATTGATAATAACATCATATGATGTAATCTCCACCATGGGGCTTGAACCCACGTCCACAAGGTTAAGAGCTTTGTACTCTACCAACTGAGTAGTGGATCTTTCAATATAATAGATTAAGGCTTGTGTACCTTGAATTTTCGACAGGAGCAATTGGTAGCCCCCAAGGGCCGGCTCATTACAATGTGATGAGTCGGGTCTTCAATAAGTTGAGCAAAAAATGTCCTTACATTAGCCCCCAAGTGCCATGGTGCATGCTGGCAGTGACATGGGACTTGCATATTTGATGTGATCTCAATTTAAATAATGTAGCCCCCAAGTGCCGGGTCGTAAGCCTGCAGCGACTCGGGACTATTCCTTCCATTGTAGAATAAATCACCATTGATAAAATAATAGCCATTGCGCCAAAGAGACTTTGAATACCTCATCTGTTGATAAGTCAATTCGGAGTTTAAATACCCGGCGGCTCTTGGCCGATGGCGATTTAATACTCCTCCATTGTAAGCCGGAATTTTTATAACCCGGTGGCTTATAGCCTTTGAGAAAATCAAGAATTGATAGCCCTTTTGAGACACCAATTTCAATCTTTAATGATGGGCTTGAACTTAATCATTTATGTAAGTCATAGTCCAGTAAATCCTGCACAGAGTTTAAACAACATATGCCCTGGCGACTTAACGTTAAAAACCAGGGCGGGTAACCACCCAAATGTAGTCTTATCCTGCACACAAGTAGATCACAAGAACCCTTGGCGGTTTACCGTAGGGCGGGTCATAATATCTCACATATAACCACTTTGATATTGAATTTGTACTGCCGGTTTACATGACCTATGCAGTAAGGGTGATAACCCAATCCTTAGAAGCCAATGCTTCCACATAGATGATGATTGTCATAAGTCGGCGATTTATCATCGAAAATCAAGCCGGGTTTAAATAGAAACCACTCATATACACTTTAGATGTGTTCAAAAGAGCTTCAAATAAAATCCCAAAAATTATTTGCAAAAAGAAACTTCAAAAAATCTTGAGGCTTCTGATTCGAATACGATCAGAAAACCGTCCCAAAGGGGTTAAGCTAAGATTCGAATACGATTATATAGCCCCCGGTGGCTTTGGCGTTGCCGATCAAGAGGGTACCGACAGCTATGTTCTCTTTGGTTCGAATACGACCTATGTTTGAACAGGAAGCCCCCAAATGACCTTGAGAGTTGTTTAACGACGCTGATTCAAATACGATCCACGTCGGTTCCCAAAGGGGGTTGAGCTATGGTTCAAATACGACCAAGAAACTCCCCAATGAGCTCGGCAGTGTGCCGATCAAAAGGGTATCGACAGCTATGTTCTCTTTGGTTCGAATACGACCTATGTTTGAACAGGAAGCCCCCTAGTGATCATGAGAATATTTAACGACTCTGATTCGAATACGATCAGGGTCACACCAAAAGGGCTAAGCTAAATTCGAATACGATCAGCTCCCAATGGTCATTAAAGCAGGGTACCTATATTTGAGTTGTGCTTTGTAATAGACTCTCTTTGGTCCCTTTAATTTTTCCTGAGAACTCGAACTTTGCAAGAGACAACCTCTTTTTGAACCGGAAATTTGTAAACCGGATATTGAGAGCTTCAAAGATTTATAAGATATAAATTTACCTTGAGCCGGATGTTTGAACCGGATATGAAAGCTTCAAAACCTTGCGGGAGAGAGATATCTCTTGAACCGGATTTTAAACCGGAATCTTTATTTTGAACCGGCAATTTTCTAACGGCCTTTAAATTTTCATCAATATGGTAGCAGCCTCCGGAACCGGGTTATCATTCCCTCCAACGACCCGGGGTTCCCGAGTCATGTCACTGTAGCCCCCGAGTCTCAAGATGACTCGAGGAGTTGGCTTGAGATTCTCCATATTTAACCGTGATATAAACCGGCATAACTTCTATATCCTTGGTGTTGATAGCACGATGTGTATCCACAGAAGGTTGAGGTGACTGCGGCGGGTTATAAATGATCCCGTATGAGCCGTGTCAGCAACTCGGCCAATGGTTCCTTCCAACTGGTTGTTTGAAGTTCAACCAAACTGTAGTGACGGCGACTTGTGCGCATGTCCATTGAGCCATCCGGTGCAGACGGCAGTTGATAGTATATGATAATTTGCCTCCATTTTGTTGAAAGAAAACCGGGCTACCCAAGTTGTGACTTGCTCATATTCAATAAACAGCTCATGCAGACGGGTGCGGCCCGGTGTGTTGATGTAGACCAGGCCGCGAGAGACGGGCGACAAAGACGACCGCGGCTTCAGAGGCAGCATGGACAGATGAGTCGACCGCGGTATTGTAAACCGGTGTGGACGGGCGAGTCAATCGCAGGCACGGTAAACCGCGCGTATTGGCGAGTCAACCACGTCGTGTTGACGTAGTGAACAATTGTCCTGTATCAGAAACATCGCAAGCCAGAGTAATTGCTCTTTAAAAAAACAATATATAATATATAAAAATTTACTGGATTGATTTCACCTGATATGTCAGGCCAGTAATTATCCACCGCGGAGTTGATGACCATCGCGGTGAAGCTGAACCCAATCACAGCCGAGTCGGCCGCGGGAGCAGACAGATGAGCCGGCCGCGGCGTTGTTAGCCGGTGCGGTCGGGCAAGTCAATCGCAGGAGCGGTAAGCCACGCGGACGCCGAGTCGGCCGCGGGGGCGGACGGGTAAGTCGTCAGTGGCATTGTAAGGCGGCGCGGATGGGCGAGTCGGCCGCGGATGTACGTGGTACTAATGGTCCTCATGTAGTACTCTCGTGAGCAATACTATTAGTAGTGGATTTTGGAATTGCTTCACCACGTGAGCTAGTAGTACATGATTAGGCTAGTTTAACCAGGCCACACCTGGATACTTCTGTTATTAGATTCCCCTGTGTAGCTGGCCTTAACAGAAGTTGTATTGATCTGAGACTGCTTTCTTTGATACATGGAGCGACGGCAGAATCCGGTGATTTGATTGCAAGTCATTCGGTCAGAACTGACTCGGGTCGGAGCCGTAGCGTTGACAATGTCTGACCGATGGGATTTGATGCTCACGTGAACGACGACCATAGCAAAAGATTTGTCCAAGTCTTTGATAACTGATCGAACTTGCGTTTGGCTTTTCAGAAAAGTAACTTTCCATAGTACGGGTCCCTCCACGCTCATTAAGGAAATTAATGTAATCTTTGGCCACTTCCAAATATATTATCCAATTGTATTCCACTGATTTTGGCGATTTGAAGGCAAGTCGTGGCAGCTTGCAGATTTGACCGTAGAGTATGGCCAACGGGGTGAGGCACGAACGGCGGTTTACAGCCGGGCAAGCGGTTTGAGGCCTGCCTACAGCTGAAAAGGCCTTTGCAACACAGCAAGGAGAGGCGGCTCAAGGTGATGGTGGTGATATACCTTGTACATGGTAGATACTGATGATTTGACTTTGGTCTTCACACATAAAGCAGCAGCGGTAGATCAATGCTTGCTTCGGGACTTAACTCTCTTGTGAGCGGCAGGGCGCTGCGTACGGAGCAGCAATTGCAACGCGTCGGAACAGCCAGGACGGCTGCAGCCTTTAGGGATTTTCCACCGGGTAAAACGGACCAAGAGCCGTGGTTACGACAACTCGGCGGAACCTACGGTCGGACGGATCACCCGAACTTTTGTCGGCCTCAGAGAACGTGGTAGATAAACCGCCTCCAGTAGAAGACCTCGTCTCGAACTCGGCGCAATAGTACTCCGCGGATTTATCACAGCGCGAGAGATGGCCGTACAACATGTAACCCTAAAATAATCAATCTCATATCCGCCGCCGCAGAACACTTCGTCAACCTTTGACTGATGAACTTATAGTTGATATGAATTTTCCACGCCAGCTTTCGTTGAGCCGGAAAATTGCAAATTTCTCGAATCCTAGGAAAGATCCCTTCGAGAACGCAACACCATCGGGCGCTAGCCCCACAGTGGGCGCCAACTGTCGTGGAACTGTCACGGCAGATGTCCTTAGTGTCAGGACTTAGTCGCGAGGCCAACGCATCTATGTGGTAGCTTGAGAGGGGTTAGGCGGAATCGAGAGACGCAATGCAAGACAAGGGTTTAGACAGCTTCGGGCCCCGGGAAACATCATCCGGTAATAACCCTACATGCTGTTTGAGGCTAGGTCTCATTATGATCACAGGAGAGTCGTCGGCTCCGGCTCTCGGTGTTTAGACCTAGAGATTATTTCTTGTTCCCTGTCCCTCTTGGGGAGCCCTGCCCCTCCTTATATAAGTTAGAGGGGCGGGTTACATGTGGAGTCCTAATAGGACTAGGACTAGTCTATCTTTTCTTACAAGTTGAATACAAGTCTGGGTCTTGCTTCCGCGTAAAGGAAATATTCGTCATCCCTTTTCTTTTAAGCCGGCCCACCATAACATGAGCCGGCCTTCTGGGCCTTGGGCCTAGTCTTCTATCTGACCCGCCGTCGGGGCCATCCGTGAGTCGTCAGGCTCGTGAGTCGGCGACCGTTGAGCCGCCAGACTCGTGAGTCGCCAGTCCTCCGGCGGGTCACGGTGAAGCGCCAAGTCCGGCCGGGTCATACTTCCGGCCGGGTCATACCACGGGGTATATCCCCGACACAAAGGTATTAGGGATGCACAGTCCCGAAATGAAAAATGAATTTATTTTATGTTGTCAAATAATAAATTCCTTGGAAAGTGTTGGTATGGAGGGCAACCGTGAATACGGCTAGCCATGGAAAGTTAAAGTATGGTTGAAAAAGGAATAAACTTTATTTTCTGTTTGGGAACCGCCTATGATATATCTAGCATGGAAAGTGTCGGGAACTCTAAGTCGTTTTCATTGGTGGGAAGGATACACCTCCCAAAATGTTTTTTATCTCTAAATTTTTCGCTTTAAGCTCTAGCACCTCTTCAAATCCCTACTTCCCTCTGCGAAGGGCCTTTCTTTTACTTTATGCAATTTTTATTTTTGAATTTGAGTCTCCATCTTATCTTATAAAAGCACTAACTAGGAGGCAATATGATCATACATGAGTATTGGTTGTAGTTAATATGCGAGTATGTTTCATGAATGGGTCAATGGTTGAGCATGATGGGCTGGGGGTAACTTATTTTAGTGTTGATATTTTGAAAGACATGGTTGCTTGTTGATATGCTTGAGTATTTAAATTATCATGTCAAAACTAGACTATTGCTTTGAATCACATAAAGGTCGAAATGTCCATGCTATAAAGAAAACTTTATGATATGACATGTTAGGCAGCATTCCACATCAAAAATTCTGTTTTTATCAGTTACCTACTCAAGGACGAGTAGGAGTTAAGCTTCGGGATGCTGATACGTCTCCAACGTATCTAGAATTTTTTATTGTTCCATGCTGTTATATTATCAATCTGGGATGTTTTATAGTCATTTTATATCATTTTTTGGTACTAACCTATTGACATAGTGCCAAGTGCGAGTTGTTGTTTTCTGCATGTTTTTTACATCGCAAGAAATCAATACCAAACGGAGCCCAAATGCAACGAAACATCACGGAGAATTTTTTTGGACCAGAAGACACCTAATGGGCCCTGGCTATGCCTGGGGGTGCTCCGAGGAGAGCACAACCCACCAGGGCAAGCCAGGAGGCCCAGGCGCGCTCTGGTGGGTTGTGCCAGCCTCGGGTGCCCCCCGGGCGACCTCTTTGCTCTATAAATACCCCAATATTCCCAAAACCCTAGGGGAGTCGATGAAATATTGATCCAGCCGCCGCAGAGTCCATAACCACCAGATCCAATCTAGATACCATCTCGGATGGGGTTCACCACCTCCATTGGTGCCTCTCCGATGATGCGTGCGTAGTTCTTTGTAGACCTTCGGGTCCGTAGTTAGTAGCTAGATGGCTTCCTCTCTCTCGCTGAATTCTCAATACAATAGTGTCTTGGAGATCCATATGATGTAACTTTTTTTGCGGTGTGTTTGTTGGGATCTGATGAACTTTGAGTTTATGATCAGTTATATCTTTTTTTATCCATGAAAGTATTTGAGTTTCTTTGATCTCTTTTATCCATGATCTCTTATAGCCTCGTATTTCTTCTCCAATATTTGGGTTTTGTTTTGCCAACTTGATCTATTTATCTTGCAATGGGAAGAGGTGCTTTGTAGTGGGTTTGATCTTACGGTGCTTGATCCCAGTGATAGAAGGGGAACCGACACATATGTATCGTTGCTACTAAGGATAAAACGATGGGGTCAATCTCTGCATAGATAGATCTTGTCTACATCATGTCATCGTTCTTATTACATTACTCTGTTTTTTCCATGAACTTAATACACTAGATGCATGCTGGATAGCGGTCGATATGTGGAGTAATAGTAGTAGATGCAGGCAGGAGTCGGTCTACTAATCTTGGATGTGATGCCTATATAATGATCATTGCCTGGATATCGTCATGCTTATTTGAAGTTTTATCAATTGCCCAACAGTAATTTGTTCACCCACTGTTTGCTATTTTTCTCGAGAGAAGCCACTAGTGAAACCTACGGCCCCCGGGTCTCTTTCTCATATATTTTCCTTTGCAATCTACTTTTCCTTTGCATTTATTTTTAGATCTATTAAACCAAAATTACAAAAATACATTGCTGCACTTTATTTTATTTGTGATCTATTTATTCAATCTATTACAACTTTCTCCCGTCCACGCACCAATTTCTGGTGCCATTACCCGAAAGGGATTGACAACCCCTTTAACACGTCGGGTTGCGAGTGGTTGTTATTTGTGTGCAGGGGCTGTTTACGTTGTGTTGCTTGGTTCTCCTACTGGTTCTCCTTGGTTTCATCGTTGAGGGAAATACCTACCATCGCTGCGCTGCATCATCCTTCCTCTTTGGGGAAATACCGACATAGTCCTAGCTGACATCACCTCCCTCCGGTGCCGCGAGGGGAGGAGGAATAGGCCACGGTCGACTGCCACGCCTTACATCCGTTACAGGCTTCGGCGTCGTGTCGCTTGCGTTGCCCCTCACTAAAATTGAAGCCAAGAGCGGCCCGGCGACGAGCACACTGGAGTCGCAACCTCTGGTGCTACCGCCGTGCCGCCCACGCACCCACCTGAAGCTTGTGAGAAGATGACGAAGGAACCTCGCCCCAACAAAGGTGTAACCGCACCTTCTATGGGCCGGCACCAGACTCTCTCCCCGAGCATCAACACGAGCATTCGACATCGCCAACTCCAAGCTACTGCCTGGGGCCTGGCCCCAGGCTCTTCCCCTTCAGCATGACCAGCAGAAAGTAGCGGATGGAGGATAAGGGATGTGAGGATGAATGCCTCCGCTCCTCCCCCGCCCCTCTTTTCATAGGCGGGTCGGGGAAGAGAGTCGATCCCTCAACGGGTAACCACCGCCCTGCTCCACCAATGCATGAAGACCGGCCCCCTGCCTTGATGCTCTCCCGCACCACGCGCCTCTGTTACCTAACCCGCTCAATGCGTGTAGCATACATGGCTAAGGATAAGAGCGTGGTGGGAAGAGTGAATTGGCATTTACTCGCCCGTGCGTTAAAGTCATTCACGGGCCATTACAAGAGTGGCCCCACCACGATTGGCTTTACGCGACGCGCGGAAGAACCGGAAACTGGCTCGGGCTCAAGTTAATGAAGAAGCAAAGAAGATCTCAAAGGGCTAGCCACTTCTACGCCCCTGCCTGTGCACTGGTTAGGGCCTACCCCGACGACGCCCGACAGTGCGTTCGGGCTAGCCCCGGAGGCTCCTGTCGGTGCAAAAAACCCTGGGTCAGTTGCCCAGACTATGTACAGGAGCAAGAACAAGATTACAACAACAAGACCAGTTCAAAAAGCACGAGGGATCAGTTCTTCAAAGGATCAAAGTGCAGATCAGGAAGACCAAGACTAGCCAGAGAGACAAGAAACCACTAAGGGGGAATCCCCCCCCCCCTTGCCGGGTAGGTGAGCCTGGCGAGGTTGGGGTTACCCCCGGAAGCAAGCTTTCAGGTCGTCCCGACAGGCCTGCCGGGGCTTACGGAGGCAAACCACTCCACCGTACCACCTCACAGCAATGCACGTCGTCAACCAGTGTGGTGTCAAGCTCCTAAGTGACTAAGTTGGTGCTATTTGCCACATGGCAGCCACTTCCTACAAAAATACCTCCAAGCGACACCTGTCCTGAGACGTGTCAAGCAAGCAGGTGCGAAATTGCAAAACAGCCTGGCAGGGCCTGCCGGGCGAGCCGTGATGTGACATTGAGTGGTGCATTTAATGCGCTCTGTCAGCCTGCAGAGTTAGGTATCATAGCACTGTTTGCAATCTAATCAGTATGTAAAGACTGATTTGCCACTGTGGTGACACCTTAATCTATAAAAGGAGGTCCATGGCAACCGTAGAAAGGATTCGGACCCCCTCACAATCATAAGCGCGTAGCTCGTCTCGCCCTGAGGCAACCTTGCCGGGCAAGACCATTGCAGTTCTCCACCACTTTCCACCATCAATACACCATAGCAGGAGTAGGGTTTTACTCCTCATGGTGGCCCGAACCTGGGTAAAACTGCACGTGTTATCTCTGTCATGCTGTGTTATGCTTCTCCGCTCTTTGTGCAACGTGCCCCCCCCCCCCCCCCCCCGCCACACCAAAAGGGGCTCTTGGTCCCATAGGTGGCTGTGGTTTCCCACGACACTCTCTCTTAGTTATATCCAGTGAAAATCTTTCAAGATGCCGTTGACACTAGGACATAATGTACAACCCCAGAATCTATTTGTGGAAGCAGTGCGCCATCCATGTTACCAGATGGTAGTAGTTCAGAGGCAACACCGCCGGAGAGCAGTCTGAGCACAGATAGTATAGTTCTTGAGGCTCTACTAGAGGCAGAAAGAGATGGTGTGGCTGCCATGAATGATTTAATCTTGATCTTGAGGCTGGAAATTATGTAATTAGATGCACGCATAATGCAAGCAACTCAAGAATTGGAGGAAGTAAGAATGTTGCATTTGAATACGAAGGAGGTCCTGCTGCTTCAGCTATCCGAAGCCTAGAGAAATCCTAGTTCTTCTTTAGATACCAGTTGTAATTGTCATTAGATTAGTATACTTGCATGTTGTGTCATGTCTCTGAATGGATTATGTTGTAAGACCCCCTAGATTGTCCATGTGTTGTAATGATCTAAATTTTTTAGGTGAGGTAATCCTTGGTACTTCTATGATTGACATAAGGTGAACTGTTTTTCATGTGAGCATATTGTATTGGATGAAATAACTGTTTGACTCAAAGCGTATCCAACCTATTGAATTCAAAGATCACGGCATTTCTAAATCATATTCATATATAAAGGTGGAATAAATATTTGTCGTGGTTTTTAAGAAATAAATAAAAAAACCGTAGAATGATGTATGTATATTCGTAATCGAATACAAATTGGATTTGAATTTAGGTTCCAGGGCCCAGGGTAAACGTGAATGCTGAATCTCCAAAATTTTGAACGAAGCGGCAAAACACCCACTATCATTTGTCCGCTGGCTGAAGCAAGTGTTTCCGAGATTGAAATTACTGTCTACCCCTGACATTTCACATCCTAATCAACCCGATTTCCACTGCTGTCGATAGGGGTAGACTAGTAACTTCAATCAGACGTGACACGACCGCCTCTGAGCCCATTGAGACACAGTGGGCGCCAAACGTGGGCAGCAAAACCAATTTTATTCAAGCTCATCCGAAAGACATGTGTCTCTCCATCCATTTCCTCATTCATACACGGTGGGCGGCAAAACAAACTCTCCTCGTCCGAAATCGATGCAGGCAAATATTTGAAGTAGGGGCAGATGTGTAACTTCCCTCAGACGTGACACAACCGCCCTACCTGTCAGCCCCGTTCATACACCGTGGGAGCCAACCGTGGGCGGCAAAACACCCTCTCCTCGCCTGAAATCGCTACCGGCAAATATTGGGGAGATGCGAGATTACCGTCATATACCCAACTGACGAGATGTCCAAATTTTTAAATGGGGGGTTAGTTCGTAACTTTCCCACATTTCAGACAAACGCGTCCCAAAGTTTGAGATCCCCCTCCCCCTCCATTTCCCCATTCATACACCATCGGCGCCACGACAACCTCCCCACTCCGGCCAGCCTCCTCTGTCCGCCACCCCATCCTCCACATTGCTGGAGCCGCTACCCCTACCACATCGTCCACTGCAAGAGATGGACGTCTCTCACCCATGGTGCTGGACAAGGATCATTTCACCACGTCCTCTCGCTTCATCGGTGCCATCGTCCACCTTATCGTTGCCGCTCCTACGACTGTCTCGTCCACGGCAACAGGACTTATCCGCCGACCCGGTCGTCTGCCGTCTAAAGTTCTGCGCCGCCGACATCCATCGCACCCACAGCACCCTCAACGTATCAACATGGTCCTACACTGCATCGCAGGTGGTACTCTTTCATATCTGCTTAAGTTATTGATCTCACGCAAAAAATAGATCGTAACTTGTTTACTGTACTTTTCTTGTCTGTACCAAATCGTAGTGGCTAGTTGAAAGCAAACATTGGTTGCGAAGTAGCCTTTATCTGGTTTGCACCTTCAGATCCGCCATGGCATAGTCACTATACTCATAAAGCTTATGGTTTTCCCCTTAATATTCACTACCATCATCGTAGGTGCTTCGTGTCATGCTAGCACTGCTCCTCAAGACCTCAACCCATCAAGTGAAACAACACGCCACTCGTAATTCCAAAGCTCAGTTGTTGAAATATGAATCTGATATGATGCTCATATTACTAAAATAGGGAATGTTTAATTGGTCAGCTAATGTTCCTATATTCGTTTCGAAAAGCATGTGCGCCATATATAGAGTGACAGCAGGGATATACATTTCTCTGTGCGCTCTGGTTCATCATGGGTGGGCAACACACATTGTATTATCTAACTAGCAAGATGCCCGTGCGTTGCGTAGAACATCAAGATGCATTTGTATGAGTAGTTTATCTTCTGGGAGAAAAGGATGAACGTGGGAAGGCCTTATTTGCAAATGTGGAGAGGGGTGTGGGTATCTTTTTGCAAAATTGCCATAGTTTCCTTCCTATCCATCAGATATAAATCAGACGGCCTATATTGCAGGATGGCAGGCACACCATCATCACCAACTCTGTTTTTTATAAGAGTAGATAGAGATAAGAGTATAAGAGTAGAGAAAATGTAGAGAAATCTGCTTGCTCTTTGTTATCATGTTCCTCTTTTATTCTTCTTAATAAGAATATTACATCCTCCGTTCCTAAACTGCCTTGGGTGTGTGCGTGTGTTGTGGTGGCGTGCATTTGTACCGAGTGTTGTTCATCGTTGCTTTATGTATAAAGCAGGGCGAAAGCCTGTTTCGGTAAAACATAAGTCTTTTTAGATATTGCAATAAGAACTACATACGGATGTATATAGACATATTTTAGAGTGTACATTTACTCATTTTTCTCCGTATGTAGTCTGCATTCGAATCTCTAAGAGCTTTATAGTTAAGAACGGGGGGAGTAGTACAGTATGTTCCTTGTCGGGAAGTGGATCAAGGACAGTAACAGTCGACAGGTCTATTGGGTTGCTTTAGATGGATGCTTTCAATGATTCTAGATGGCCTGCCATAATATCTGAAAAATGCTGGGAGCTATGTCATCTTTGATAGTCTAGACTGATAGTAACAGTATTGTGCCTTCAGTTGAATAGAGCTGCCCCTTTTGGGGACGAAGCCTTTCCGAACCCTTTCTTGTCGTACCAGTAATACAAACCCATATGGTCCAACTAGTTCCACTTTCCTGATTTTACTCTTGATGCTTAGGGTTTCCCCTTTTATCTACCCTAGTATGATCTACGTAGGTGCTTTCTGTCGTACTAGCAGTACTCCACCCTTCAAGCTAAACAAGACAACAATCATCATTCCAAAGCTTAGTTGTTCAAATATGATTGTGATATGATACTGATATTAGTTAACAGACACATTTAATTGGTTAGCTAAAGGTCCCACTTGAGTTTCCAAATGCATGTCGCGACATATAGAGAGACAGCAGAATTGCATTTCCTTGTCACTTGTTGACTGTACTTTCTTGTCCATACCAAATCTTAGTTGTTATTTCAAAGCAAACATCGGTTGCTAACTACCCTTTTTGTGGTTTGCAGCTTCAGATCTGCCATCCCACTGCCACGGTCAACACTATACTCATCATGCTTACGGTTTCCCCATTTTACGATGACCATGATCAGCCTACGTGGTTCGTGTCGTAATAGCACTGCTCCACCCATCGAGCTAAACAAGCTTAGTTGTACAAATTCGAATATGATATTATGCTGATACTAGTAAAACCGAGACATGTTTAATTGGTCAGCTAAATGTTCCTACTTTAGTTTTGAAATGCATGTGAGCCACATATGGAGAGACCGAAAGGAATAGCATTTCTCTGTGCTCTCTGGTTCATTAAGGGTGGGCAACATACATTGTATAGAAAGACTTGTAATATCTTCAATTTGCTTGCTCTTCTGCTCTTCTTTAACATGATCCTCTTCTCTTCTTTAATAAGTATGTTCCTTGTTGGGAAGAGTAGTAGAGACATTTGCAGTCGACTGGTCAGGTCGAGTTGTTCTCCCTTAGTATATTTTGAATCTGTCAGGTCAGGTCGACTTGTTCTTCTTTACTATATGTTAGCTGTCATCTGCGAAGTATCATCACTTCTGGAACTCTCATATTTTGAGTAGTAGGCCACATTAAATTAATGCACACACCAAATTAAATCATGCATGGCATCTCTCAGAAGAATTGCAGAGATAGCACAGAGGGGTTTACACGAAGGAAATATTGGATTAGAATCACTTCTGCATTACAAAGATAAGCTCACTTGTTTTTATGTTTTCATGCATGTCAGGTATTGAACATGATCAAAATGAATATGAGAATGGGAGCACGAGAGGAATATTGCAGAATAATCCACTCGCTAACAACCTTGGCATGGTGGAGGATGGCCTATCTTATTCACCCATCAAGGTGCTTGCTCTCACTTGGCAAGGTTGTATTGGTCACACATATTTTGCATATGACCTCTTGCATTACTTCTACTTTGTTACACCACCATCTGCTTAGTTTAAGCATCATATATGAGTATATGCCATAACTATCCATTTTCTGTACCTATTCCATGTGTCATCGTACTATGTTTTTCCAGTCAAATGTTGTTCTTTCGTAATAGATGTCCAAAAGGAAGAGGGTGAGTGCAGATCCTCAAGGAGTACAAACTAGGTATTCGGAAAAGGTAGTGATACCTGTTAAATTAGATAGATCAGCAGCCACAGAAAACACAGGCCCAACTGTACCACACTTTACCCCTACTCCACTGGCCAAACCCCTATTAGAACTGCAGAGAGCCCAGCATTAGGTATTGTCTATGATATCAATTCAAAATTTGAACTCCTAATTTTTTGTATGTGCCTTCCCTTCTCTCTTGTATGAAAACTAATTTCAGATGAATCTCCTTGCTCAAAGGATCATATGATCTCACAAAAATACTGGGCACTGCATTGATCTTGTCAGTACCTCTTGCCCTTTGTTAGCATACTTACACTCATTGCTATTTGATTATGTAGCATCACTGTAAATGTTCGCTTCTTTATCCTCCCTTTGCTCGAAATTATAAGATCTATATTTACTCTTAGATAAATGTAGAATTGACACAATGGTTATGAAGTTTTGGATTGCTCATGTAAGTACCTATTGTCATGTACTCCCTGTGTATCGAATTAAATATTGCTCAATTGGATATATTTAGAACTTAATACTGTTAGATACATCCATTTGAGCGACAAGTAATAACGGGCGGTGGTAGTATTACTGTACTTGCATTGCGAGATAGTTGATTGTCTAGCATTACCCTGCATCTTATCAGCCCTGCCCTCCACTTTCTCCAAATTATCATATCTACATTTACTCTTACCTAAATGTTGAATAAAGCCAATGCCACTGCACACGTTGATGTCTGCATTCCTCTTGTCAGTACCTTTCGCCTTGTAACACTGTACTTAATTAATTGCTATTTTATTATGTATCATCACTCTGCACATGATCTTCATTATCCTCTATTTCTTCCAATATTATTTGATCTATATTTACTCTTTACAAAATGTAGAATAATGGCAACGCTTATAAAGAAGTTTCTTTGGGGAATTTATTGAATTATCCTTCCATCGACATGGAGAAGGGCTTTGTCTAGCCCGTGTTAATATGTAATGTAAGTTCATCCTTCTCAAGCCTTCAAACTTTGTTCTAGTATAGATTTGGATAGGCATCATTTCCTCCACTTATGTTTACTTTGGTGTTTACATCTACTTGGATGTTTGCAACAACTACCAGTTTTAAATTGTAGTTGTAAAAACATGTTCCTTATGCTGAATAGATCCATTTATTTGCTTATATAATTATGAAACCTGTTAAGTGACTCCTTTTTTCTCTTTGAGAGTCGTATCTTTTATGCCAGGCAGAACTTTAGGGAAGATAGTGAGCCAAACCATCTTGAAGAGAGCGAGATGACCCCAAGGTCATCTCTTGATTAATACAGTGAGTTGAAGCTACTCACCAGCAGCTGTGAGACAACCTCTGTGCAGTTGCTACCTCAATCAGTTCGACTTCTTTAGTCTCAACTTAAAGCGGAAAGGCTTGCTTCAGCTCAGCTCCGACTTGATGTCAATGATGCACAGAAGATCTTAGAGGACTGCCTTGCGGGCTTTGGTGCTATACAGCTAGGGATAGAGCATCTATCATTGACACAACTGAGGTCTCATTAGCTTGTTCAGCTGCTTGCGGTGCACGTCCAGGCCAGGACTAATGCCTTCTGAAGTGCTCTTAGTTTTGTATATTCTTTTGTCGGTGCGTTTATATGCACTGGTGGCGACCTTTGATGCCCAGTGTATGTAATCGGCAGTCATGTTGCACTTTATTATCACCGGTGGCGAACTTTGATGCCCAGTGGATGTAATATGCCATAATTTCTTTATTGTATAGTCTAGGTTTATTCTTGGTCGGTATGCTGTAATTTAGGCCGGAAGCTTCAATGGATCTCAATGTTGTCGGTCTTCAGGTCTAAATGTATAGTAGTTTCCACCTTTAACAGGCAGAGTAAAGTTCTTGCCAGCTGGGCCAGAGAATACCATGGGCTTTTAACAGGCTAAAAACTAGATTGGGCTAGCATTGAGCCGAAAAATTCACGGGACAGGCCGAAACTGTCTAAGGCCCATGTTTGGCCCAAATAGAACGAGCCATTAACAGGCCAAAATATTTCTCGGGCCCTCTTTGGCCCAATAAAATTATGGGCTTTAACCAGGCCGGTATCAACGTGGGCCGTAGGCCCAACAGTGTCACGGCCCATTAACAGATGGGTTTTAAGCAGGCTTGATTCAACGCGGGCTGTAATTAGGCCCAACTGTTACACAGGCCATTAACAGGCCGATAGGCCAGTTGGGCTAAAATTTATCCACGAAGACTACGAGCCGTTAAGAGGCCTAAAGTTACTTCGGACAAGAAATAGCCCAGTTTTTGCATGGGCCGTCAAATGGCCAAAAGTGAAATCGGGCCAACAACGGCCCAGATGCACCACGAGCTACTAACAGGCCGAAACTATTATCGGGTCGAACTGGTAAACGGGCATTTAAGAGGCTGAAATACAAACCCGGCTTAGAATGGGCCCAAAAGAGTAGTGGCCTGTTAACGGGCCTGATCTGATATGGGCCGTAATTTAGCCCAAAACATGACAGGTTGTGAACGGGTCTGATCTGATATGGGCCTCAATTTGACCCAAAACATGGCAGACTGTTGACGGGCTAGCCCACTAGTGTCTTAAAAAATATGGTGGGCCTTTAGCTGGGCCGGCCTTTTTACCTTAAATGGGCCATTATTGGGTTGTGCCATGTGTCGACATATCATAGGCGTCTTCCTTCCATTGTAGGGATGACATCTATCCCAACGATGAGCTAACACGTGGATTATCCGGCGAATGAGAATTTTACACGTCGAAAATCCCCATTGGTCGGGGCTGTTAACGGGTTATCGGATCCAAACCGGAACCCGATATATTAACGGTGACCCGTTACGGCCGATGCCACATGTCGGTTACCCTTGACGAAAGCCCTTCTATGACACGCGATTTATCGTCATGGAAGTCGACACTTCTGTGATGATAATTTTGGTACTGTCATGGAACATTTCTACGACAGTACAGGTATGACTATCTTGATTCTGTCATAAAATCTTCATGGATGTACATGCATGACAGAAAACGTGAACTACTATGACAAATACGAATCATCACGGAAGTGTTTTTTTGTAGTGCTTGCCAAGCTACATTCACGACGTGACACTAAGCGGTGCATTTAATGTGCCTTGTCCTGTCTGCAGAGTTAGGTATGATAGCACTATTTGCTATCTAATTAGGGTATAATGACTGGTTTGCCACTTTGGTAACCCCTTAGCCTATGAAAGGAGGGCCATGGCGACCTAGAACAGGATTTGGACCCTTGTACACTCTTACGCGTGTAATTGCTCTCCCCGAGGCGACCTTGCTGGGCTTGAGCGATGCGTGTTCATCACGGTCCTCCATCCAATCCACCAAAAAGCAGGAGTAGGGTTTTACGCTTCGCAACGGCTGGAACCTTGGCAAAAACACCGCGTCACCATTGTTGTGCTGCCCTACGGTCTCTGCTCTTTGTACAACGGGCCCCTCCCCCTTGCCGAACCACAAGGGGCTAATGGCCCCATAGGTGACCGTGTTCTGCCACGACACTACTGTGATGACCCGTGACCGACGCTCCAGAAGCCTTCCATTTTCTTCATTGCTATCGTGTGTTTTATTTTTGTTGTTGTTGCATTTCATCATGTCATCATGCATATTGCATCTGCATGTTTTCATAAACTTGTAGCTGTTCGTGGTTGCCACTTCTTCCTTGTCTCTTTTGACCTTCTCTCAGACCAACCGGACCGCTCTATACTCTCTTGTCTTCTGCGTGGCCCCTTTGTCTTTGTCAACCTCTCATAGACCCTCGTGCGCATCCGAAAACTTCCCGGAACCCGACCTGCTCAGTCATCATCGTTGGGTCCGGATCATCCCCAAACATCCATAAAACATCTTCGTTTCTGATATAGACTTTCCTAGCCTATTTATCCCGGGCCGTCCGATTACAATCGGAGGGTCCGATTAGCCCCTAGCCAAACACCCGTTTGCTATAAATATCCGGGAAACCCTAGACCCTAGCCGTCCCATCCATCCATTCCATTCCCGCAGCCGCCGCCGCCCACTCTCCCTTCACTGGTACGCGTCGGTGCTATAAAAACGTTTTTAAACCCTTTCGGCGACGGCATTTGGAACCGTCGCCTAGTGAGTATGGGCGATAGGGGGGTCCTTCCCACACGACCCAGAAACCGTCGGGGATATGCCCTCCTGGCACACACGCTCGGCAAAATGAGGTCGTGTGCGACCGGCGAGCGCTCAAATATGGAAATACGTACAATAGAGCTAAAAAATACAATTATACAGTCGAAATTGTTTCCGGTCGCAAGTACATCCCACACAGTCAGTCCCCGCTAAATGTTTCCCTTCGTATGTACATCCCACACAGTCGCTCCAAGGAAAACATTTCCGTTCACAGGTACATCACACACAATTTTTCTCGTTAAATCGTTTGCGTTATTGAATGCATCACACACGGTCTGCAGAAGAAACTGTGTGGCAAAGGCTATCCATCACACACAGTTTTTATGTGGTAAAAGTTTGCGCAAGGTGGCCTAACGCAAACAGTTTTCAAGAGAAAGTCGTGTGTGATTGTTCATTGATCCAACACGGTTCATTCCTAGAAACTGTGCGCGTTGCCTGAGGTCATCGCCCACGGTATTTTTTCAATAACAGTTTGCAATAGCAAAACCCAAGTAGCAGGCTAATTCGCCATTAGCGGGCTAATTGCCCTATTATTAATAATCCATTTATTAATCTAATTGACATTCATAGTAAGCACATAATATATTTTATTTCCATATTAAGGAAGCAGAATTTCATAATTGAAATACATTAGAGTACAACATGATATAGCTTCAGCACTCAGCTACCCCATTACACAACTGCACCAGCACCAAGTTTCACATGCAACATGTAGAACATTCCGAAATTAGCATCATAGACGGTATATAGACAGATGCATCTCATCTGGAAAACTGCTGAAGCGGTAGGCGAATATTGAACCTTCATTCATGTTGAAGATCTTTGCAACTTTAGGCCAGTGCCTGTGGATGATTGACCATCCGTCCTTTGTCCTCTTCAGGAACACTTCAATATTGAATCGTGGGTGTTGTATGGAAACCTTCCTCGCCTCCTGACCATAGAGGTGGTTTGAGAGGTAATCATCAGTGAACTGCTTTGGAAAGGCCTGAAAATAAGGATGTGCATAAATATCTTCTCTATATTGGAAATGGCGCAAAGTAATAAAAAAGGCAAGGTATAATAGTTAGTACCATCTTGTAGTGAACTGATGTCTTCTTCATTGTGCAGACAAAGATCTTGTTGTTTTTTGTCGCTAATTTCTTTATCCTAACAATCTTTCTAAGTTTCTTGATTTGATTGATATTCATGGACAACTCATTTCCCCATATGCAAAAAGGGTCCAATAGTGGGTCAAAACCTCTGACAGCAGGACCTACATGTGCAAGACCAAATTCTTAAAAACCTAAATATTAGAATGGTTCCTGCAATTGCACAATAATGTGCAATTGGACAACAGACCATGCACGTGCTAACCTTGATTGTAAACCTCAGTGCTTCCCATTGTTCCTTGCAACACATATAAGGTAGTTAGTCATCAGGTTAAGTAAGGGTTCGCATGCTATCAGTAAAATATGTTGATGGAAAATAAGCACATTGCAGATTCATCAGATTAATTCAAGCCACATGGAAAACTCATTTATGCAAACCAAGCATGCTTAACAACTTGCAAATATAGCCAAATTTGATTTCTTTCTCACATGGTATACAATAACAGAATGTGGCCACAACAATTGGACATCGCATTGCAGAATTGAACCATGCAGTTAAGTAAACACCACAACAAATGAACCAAATATTAACTGAACCAGATTGCACAATATAACATACTCCTAATAGAAGATCAGACAATTAACCAAACCAAGCATGCTTAACAACTTGGATATATAGCAATTGTATTTGTTTCTCATGTATTTACTACAACCAAATTCAATTTATTCCTCACATGGTATACAATAACAGAATGCACCCACAACTATTGAACATCGCATTGGAGAATTGAACCAAACATTTAACTAAACACCACAACACAAATGAACTAAATGCTAACTGAGCACCACATTGCACAATGTATAACCAAAGCAAGCATGCTTGACAACTTAGAAATATAGCAATTGTATTTGTTTCTCATGTATTTTGTAAAGATAAATTCGATTTATTTCTCACATGGAAGACAATAGAAAATTGCAGCCTGAAGAATTGAACATCACATTTGCAGTATTGAACCAAACAGTTAACTGAAGACGACAGCTAATTAACAAAACACTTAATAAGTGATCACCACACTACATGACATATAGAACATATACACTAGAGCAACAGATTGCATGGTAAAAATAAATAGCACAATTCACTAGAATTTGTGAAGGAAAGGTAGGAGCAGCACACGCAACAGGTAAACCGAGCATGCTAAACCGGCATAGCTAGCAATTGGCAAGGTGCTCCTCCAAGATTTGGGGGTCGGCATGAATGGCAGCCATCGCGACCTCATCCGCGCGTGCGGCCGAGATTTGCTTCTTCGCTGCCAAATGCTCCTTGAGATCCTGGCTAAACCGTGTGCACCATGGCTTAGGGTGCTGCTTATTTGGTGGAGGTGTCGGTGATTTGGGTGGAAGGTGTCGCGCTCGCGCCGGCGGTCGGGGCATGTGGGATGTGGAAGGAGGAGGAGGATGGAGGTCGGGTGTGGATTACCTACCTGGATAGACGAGGCCGAGCAGCATGAAGGAGGGTCAACGGCAAGGAGGCGGTGCTGCAAGCAAGGAGTGAAGGTTTCAACTTGGAAAGGAAGGCAGAAATAGGGGAAATGTGGCTTTTGGTAAGGGGGAGGGGCAGGGAGGTAGATATTTCCGCGGAAGCCGAAAATTTGGAATCGCTTCAGCGAAAAAAACTGGCGCGCAAAGTGTCATCAGACACGGTCCCTTATTCAGAACTGTGTATGATATGTGAACATCACAAATGATTCAAATAGATTAACCCGTGTGTGATGAGTTTGAACGTCAAAAAATTTGGTTCGAATTTCCCTGGTTACAGTGGTCATCCACGTCATTGCATAATTTGGGTAGACAAAGGAGACTACAGCACACCCACACTTCTTAATTGAGCAAGTTCAGCAATTAAACAGAGCTAGCTGACCTAAACATTACTCTAACAAATTAAAGACCGACACTCTTAATTAAACAAAACAAAGAGTACTAGTACTATGGCTGGTGCTCGTCGATCTCCGCCGCCGCCTCCATGTCCAGCTTGCACCCAACGGTCTCCAGGGGAAGGGGCTCCATGGCATCCATCGCACCATACTCGGCAAGCATCTCTCCATCCGCATCTGCCATCTCTTTGGAAAAGGCCGCCACGCGCTTGGCATGGGCGGCCACGATCTAGGCATGGACTGGCTCGGTCGTTGCAAGGTATGCGGCAGAGGAACGGACGGCTGCTCGAATGCTCTCGGCGATTGCCAACTCTTCGGCCATGGGTTGCCGCCCGTTATCGGAGAAGCTTCGTTCTATTTGTGCGGTGACCGCCACGAGCTGGGCGTGGGCGGCCTTCACATGGTCATGGGCGGCCTCCATCAGGGCTAAGGCCACCGCTGCGAAACGGACAGATGTTGTGCCGCTCTCGTCAGTTGCTATCCCCGAGGCAGATGTTGCTGCCGCCACCTGAGAAGCAACAACGGCCGTTTAGGCTGCCTTGGCCGCCTGGTCGCAGATTGCGGCCGCACTCATGCACCTTGTTAGCACGCGCATGGCGGCTGCGGTCGCAATCTCGCCGGAGTGGGCCACCGAAGTTTCCCTCACGACACGAGTCCACGTGCCCATCTTTCACCGGTGATGACTGAACAGTGAAATGATTTGGGGAGTGTGCTAGTGTGCTTGAGACGCCGGCTGTGGATTGTAGCCGACGCACCTTCTCGCGTAAGCCATAGGCGTACTATACACCGACGGTGCTCCAGGATATTTTATGCTGCATCTCACATGGTTGGTGATAATAAACTGTGTGCGATCTACTTGATTTTTCATCTTGATTTGAATTACATAATGGGGTCACAGTGGGAATGGACGGTGTTTGAATTGGTAGACCTTTTATCTGCAATGAACATGCAACTATATGTGTGTCGTAAAAGATTTGGAATTTTTCAGTGTTGTTTTGAACATTTTATACATTAAATTGGTTTTCTAGCCATTTCAGGTGCACAATTCAAAATTAAACTACATGCACATGCTCCGGTGCACCAACATGGGTTGTAAAATCATATATGTGTTCATGGGTTTATGCTTATGTCCCATGCAAGAAATCGGAATGAAATTCGAACACCACGGCACCGTGGCTCTCCAGCAAACGTCGACGTACTTGCTTTTTTAATTCTAGTAAATCCAAAAGTCCAAAATTCATGAAACTTGGCATGCTATCATGGAGCGGCATCAACATGCCGTGGTAAAAAAATTGTCCCATTTGGGGCAGGTTTGGGTATAAGCTTCTCATAAACCAGAGCTTCTCACAACAAGTGTGATGGTTTTGGTAGGGAACGTTTCACCTTTCTGGACGAAACGATATCCGTTGCCTCTTCTCGATTACAATTTTTTTCCTAGTGCCAACATAGAAGAAAAGGAGTGTTGTGTCAATTTTTAGGATTTTTCAGGGTTCACTTCGACATTTTTATACATTAGCTGAGTTTTCTATGTATTCATGTGCATAATTCAAATTTGAACTACAGGCACATGCTCTAATGCATATAAATTAGTTGAAAATTCAAATTTGTGTCCTTGGTTGCCTGCTTAGGTCCCATGTAAGAAATGGGAATGAATGTCAAACACCCTGCCATCGTCACTCGGCCGCAATCATTGACATACCTGGTTTTTAAATTATAGTAAATCCAAAACTCGTTTGAAATTCATGAAACTTGGCATGCTATCATGGAGCGGCATCAACATGTCATGGTAAAATTTTCGTCCCATTTGGGGCAGGTTTGGGTATATGCTTGTCACAAACCAGAGCTTCTCACAACAAGCATGATGGTTTCAGTAGGGAACGTCCCACCTTTGGGGACGAAAACAATATCCATTGCCCCTTATTGCTTTCAAATTTTTTGTCGTGTCAACATAGAACAACAGGATTGTTGTGTCAATTCTTGTGATTTTTTGGGGTTCGTTTGGACATTTTGATGCATTAACTGAATTTTCAATGCATTTATGTGCATAATTCAAATTTGAACTACATGAACATACTCCAGTGCATATAAATTGGTTGAAAAATCAAATATGTGTCCTTGGGTGCATGCTTAGGTCCCATGCAAGAAATGGTAATGAATTTCAAACACCAGGGCACCGTTGATTGCTGGCAAAACATTGAGATACCCGGTTTTTAAATTCTTGTAAATCCAAAACTTGACTGAAATTCATGAAACTTAGCATGCTATCATGGAATGGCACCCGACATGCTGTGGTATTTTTCATGTCCAGTTTGATAGAAGGCGCACTCGAATAATGATAGCCAACAAAGGCATTTTGAAAAAATAAATGCCATTTTAATATCTCAAACGTTTGTGTAGTTCAAACCATGTGCGTTCTGTTAACCATTCACGTGACGCCACGTGTCTTGGTTTTAATGGCTGTAGGAGGTGCCGTGCGGACAGCTGCTTGACCTTGACTGAACGGGATGCGTGCGAGCGTAGTCCAGTGCGCAGGCTGACCGAGAGGCGTGCAAGTTGTCCTCGAATGCGCAGGCTCACCGGAAAGCGTGCGAGCTGTACACTGCGTAGGCTCACTGGGAAGCGAGCCCTTTGACTTCCATGGCCGCCCGCCTTCCTCTCTGTGCGCACGCCCCCCTCAGCGGCATGGGACGCCGCTGTCGAACGCTACCTCTCAGCGCCGCCAGCTGCCATCCTCCCGCGCCCTGCCCGTTGATCCCGGGCCGACATGATGCAAAGTGAGAGCAGGATTTGTGTAACTCTTCAACGCAAACGGTTATTTTGGATGACCCGTGTGCAACCACTTACAAACAATTTGGTAAGATTTGCATCTGTCATATTGGGTATGTTGCCATTTGTCAAACTGGAAAGATAGACATTTTTTGATCTAGTAACATTGCCATTTGTCGACCTTGTAACACTACGATTTGTCAAAATATGAAGCTAAAAATCACTAGCAGTATCTAATTTTTGCAACTAAAATTTAGTAATTAAGCATAGATTTCATTCATAGATTAAGCGGTCGTTCTTAATTTATACAAACAGTTCAACTCGACAACTGAACCGACCAAAATTTTCCACAATTTTTGGCAACCACGTACTGAAATAGCTAGTTCAACTATATATACTAGCTAATTTTAAGTACGTTGTACAGTTCCACCACATCTATAGTCAGATGAACTAAACAAAATAGCCCCTAAATACTACTACTACCACTACGGAGGGCTTTGTACTACTTCCGGCTGCCTCTCCTCTGCCGAGCACGCTCAGTAAGAGGCAGAGGAGGAGGAGCCTACCGACGAGCTGGGCAACCGCAATACGGTGCCTGCCGTTGTTGCAGCTTCAGCGACGCTCACCTTGAACGCCCTCTGCCACTCCGAATGACCCCTATTGAAGCGGTGGTTCTCCTCGTAGATCCCCTGATTCCTCACCTCTGAGGCGGCGTGTGCCGCAGCCACGGCGGCGGTAAGGCTCTTTGCGTGCTCGATGAGGCGCTCCTCCTCCTCCCGTTGGAACTCGATGTAGCGCGCAAGGTCGCTCACGCACGTGCGGGCATCCACCTCCGCCTCCTGACTTCAAGCGGCGGTGGCGGAGCGGGTGATGACCCTGGCGGTCGACGGTGGGCTGGCGGCCACGGCAGCCGACGATGGGGTGGCGGCCATGACCACCACCTCCCGCCTTCGGGCTGCGGTGGCGGAGAGGGTGATGGCCTCGATGGCCGGCAGTGGGGTGGCAGCCTCGAGGCACCTCCCGCCTTCGGGCCGTGGCGGCAGAGCGGGCGATGGCCCTGCCTTTCAGCGGTGTTGTGGCGGCAACGGCGGCCGGCAACAGCTGCCGACGGGCACCAGCGGCGGAGCGTGTGGTGGGTGTTCCGCGCACACCCAACAGGGATGCCATGCACACTACACTACGCCGGGGACTGCGCCGCCGTCCGCGGTGTAGCCTCCCAGCTGGAGCTGTCCTCTTATGATGGCGGAGTGGTTGAGCGACGATGACGGACTGGTGCCATTGGCGATTGTGGGAGAAGCAGATGAGATAAGCTACAGGGAGGGAGGGGAAAACGTGACGCACGACTCGCCGGTCATGAGGGTTTTCATAGCAGGCCGGTAAGCATTGGGATTTTGGGGAATTTCACTGAGTCGGGCGGGAAGCTTGCGCGGGAACCTGCAAGGTTGCGCGGGAACGGGCTCACCGACGATTCATTGGCGCCACCATTTGGCCAAAAGAAAGCCCCCGCGCGCTGCGCAAGCTTGCGCTGTAAGCCGTCTACGGAAGCAGGGTGACAAGACATGCGAGAGGAGGACGAAAGGCCACGTACACATACGGTTAATAAAAAAAGTTTGCGATTTAATTACCTACTATACCCCCGTCCTGGTTTATAAGTATGATTTAAGTAATAAAATACGAATGCATGTCGCCAAAGATTATATAGTTGGATTCATATTTGAACATAGTTTCCAATTATATAATTTTTATAACTTCCATTAACATTTTGTTGGTTAAATTTGAGGGCAAAGTATGGCACAGAATATAAAGGGGACTATAGACTAGATGGAGGTGGTAGCACACGGCCGCTCTCTACGCAGCGACGCAACAGTCGGTCGGCGACCATTTCCGGCCTATTCAACTCCTCTATGCATGTGGTTGCTTGCGGGTCAGGCGGCCGCGGCGCGCCCTGCTCGCGTCCTGCCGCGCGCGCTCTACTCTCGCGTCCCTCCGTGTGCTCTGCCCTCGTCCCTCCACGTGCGCTGCTAGTGTTTGGGGCCAGCGCACGATCACGCACGTTCGTGTGCATGCGATTGCACCGGGCGCAGCGCGACGATGCAGTTACCCGCTGCAAAAACTGTCATGCGGATGCGCAGAGAATCCAGGCCGCCCGGCCTCATTTATTCCTGTGGCCATTTACCTTATATCTCTTGTGTCACATGACACAATAAGCACACCCACAACGACACATACAGAGAGGACATCCAGCGGTTCCAATGGCGCTCCCCGTGGCTCCAATGGCGCTCCCAGCGGCCGACGACGACAACGGTGGGCAGCTCACCACGCATCACGTAGTGGACACCCACGTGAGGGGGAAGGCCCTCTCGGTGGTGTACACGAATGATCCGGTCCCGGTGGAGAGCTCCATCCAAACTATGGAGCAGTTCCTTTCCGAGGACAAGTACCGAGTGGTCGGCTTCGACTTCGAGAATACCATGGGTCCTGCCGGGCATGATTAGAAGGTTGTCGTTACCCAGTTGTGCGTGCGACATGACGTCCTCGTCTACCACTACCACCTTGCCACAAGGCCTTGCGAGCATTTCGCCAGGTTTATCAACAGCTCCGACTACAGTTTTGCTACGGTGGACACCACCAACGATCTAAAAGTGCTCAAGGTTTCGGGCTTGAAATGCCCCAATATTGTCAACATACAACACCACTACAAGGTCTAGGGGAGCGACAACAACAAACTGAACTCCCTGGATGACCTCCCCTCGTCCATCATCGAACCCTACTATGCGAAATGAAGGAAGAGAGCAAGAAGGACAAGAACGCCTGGCACAGTGTTTGGCATGAGAGACTGGATGAAGAACACGTGAAGTACGCGGCCAAGGACGCGTACACAAGCTACGAGTGGTACACGCGGATCGTTGACACGAGGAACTATCTTCTTCCTGCCCAGACGAGGGATCGCGCAACATAGCAGTGGCGGGAGCGTCAGAAGAAGTAGATGACTAGACGATCGTTTCTCCTACTATAGAATGCATGCTATTGTTGATTGAGGTGTGTGCGAATTATCTGTATAGTCACTTATGTAATTGGATGTTTATATCAATTATATATATATACACATGTTATTCTACTGTAGATAGAGCAAACCATACGGCTTATTAGCAGCAATCATCTCTGTTATTATTTTTCTTCGCAAACATTTCTGATTATGGACATGTTTGCCGCGTATCACACACATCTTGTTCAGTTGAACCGTTTCCATTGTGTTGCCTAATCACACACAGTTCATCCTAGTGAACCGTATGCTGTATATCGCACACGCCTTCATCTGGCTGCCTATTTCTTTTCTTCCTCCTCATCCCAAACAGTTTATTGAACTGAACCGTATGCCCTGCATCGCACACGCAACTAAAATCTGAACCATGTTTGATGCATCCATCATCACAAACGTTTTGCACCTTTTTGACGGGTTTTTTACACCACCGTTTGCCCATTATGGCATCTCACACAGTTTCGTCGAAGGGTCTCTGATCGTAGTGTCGCGTTTGGACCATCCTGCAGTAGTGCTTGTTCCTTGGGAGCTTGTCCCATCACTGCATGTCTCCTTCATCCTCGGGATCCTCCCAGATTTCAACCTGCCCAATCCATCGATCCACCCAACCAGCAGAGCACCCTGGTGCCTCTTCTCCCTGCCTTCCTTGTCTGCTCGAGTGCGCCGCTCGAGAGGAGCCCGCGGCCTCCACTCCAAAGCCTCGAGCAGCCAGCTGCCTCGACTGCGGCAACTCAAGGACCTCCTTCTGCTGCCTCCCTGTCGTCGTCATCAAGCTTGTTGCCCCTGTCTCACCCACTAGACCCCTGCTTCGCTTCGTCCGCTACCGCATCGAGCAGTTGCTCGTTTCCACCTCTAGTGCCACCGTCGGCCACCTCCCACCATTAATCTGGACCGTCAGATCTAGATTGCAAGGCCCCCATCACGCCAGTTCTTCCCCACCAAAGCTCCTCGCAGCCTCAACGCTCGGAGGCGCCCGGGGCCTCGACCTCCATCACCGCACCTCGCCTCACTGGAGCAGTGCGTCGCCCGCGAGCCACCAACGAAGACCAGCAGCAACTATTAGAGCATGTCTCTCTCTAAGTAGTTTTGGTGATTGATGACAATGCTTTTGTGGACTAATCATGTGCGTTGAGTATTTCAGAGATTCATTCATTGGCAAGATACGATTCTTACGCCTCAGTGCTTTAAGTGAAGATGGTGTAGTCTCTTTCGTTTCCATTTTGGTGGACTTGAGTCGTAGGAGACACCGTACTATCAAGAGGGGGTCCGCAATGGAAAGGCTAGGGTGGAATCAACACGTACACGTCTTTGTTGCACCCCCAGATCCTTTCCTCACCTTGGAGTTTGTTGTTTCAACGGAAGTGGAGACTATGAGGAAATAGCGGTAGTACCGCCGCCAGCACAGTAGTACCGCCCATGGTCCTCAAGCGGCAGTCCCACTATCCTACAGTGGTAGTACCGCTTCGAGGCATAGGCGGCAATACCGTCCTGGTTCGGCAACGCTACCGCCTCGATTCGAGGATGTCTTTTCTCCTGTCCGGTTGTGCGGCAGTAGTAGCGGCAGTAGCAGTGGTAGTACCGCATGTGAGCGGTAGTACCGCGGCTACCACCGCTACTAGTGCCGCCCATACCCTCTTTCTCTCTCCCGTTCTCCCTCTGTTTCTTCTGGTCTCAGTCTCTACGTAGTACCGCTGGTGGTCACGGTAGTACCGCTGTGACCAGCAGTAGTACCGCTCTACTAAGCGGTAGCACCACTCTGTGCGGGCCGAAGAGGGGGGTAACGGTTGGATTGGTTCCCCCACTATAAAAGGAGGTCTTCTTCTCCAAGTTGACCTACCTCTTTTCCCCCAAACTCCATTGTTGCTCCAAGGCTCATTTTCGCCCGATCTCTCTCCCTAGCCAATCAAACTTCTTGATACTTTAGGGATTGGTTGAGAAGGCCCGGATCTGTACTTCCACCAAGAGAAATTTGATTCCCTCACTAATCCCTTGCGGATCTTGTTACTCTTGGGTATTTGAGAACCCTAGACGGTTGAGGTCAGCTCGGAGCCACATTCCATTGTGGTGAAGCTCCGTGGTATCGTTGGGAGCCTCCAATTGAGTTGTGGAGATAGCCCCAACCTTGTTTGTAAAGGATCGGTCGCCGCATCCAAGGGCACGAATAGTGGAATCACGGCATCTCGTATTGTGTGAGGGCGTGAGGAGAATACGGTGGCCCTAGTGGCTTCTTGCAGAGCATTGTGCCTCCACACCACTCCAACGGAGACGTACTTCCTCTCAAAGGGAAGGAGCTTCGGTAACACATCCTCGTCTCCACCGGCTCCACGTTTGGTTATCTCTTACCTTTACTTGTGCAAGCTTATATTGTGTTGTATACCTTGATTGCTTGTGTGCTTGTTGTTGTTGCATCATATAGGTTGCTCACCTAGTTGCTTATCTAGACAACCTACTTTGATGCAAAGTTTAATTTGGTAAAGAAAAGCTAAAAATTGTTAGTTGCCCATTCACCCCCCCCCCCTAGTCAACTACATCGATCATTTTAATTGGTATCAGAGCCTTGTCTCTTTATTAAGGACTTTGCCATCCGAAGAGTATGGTTGACACCGTAGTCCGTTGGAAGGAGCACTCCGGTGTGAATCCATTCTTGTCTACGGCTGATGGGGGATCCTCGGTCTCTCATGAGAAGTTCAATGCGGGTTTGGACACATTGAAAACCTCCATGACAACCAAGGTTGAAGGCATGTTCGATAAGTTTTTAGAAGGCCTTAAATTATCCACCGCCCCGACGAAAGTGGTTGACCCCGCTAACAAGGTGACAGATGCTAACACCAATAAGGGGAAGCTACTAGTGAACAAGCTCCTTTGCCTAGTGGTAGCCGTGGAAATGGCATATTTGCCCATGTTGAACCTCCAATCACTTATGGAGGACCGGTTCCCTCCACGCATATGAATCATGTTGGTCCTCCTCCTAAGCTTGTGAAAAATAAGGATTTTGCCGCTTGGGTCTATCGCTTACAACGTCATTTAGATCATAGTTCTACTAATATTTGGAGAATTATTGAGCAAGGTTTCTACCCGCACGACCCGATCAACTTCACTCCTAGAGAAGCCGCGGATCATCAATTCAACGAATCCGCTCTCATCATTCTGCAAGAAGCAATTCCACCCGAAGATATTGTGCATCTCCATCCGTTCACCGTTACCAAGGAAGCATGGAAACATGTTGTTTCCATTTACAAGGGAATCGCAAGCATTCAATTCTCAAACTTTGAAGTGGTGCAAGATGAAGCCGATGAGTTTGCAATGAATGAAGATGAAGAACCCTGGGAGATTGACCGGTGATTAACCACTCTCACGGTCTCACTCCGAGATCATGGGAGCAAGGATACAGATAACAATTGGATCAAGTGCAAGTTTCTCAAGGCCATGATGCCTTACCATAAGGCCATGTCCTCCGTCAGCCGTCAAAGGCCGGACATCCACACCTTGTCCTCAAGTGAAGTGTTGGATGAGTTTGTGGCAATGAGGATCTTGGACAAGACCGCCGACAATACGGTGTTGCGTTCTCAATGAGTAAAGAAGCCCAACCTTGATTTGAAGGCCAAGGCTAGTGTGGAAGAAGAGGGTGAAGAGGAAGAAGAAGAGTTTTGTCCTGAAGATACAAAATATGCTTATCATGAGCACACGGCTCTCGCTTCACGGCAATTTTGGAGCAAGAAGAACTCAAGGACCAACTTCAACAAGAAAAACTCAAGTGGCGCCAAGGGCAAGCAACGCGCGAGGACATGCTATAATTTTGTCAATGTAAGCCACTTGTTGTGGAGTTCCCGTACGAGAAGAGGGAAGACAATGGTGGCAAGCTTATCCGAAAAGACAAGGCCAAGTCCTTCCCCAACAAAAACAACTTCACCAAGAAGACTCCTCCCAAGGGGTTGGTGGCACAAGAAGAGTATAATAAGGATGATAATGAAGATAGTGAGACGGTTGCCATGGCCTCCGTTTCCATTGCAGCAACTCCACGGGTGTCCCTCTTCAATTCACCCAACGATAACATCACCGCCAAGTGCCTCATGGCTAAAGCCACTAACAAGGTAACCCCCAACATCAAAACCACCATCATTACTAATCCTCCCTTGAGGGATTGCATTGATGAAAGTGAGGGGATGAAAGAGGAGGAAAATGAATTTGAGTCTTTTATGAGTAAGCTCAAGGGTAAATCCAAGAAGCACTTTGTTGCTCTCTTGGAAAAACTTTGTGAAGCCAATGACATGATCGAGGCTCACAAAGAAACCATCTCTAAGATGGAAGGGCATAGTCGTGACTATGCCGAGGATATATCGGATCTCTCTAATGTTCTTGAGGAAGAGCGGGGTCATCATTTGGCTCTTGAGGAGTCACACAACGATGATCATGCTAATTTAAAGAAAGATCTTGATCATGCCCTTGTTGTATCTCGTGTGCTAAATTACGAGAAGGCCAAACTTGGAGTTGACCATGCTAGAATCAAGGAGGAGTTTGATATACTTGACAAGGCTCACAAGGCCTTTAAGGGTGCTCATGCTAGCCTCAAAGAGTCTCATGATCAACTCCAAGTAAAGCTAACCAAGGAGAAAGCCAAATTTCCTCATATGGTTTTAATTGATAATGCAAATGCTACTAACTCGTGTTGTGAGCATGTGCATCTTGTGGAGGAGAATGCCAAGTTGAAGGAACAACTTGAGAAAGGCCTTGTGTATTGCATACAAGGTGAGAAGAACCTCAACAACCTTTTGAGCAATCAAAAGGAAGTTGTGGGAAAGGAGGGGATTGGGTTTGCACCCAAGTCGAAGAACAAGAAGAAGAATGGAAAGGCCAAACAACCTCCTCCTCTCAAGCAAAATTTTTTGAAGGCGGGGGAAGGTGCTTCTAAGGAGAAGAAGAACAATGTGAAGGGTGGTGGTGTCAAGAAGGGCAATGCCACCCGTTCCAACAAAGCCTACAGACTTTAACCCTTCTTATGTGTTATGCCGTGCTAGTGATGGGCATGTTTATGCCAAATTTGTTGGTTCTCCTTATGAGTACATTGAATGGTCTATTTGGGTTCCTAAGACCCTTGTTACTAACATCAAAGGACCCATTACAAAATGGGTACCTAAAACCAAGCATTGATCTCTTGTAGGTGTTTGCTTCCGGTGGGGGATCATGGTTGCTCGATAGTGGAGCCACAAATCATATGACCGGAAGCAAGGACTTGGTGGTGGACGTGCACAATATTTTATCTATGCCCACCAATGTTGAGTGGGTGATGCCTCATCTTCTAAGGTATTGGGTCTTGGCAAGGTTGTCATTTCTCATGATCCCACAATCGAGAAAGTCATGCTTGTTGAGTCCCTTGCATACAACATACTTTCCGTTCGTCAACTTGCACTCATGTGCTTTGCCACTTTCTTTGATATAGATACCCTAGCTCTCTTGTGGAGAAAGGCTCTTAAAGTAACCTTTGTTGGGCATGTCGAGAACAGTCTATATGTGATTAACTTCTCGGAGCGACCCACTAAGACCGCGACATGCCTAATGGCTAAAGTTGACGTGGGATGGCTTTGGCATCGCCGTTTTGCCCACGTCAATGTGAGATCTTTGCAAATTCTTCTCAAGGGGGACCATGTTCGTGGACTAACAAATGTTAGTTTTGCCAAAGATCGTCCTTGCAATGCTTGTATCGAAGGAAAGCTACATGAGAAGGCTCACCCATCCACTACTATCATATACTCGAAGAGGCCCTTGGAGCTCTTTCACATGGATCTCTTTGGGCCTCCATCCTTTGATAGTCTTGGGGGTAGAAAGTATTGCTTGGTGATTGTGTATGATTATTCAAGATACACTTGGGTATATTTCTTCAAGAGGAAGAGTGAGACCCAACAAACTATCATCGACTTTGCAAATGAAGCTCAACGTCAAAACAATGCAGAGATCTTGACGATAAGAAGTGACAACGACACCGAGCTCAAGAACTACACCTTGGATGAGTTTCTTAGTGATGAGGGGATTAAGCATCAATATTCCGCACCTTACACCCCTCAACAAAATGGTGTAGCGGAGAGGAAGAACCGGATGTTGATGGATGCAGCAAGGACAATGATGGTGGAGTTCAAGTATCCGTACAACTTTTGGGCCGAAGCCATCAACACCGCTTGTCATGCATCCAATCGGCTCTATCTCTGCAAAGGCTTGAACAATACTCCATATGAGATACTCACCGGTAACAAGCCCAACCTCAAGTACTTCCGGGTGTTCGGGTGTAAGTGTTTCATTCTCAAGAAAGGTGTTCGTTTGTCTAAATTTGAGGCTAGAGCTCATGAGGGCATATTTGTTGGTTATGCTACAAACTCTCATGCTTACCGTGTCCTCAATAAGTCCACGGGACTTATTGAGGAGACATGTAACATGGAGTTTGATGAGAATAACGGCTCCAAAGTGGAGCAAAGTGGTACTTGTGATGTAGGTGATGAAATTCCTCCCCAAGACATAAGAAGAATGGGTGTTGGTCATATTCTACCCATTGAGGAACCCCTTGTGGCCGAAGGAGAAGGATAATGTTCCACTCAAGTGGAACCATCACCAACCCAAGACCCACACGTTTCCGAAGAACAAACTGAAGGCCCTCAACCAAATGAACAAGATCAAGGGCAAGATCAACCTCAAGATGGTGGTGTAACACCAATTGATGCCCAATGTCAAGTTCTCACCACCAAGCAAGTTCAAGATCAAGAGCAAGCTCAAGAACAAGAACAAGCTCAAGACGACACTCAAGATGATCAAGTTACTGCTCCTCAACTCTCTCATCAGGAGAAATTGGAGCATTGTGCCACCAAGATTGCATCCAAGCTCACTACCAAAGATCATCTCATGATGAATGTGCTTGGAAGCTTAAGAAAGGGGTAAGCACTCGTAGACAATTAGCAAACTATTGTGAACATCAGGCGTTTGTTTCTTGTGTTGAACCCCAAAAGGTCTATGAGGCGCTCGAGGATCAGGATTGGCTTAATGCCATGCATGAAGAACTCAACAACTTCGAGCACAACAAGGTGTGGAGATTGGTGCCAAGGCTAGAGGGGAACCATAATGTCCTTGGAACCAAGTGGATATTCAAGAACAAGCAAGATGCTCATGGGATTATCATTCGCAACATGGCTCGTTTGGTAGCACAAGGCTACTCCCAAGTCGAGGGTGTCGGTGTACAAAAGTAGGGGCTCTCCTTTTGACCCCTTTACTTGTGCACGGGCAGTCAGAGCCGCGCCCTGCGGCCACCCTTAGCAGGGCAGAGGAGGGGAGCCGGAAAGAAGCCGGGGCACAAGACAGTCAAGGCAACACCAAGACTAGAAACACCAAAGAGCAAGAGAGCGAGGTGGACTTCCCCGGCAAGGCTCTTGCCGGGGCGGCCTTCACGGCCCCGGCAAGAGCCTTGCCGGGGCAACTTTCCCAACGCCATCAGAGCGAGCCACCCTTGAGCCCAAGGGTTCCAAACACCGTCAACAACTACATTGGAACCAAGGCTCGGGAGGCACCTCCGCGGTGGCATGCAGATCTTTGTCAAGATCATAGACACACAATCAGATGAGGACCAGAAGACAAAGACCCTCGGCGGGATCCTAGCCGAGGGGATCCACAAGACCCCCGGCAAGCGCCTTGCCGGGGACGACTGCAATGCCATGGCAAGACCCTTGCTGGGCCCCCGGTAAGACCCTTGCCGAGGGCATCAGCGGGGCCACTGCCAGGCCCGCACCAGCCAAGACCACCGCCGTCCCCAAGCAGCTGCTAGCTCAACCAGCTGGGCAGGCACCTGCGTGGCGACGAGCGGCCTCTACACCAACTCAGCATGCACCTGCGTGGTGGCATGCAGATCTTCGTGAAGGCCCTATCATCGCGCCACCTCAGCTGCCTGCCTGCCTACATGGCACCGCACGCATCGCTGGCCTGGGCGCGTGTTGAAGCGAAGCGGAGCGGCGACGGACGGAGCGGGCCTCGTTCCCGTCCCCAATAAATCTAATGGACACCTAAGTAGCGCATTTAATGCACTTTTTCCTGTAACGCCGGGCGATAAGCTCGCGCACTGTAGACCTTTCCACCTCCCGTGTGCCACTGTGGCAACCCCTTTTGCCTATAAAAGGAGGCCCAAGGCAACCAGGAGAAGGATTCGGCTCTTTTGGGCAAGTTACACCTCGTAGCTAGCTCAAGAACACAAGAACACTCAATACATCCACCAAAGCAGGACTAGGGTATTACGCGTCCTCGCGGCCCGAACCTGGGTAAACGATCCGTGTGCTTCCTATTAGACCTGCTCTTCTGACAACCCCGCGCCCACCGACCGTAGTAGGCATTCCTGTGATCCCATAGGTGTCGTTCCCACCGACATCTTTGGCACGCCAGGTAGGGGGTATGGCGCAGTTGTGGGAATCTGGTTTAGCAGCCAGCCTAGCACTTTCTCGTGGCCACGGCTTCCAAAGAAGAAGACGGCCAAGAGGATGACACTGCCTGCGAGCATGAAGGACGCCGACGGCGACAGGAAAGCTAAGTCACACCGGACTTTAAACATTTCCTTTTTATATAAGGTTATTCCCCTCGGAGATCTCATTCTTTGTATGGAAAACCTGCACGCAAAGGGGCCCTCCCGCGATTGGCAACGCCCTTGTTCTGTTTCGAGTCCGCTCAACAGCTCAAGCGGTTGCGTCGAGAGTGGCAGGGTAGCCTTCCGCAACTGGCAACGCTCTCGAATCAAGCTCGACAGTTCGAGCGGCCACATTGAGGGCGGTAAGGTGGTTCGTCGGGCAGCAAGCGCACCCGGCAGGCTATCGAGGATCTGTCCTCGAAGAGCCGCGCCCTGGGTTACGCGCCGGCTAGCCTACCCGATTAACGTAGGGTGCAATACAGAGAAAGAAATTGAACAGGAAAATAACATGCACTGATTCGAAAGTACTGAGAGTTATAGTACATCAATTGTTGCTGCGGTTCTAACTAAAGATAGAAATTGTCTTGGTCCTGAACCTGCAGTGACGATAAGAAGCGGGGTGCCTAGTCCCGGCGCTGGCCCTCTACCCTCTGGAATCTATCGATGTCGCTGATGATGGGCTCGATACGCTCCTTGAGCGGCGCGAGGTCCACACCCTCTGGCAAGCTCTCCAGTGCAGCATCGAAGTTGAGGTTGGGATTCCAGTATGCCACCTTGGTGAGAACCTTGGTCATGGCACCCCGGCAAAGCCGCCGGGCCTCATTGGCCAGGAAAGTCGCCCTGGTGGAGCGGAAATGCTCCAGGGCTCCAAGAACACCCTCGAAGAATAGGGTCAGCCTAGCATTGGAGGTCATGTTGCGATCCTGGGCATACCTCACATTTGGCATACCCATGGTGGCCAGCTGCATGGTGATCCTGCCGGCGACGTCCTCGAGGCGGCTGATCCAGCGATTCTCGCCCTCCACAAAATCCTTGTGGTTGGTGGCTTCTTTCTTCCGCTGCAGCTTCTCGGCCTCCAGATCCTTGGCCAACATCTCCTCCCGAGCCTTGGCCTGTGAGAGCATCTCCTCGAGGACCTCCAGCTTCAACTTCAGGTCTTTGATGGAGTCGTTGGCCTTGGAGAGCTTCTCATCCTTGCCGAGGACTGCGCCCGGCGCCTCCGCCAGGGCACCATTGAGCGTGTCCTTCTCCTTGGCCAGCTTCCGGGTCTAGTCCTTCAGCCCATCCCACTCCACCTCCAGCTCCTTCACCCTGTCGGCGTGAGCCAGAGCCTGGGCATCGAGGTCCTCCTTGTGCCTCTGCTCCAGCTCCTGGGTCCGCTGAACGACGAGCTTCTCCACCTCCTCATCCTTGCCGCGGAGCGTTGCAGCAAGCTTCTCCTCACGCGCGGCAAGATCCTCCTCCCGGGAGTTCAGCGCGGCCTGGTGCTGGGTTCGAGCGGCCTCGGCTGCAGCGGCCAAGTTCTCTGCCATCTCCTGCGCCTTCTCGATGTCGGCCCCCTTCATGGTGAGCTCCACGTCGCACTTGGCCAGCTCACACTGGGCGACCTTCAGCTCCTCACAAGCCTGGTGGAATCAAGTCTGCGTCTCGGCGATGCGCACCTTGAGGTCCGCCTCCGCCTTGTCCACCGTTGCCATCCTAGACTTGGTCTTGTCCAGGCGGGCGCGGTGGAGCGCCTGGAGCTTCCGGAAATTGGCGCCCATGGCCTGGAGAAACCGCTCCTCCTGAGAACTGTCGCCACCGGTGCTCGGTTTGTCAACAACCTCGAGCCCGGCGGCGGCAAGCACCTCTTCGTCGAACACCTCTCACTCGATGGGCGCCCTAGAGCTCGACGACCCTGGGAGGTGGACGAAAAGGTCTTCGCTCACCCTCAGATACCTGCCAGAGCCAGAGGCAGCGGAGGAGGAAGGCTGGTCATCAACCACCTCCTCCTCGGCAGCGGCCTTGCCGGCCTCCCCGGCAGGCCCCTTGTCGGCCTCCTCGGCAGTAGCCTTGCCGGGCTCCCCGGCAGGCCCCTTGGCGGCGTCCTCAGCAGTGCCCTTGGCGACCTCCTCGGCGGTGATCTTCTCGGCCTCCGCCTCGGCGGCCTTGGCGACATCCTCGATAACGGTGTCTATGTCCTCCTGGTCCGCCGACGGATGATCTGGATACCAAGAAGGGGATGAGGAGAAGCCAAGACCAAGAGTCAGAAAGGACAGAAAAAGAACAGGGACGGAAGGCGAGTGACTTACCCGTGCCAGGCTGGGAAGCAGAGGTCCCCTCCCCGCCAACATTTGGCGCCGAGGCAAAGCCACCAGCGCCCGGGTTTTCCTCCTCCTCCTCTGTGTGCATGGGCTCGGTGCTTGGCGCCCTTGCCGGGGATGCCCCTCGGGGCGGCGTAGTCGATGGGGGTGGCGTGTTGGGGGTAGCCCTCTGTGGCTCCTCCTGCTGCTGTCCTCCTCCTCCAACCACGGCAAGGTCAGCACAAAGAGATCGTGCCCCCAACACACGTCGACGAGGGGTGAGTGGTGAACTTACGCTGGGGGCTGCTGTCCGGGCTGCTTAACACCACCAGCGATGAACCGGAAATCCCTGTCGGGGGCTGGCCGCTCGCCGAAGCCCTGGCTCTCTTCACCCTCTGGGCCAGTGTCTCCGCATCCCTTCAAAGATGAAGAGAATCAAGATAAGTGGCACGGTCCAAGGGGGACGGAGATGACAGAAAAGAGACAAGATACTTACTCGTCCTCCACCTCCTCCTGTGCTGCTTTCCTCTTCCTCCTTGGGCTGAGGGACCCAAAGTCGAAGGTGACCTCCGCGTCGACGTCTGCCGGGGGAGGGGAGGAAGGTGGAGTCTGGACGCGCTTGGATGAAGTGGAGTGAAGGAAATATGCCCTAGAGGCAATAATAAAGTATTATTTATTTCCTTGTATCATGATAAATGTTTATTATTCATGCTAGAATTGAGTTAACCGGAAACATAATACATTTGTGAATATATAGACAAACAGAGTGTCACTAGTATGCCTCTACTTGACTAGCTCGTTAATCAAAGATGGTTATGTTTCCTAGCCATAGACATAAGTTGTCATTTGATTAACGAGATCACCTCATTAGGAGAATGACGTGATTGACTTGACCCATTCCGTTAGCTTAGCACTCGATCGTTTAGTATGTTGCTATTGCTTTCTTCATGACTTATACATGTTCCTATGACTATGAGATTATGCAACTCCCGTTTACCGGAGGAACACTTTGTGTGCTACCAAACGTCACAACGTAAATGGGTGATTATAAAGGTGCTCTACAGGTGTCTCCAAAGGTACTTGTTGGGTTGGCGTATTTCGAGATTAGGATTTGTCACTCCAATTGTCGGAGATGTATCTCTGGGCCCACTCGGTAATGCACATCACTATAAGCCTTGCAAGCATTGTGACTAATGAGTTAGTTGCGGGATGATGTGTTACGGAATGAGTAAAGAGACTTGCCGGTAATGAGATTGAACTAGGTATCGAGATACCGACGATCAAATCTCGGGCAAATAACACACCGGTGACAAAGGGAACAACGTATGTTGTTATGCGGTCTGACCGATAAAGATCTTCGTAGAATATGTGGGAGCCAATATGGGCATCCAAGTCCCGCTATTGCTTATTGACCGGAGACGTGTCTCGGTCATGTCTACATAGTTCTCGAACCCGTAGGGTCCGCACGCTTAACGTTACGATGACAGTTTTATTGAGTTTTGATGTACCGAAGGAGTTCGGAGTCCCGGATGAGATCGGGGATATGACGAGGAGTCTTGAAATGGTCGAGACGTAAAGATCGATATATTGGACGACTATATTCGGACTTCGGAAAGGTTCCGAGTGATTCGGGTATTTTTCGGAGTACCGGAGAGTTACGGGAATTCGTATTGGGCCTTAATGGGCCATACGGGAAAGGAGAGAAAGGCCTCAAAAGGTGGCCGCACCCCTCCCCATGGTCTGGTCCGAATTGGACTAGGGAAGGGGGGCGCACCCTTCCTTCTTTCTCCTTCCCCCTTCCCTTCTCCTACTCCCACAAGGAAAGGAGGAGTCCTACTCCCGGTGGGAGTAGGACTCCCCCCCTATGGCGCGCCTCTCCCCTTGGCTGGCTGCCTCCCCCTTGCTCCTTTATATACGGGGGCGGGGGGCACCCCAGAGACACAACAATTGATTCTTGAGATCTCTTAGCCGTGTGCGGTGCCCCCCTCCACCATATTACACCTTGATAATACCGTTGCGGAGCTTAGGCGAAGCCCTGCGTCGGTGGAACATCATCATCGTCACCACGCCGTCGTGCTGACAATACTCTCCCTCAACACTCGGCTGGATCGGAGTTCGAGGGATGTCATCGAGCTGAACGTGTGTAGAACTCGGAGGTGCCGTACGTTCGGTACTTGATCGGTCGGATCATGAAGACGTACGACTACATCAACCGCATTGTGATAACGCTTCCGCTGTCGGTCTACGAGGGTACGTGGACAACACTCTCCCCTCTCGTTGCTATGCATCACCATGATCTTGCGTGTGCGTAGGAAAATTGTTGAAATTACTACGTTCCCCAACAAGGAGGCAGATGCTTTCTCCTTCGCCACCGCAGCCTTCACCAATTTCTTCGTGGCCGCGGCCCTCGTTTGGTGCGCGGACGCCTCCTGAGCTTGCCGGGGCTGCACAACCCTGCCGGGCCGAACCGGCTCGCCAGAGGTGGCCCGTCGCAAGACTGGCCCTCTCCCCGTGGCCGGAGGGTCGACAGCCTCGGCCTCCTCTGACGACGACTCGTCGACCACATCTTCGATTAGGGGAGCCCCGATGCCGGCGCTACTGGCCTCCCCAGCGGACTCCGCCCACTGGGCGAGCTCATTCTCCACCGCGGCCGCTGCGGCCTTATCCTCCACGCCGCCGGCGCTGCCGGCCTCCTTAGCGAGCTCTGCCTCCACCGCCCTGGCGGCGATGTAGTCCAGCTCCGCCTGGGTGGTGTCCTGGACGAGCCGTGGCTCGGCGGTGACGTACTCCTCCTCTAGGGAGTCGAAGAACTCCTGCACTTGGTCCTCCGGTGGCTCGGACCAATTTGGGATGAGGCTGTGTGCATTGAACTCCAGCATCATGGCGATGATGTCGCTCCAACGCGAATTGTTGCACAGCGGGACCACCCCCGCCGGCAACTTAAACAAGGGCCCCTTGGCGACCTTGCCGGCCTTCGCGGCGCCCTTCGCTGCCTTGCCGGACCGCTCGACCTCGCCGTCGCGGTTCACATCGAGCTGGAAGAGACGCTGGTAGAAGTGGGCGTGCCCCATCACCGTGAAGCTGTGGTCCAAGCCAGGTCGGAGCCTCATGATGTCAGCGGCGTTCGTAAAGAGCCAGGCCGGCCTCCCCTATTTGTGCAGCGGAGCGATTCGGCGGCAGATGAAATCCGCCCCGATCATCTCAAGGGTGAGCCCGGCCTTAGTGAGACGAAGGATCCTAGCGGTGGCGACCGTGAGCTTCTTGTAGTCGACATCGACATTGCTACAGTCGTTTTTGCGGACCGGCGGCGCCTGGCGAACCTCGCAGAATGCTAGTGGGTCCTTCTCCTCAATCCAGCACCACCGGCCTCGCCACTCCTCCCACCTCCCTTTCTGGGCGCCGTCCGGATATGTCTCTTTCTCCTGGGTCCTAGGGATCCAAGCGACACAACCGGAAATGGCGCCCCCCTTTTGGATGCGAGGGAAGAAATAGTGGCGGAAGAGCGCCGTGTTGGGATGCACCCTGGCGAAACCCTCGCAGAGGTGCGCAAAAAGAGTCATGCACGCCACGGCATTTGGAGTAAAATCCAGAAGGTGGAAGTCGTAGGTGTGCATGATGTCACTGAAGAAATCAGAGAAGGGGGGCAGAGGTCGCAAGAAAAGTAGTCGATGAAGAACGGGTACCGATTCGGGTCGGCTTCGGTGAAGGCGGCGGGGATGACGCGCGTGGCCGGATGCCCCGTCGTCTCTCTTCCCGTCTTGCACCCCCGCAGGTGCTTGAAGCAGTCCCGGAGCTCGACCGCGTCGACCGTCGATGGGAAGTAGGCGTGCTGTGTCCGCCGCACAGCCAACCCGCTCTCCGGCGGCTCCTTCACCCCGGTGTCCTTGGCCACTTCCTTGCCTCAGCTGGTCTTGGGTGCCATGGCGGCTACGGGAAGCGAGGAATGGAGGATGGCAAAGGCGCGGCGGCGGCGGCGAGTGAAAGCAATAGCTTGAGAAGGAGGAAGAAGGGGACGGCGGTTCCGAGATTCGGGAAAGCGCGAAGGGTAAATGAGCAGCGTGCCCGCGGTTATTCCTTTTTACGGGGAAGGCGCGGGCCGCCTCTTTTCCCATTAACTGCGATGTGACGCATGTGCGCGGGAACCGCCCCACGCATGGCCCCCACGTCACGCACGATCCTCCACGTCGCAGGTTCAATGCGGGTCGTGGGGAAGCGCAGCGGACGAACAGTTACTGCGGTAAAAATCGGCCCCACCTGCCCGCACACCATTCTGGGCCTGGCCCAACAACGCGTCGCGCTTATGTGTGGCGCAGACCCGGGGGCTCCTGTCGGTGTACAAAAGTAGGGGCTCTCCTTTTGACCCCTTTACTTGTGCACGGGCAGTCAGAGCCGTGCGCCGCGGCCACACTTAGCAGGGCAGATGAGGGGAGCCAGAAAGAAGCCGGGGCACAAGACGGTCAAGGCAACACCAAGACCAGAAACACCAAAGAGCAAGAGGGCGAGGTGGACTCCCCCGGCAAGGCTCTTACCGGGGCGGCCTCCGTGGCCCCAGCAAGAACCTTGCCGGGGCAACTTGCCCAACGCCAGCAGAGCGAGCCACCCTTGAGCCCAAGGGTTCCAAACACCGTCAACAACTACATTGGAACCAAGGCTCGGGAGGCACCTCCGTGGTGGCATGCAGATCTTTGTCAAGATCATAAACACACGATCAGATGAGGACCAGAAGACGACGACCCTCGGTGGGATCCTAGCCGAGGAGATCCACAAGACCGCCGGCAAGCGCCTTGCCGGGGACGACTACAACGCCATGGCAAGACCCTTGTCGGGCCCCGGCAAGACCCTTGCCGAGGGCATCAGCGGGGCCACTGCCAGGCCTGCACCAGCCAAGACTCCACCGCCGTGCCCAAGCAGTTGCTAGCTCAACCAGCTGGGCGGGCACCTGCGTGGCGACGGGCGGCCTCTACACCAACTCAGCAAGCACCTGCGTGGTGGCATGCAGATCTTCGTGAAGGCCCTGCCACCGGGCCACCTCAGCTGCCTGCCTGCCTACTTGGCACCACATGCATCGCTGGCCTAGGCGCGTGTCGAAGCGAAGCCGAGCGGCGACGGACGGGACGGGCCTCGTTCCCGTACCCAATAATGCTAATGGACACCTAAGTAGCTTATTTAATGTGCTTTGTCCTGTAACGTCGGGCGATAAGCTCGCGCACTGTAGACCTTTTCACCTCCTGTGTGCCACTGTGGCAACCCCTTTTGCCTATAAAAGGAGGCCCGAGGCGACTAGGAGAAGGATTCGGCTCTTTTGGGCAAGTTACACCCCGTAAATAGCTCAAGAACACTCAATACATCCACCAAAGCAGGGCTAGGGTATTACGCATCCTCGCGGCCCGAACCTGGGTAAATGATCTGTGTGCTTCCTGTTAGACCTGCTCTTCTCACAACCCCGCGCCCGCCGACCGTAGTAGGGATTCCAGTGATCCCATAGGTGTCGTTCCCACCGACAGAGGGTATCTCCTACGGTGAAACCTTTGCTCCTATTGCTCACCTTGAATCTATTTGTTTGTTGATTGCCTATGCTTCTCATCATAACTTCAAGTTGCAACAAATGGATGTGAAGAGTGCTTTTATTAATGGTCCTATTAATGAGTTGGTGTATGTCAAACAACCCCCAGGGTTTGAGGATCCCGAGTTCCCCAATAATGTGTACCAACTCGATAAGGCACTCTATTTCCTTAAACAAGCCCCACGTGTGTGGTATGAGCATCTTACCGAGTTGTTGCAAGATCTTGGGTTTGAAATTGGGAAAATCGACCCCACTCTTTTTACTAAGAAGGTCAAAGGGGAGTTGTTTGTATGCCAACTATATGTTGATGATATTATCTTTGGTTCTCCTAACAAAGCTTTCAATGAGGAGTTTGCCACTCTCATGACCTCGAAGTTCAAGATGTCCATGATGGGAGAGTTGATGTTCTTTCTTCGGTTCGAAATCAAACAAAGAAGAGAAGGAACCTTCATCAACCAAGCCAAATATACTCAAGACATGCTCAAGAGATTCAAGCTAAGTGATGTCAAGCCGACTTCCACTCCAATGCCCGTCAAATGCCAACTTGACATAGATCCCAATGGTAAAGCGGTTGATCAAAAGGTATATCGTTCCATAATTGGCTCCTTGCTTTACCTTTGTGCATCTAGACCGGATATCATGTTGAGTGTGGGAATTTGTGCATGGTTTCAAGCCTCACCTAACGAAAGCCACTATGTGGCGGTCAAGCGAATCTTTCGATATTTGGCTCATACCCCAAACTTTGGCTTATGGTACCCAAGACGAGCTAACTTCAACCTTGTGGGCTTTTCGGACTCGGATTGGGCGGGAGACAAAGTGGATAGGAAGTCAACTTTTGGAGGGTGCCAATTTCTTGGTTGCTCTTTGGTGATTTGGTCTTCTAAGAAGCAAAGTTCTGTGTCTCTCTCGTCCACCAAAGCGGAGTATGTGGCCGCTGGTAGTTGTTGTGCTCAACTTTTATGGACGAGGCAAACTTTAAAGGATTACGGTGTCATTTGTGACAAAGTGCCTCTTTGGTGTGACAATGAAAGTGCCATCAAGATTTCTCTCAACCCGGTGCAACACTTCAAGATGAAGCATATTGAGATTCAGTATCACTTCATCCAGGATCACATTAGGCGAGGGGAGATCAGGCTCAACTATGTCAACACTCATGATAACCTTGCACACATTTTCATGAAGCCATTGGATGAAGCAAGATTTCGCGAGTTAAGGCATGAGCTAAATATCATTGATTTGAGCAATGTGGGTTGAACCTTTGCACACCTCACCATAATCTTCGTGATGTCTTGTTTAGGTGTAGGGATGGCCAATGGAGGAGTATTGTTCTCTCAATGAACTCTTCCCCCCCCCCCATTATGCATAAATTGATCATGTCTTTCACATTAGCCATTTTTTATGGTACTTGTGCTTCAAAGATGAGTTTTTGGTCATGGGACCAAGGTTAAAATCTTCGCAGTGCCATACCACTTGACTCAAACATAGGTGGCCTCGGCCACCGCACTCTATTTGAGAGTTGTGTGGTTTTTGTTTCTTGTCCTCTCATGGGCGTCTTTCTGCCTTTGTGTTTGCTCCCTTGCCTCTTCACGTTTTCTTGTTGCTAGAGCTAAGCCTTTTCCTCTCGAGTCTTTGAGTTTTTGGCTGGGCGGTACTGCCGCTGGAGGCGCGCAGTACTACCGTTTATGTTCATCAAGCGGTTCTACCGCCCGCCCGAGCGGTACTACCATTGCGGGGCGGGACTAGGGGGTTATGTCGGGGCAGGGGGAGTTTCCTTCTCCCCCACACCCATTCTCTCGACCCTCTCATCCTCTTCGTTCGTCAGCGACGAACTCGCCGCGGGAGGGCGCCGATGGGCCGCCTCCTCCGAGCTGTCTTTCACCTTTTCCTCCGGTGGGATCTATCCCCACCCCTTCCTCTAGCCATGGATGCTGGTATTTCCCCCGATCCCTTTCTCTTTGCTTCTAGGTTTCAGATCTAGTCTTTAGGGGCAATAGGCTTTGCATTCATCGATTTTTGGCCAAATCAAAGCTTGAGTAGGATGGTGAAGGCTTCTAGACTGTTTGGATTGATATTTGGTACAGTTATTTTTGAATTTGGCATCCCGGTAGTCTCGGATTTGGCCACAGCAGTAGGGAACCGCCGTTCCCCTGCCTGGAGCGGTACTACCGCTCCACTGGAGTGGTACTACCGCTTGGGCGGTACTACTGCTTCCAGATCACAGTACTACCGTTGGATGCCAACTTCCACCTTACTCGTACCAAATATCGATCCTTGTTGCTTTTTCTGGTGGCTTATGCTCGTTTTTTCATGTTATTTCTTGTGTCCGTGTGTTTGGTTCCAGGTGATGGCCCTTCAGAGCAACATGTCCGCCGTGTCAACCCCGGGTGTTCTACTTCCAAGCGCTATTGCACCTCTGAGGCAGCGGCTGCTTCTTCAAGTGTTCTGCCAACTTCGTCTCAGCAGCCTACCAAGAGTACTGCGAAGAAACCCAAGCCGAAGCCCAAGTCCGTGACTGAGATGACTGCCAAGGAGTTCTGGGAGAAGCATCAGCGCAATCGCTATGAGCAAGATCAAGAGCCCAATCTTTTCAACCGTCCTTTCTGCAACCGTTTTCAGTGGGCAATCTACTTTTATGTGATCAAAGCAAAGAAGAATCTCTATGTTGATGTCCGCTCCATTGACACTGCCTATATGGAGAAGGATCCTGCCTACTTTGGCGAGGCTCTGCAGATGTGTTCTCAGCTGAATATGCTCAAGATCATGGAGTTTAACAAGGACTTTGATGTGGATTTGGTGGCTGGGTTGTATGCCATGGTCCATCTTGGAACGGATGAGGAAAGAACTCTGACTTGGATGACAAATGGCAAGCTTCTCTATGTCAAATGGAAGGCATTCATGGAGTTACTTGGGATTGAAGATCAAGGAACTGAGAACCCAGTTGGCTTTCGTCCTCACGGCAATGCAACTTCCACTCACAAGCAATCTCTCTGGCCCTACTGTACTTTGATGATTAACCCCGAGCCTCAGAAGGAGACCTATGAGCTGCCTGCCTTTCTGGACATCCTTCATCGCATCTTTAGAGAGACTCTCTTCCCTCGCATTAGGAACTTGGATATTGTTCACTCCTTTCTCGTGGACATGATACTTTTCTGCCAGCATGAGAAGGAAGAAAACACCGGAGAATCCTTCGATATCTCTCATGTCATGTGGTCTGAGCTTGTCACCGCTATCTCTGAGCGCAAGTGCCCCATCTATGCACCAATACTGGAATCATGGCCTCTCGCATTATGTGAGGGCGTGAGGCTAATACGGTGGCCCTAGTGGCTTCTTGGGGAGCATTGTGCCTCCACACCGCTCCAACGGAGACGTACTTCCTCTCAAAGGGAAGGAACTTCGGTAACACATCCTCGTCTCCACCGGCTCCACGTTTGGTTATCTCTTACCTTTACTTGTGCAAGCTTATATTATGTTGTATCCCTTGCTTGCTTGAGGGCTTGTTGTTGTTGCATCATATATGTTGCTCACCTAGTTGCATATCTAGACCCTACTTTGATGCAAAGTTTAATTTGGTAAAGAAAATCTAAAAATTGTTAGTTGCCTATTCACCCCGCCCCCAACCTCTAGTCAACTATATCGATCCTTTCAGCAACCCTGCCGCTCTTCCTTCTTCCTTCCCTCATTTCTCTTTATTTTCCTCACTTGTCTTCTTTTCTCTCTCTCAGGCTTGCTCTCGCTCTCCTGGTGCAGGAACCCCATGGTGGTTTTCATCATCATTCTCAACATTTGAAGACCGAAGAAGAATTTCCCCTAGATCTTCATCCGCTCTCTTCAAGATTCGTGCTTCTAGCTTTATGCCATCCACATAATTGTTTTCGGTCGTGAGAATTGTTTTCACACCCATCTGAAGCATTTTCAGGAGTTGCTTTCCTTTCTCGACCTTCTAAAGGCCATCAATTTAGAAGATTTATTCGTTCTCAACATTCTCTCATTCCCCAATTCTTCCAATGCATCGTTCAAGCATTCTTGGGTCAGCTAATGATTTCTTCAAGTATCTTCGTCGCTTTCTAATTCTTGTTGGTGATTCGTTCTCTTTTGTTCAATCGTTTACAATTCGTATGGTGGTTTGTTCAAGATTCCTCTTCCTTTGTTATCATATTAATTCAGTTGTTGTTTCCAAAAACCTATCGATGCCCATCGAGTTTGCGCTATATCTCTCTTAATCGTTTCCAGAAGAATAAGTAGCATGCTTATCCATTGCTTGTCATCAATTCAAATTGATGAAGGATACACATAACATAATTCTTATTCTTGTTTCATCCAAGTGATATAATTCCTTCTTCCGGAGTTCGGTCATGATATCAAATTCTTGGTTTCAAGTGCTTCATCTTTTCTTTCGGATTTCCAAGCTCTCTCAGTTATTTCGTCGTGAAGCTCCATCTAAATCATCACACGGTTTTCATCTTGTTAAATTTTTTTCAATCTTCACTTCCTTCCTACAATTTCTTTTCTTACCGAAGTCCTTCTAGACTTTTCTTCATGGTGGCTCATCAACATTTATTTCATTCTCGAAGAGTTCATCAACATCCTTGTTGAAGGAGATCAAGTTTTCTTCTTGTATGATTTTGGAGTGCAAGTCGTTCTCCCTTATCTTTTGAAGTGGAGTTTTGCATCTCTTCATTAGTCTCAAGCAAATCATTAGGTAGTGGCAGAAGTTCACCTCAAATCATTGAGATGCTTTCCATAAGCCCACAACAAGCTTATTCTTTTCATTGTTGATTTTACAAAAACTGCGTTCAATCCTTATTTGGACGGATGCACTTTCAAGTTTAGTTGAAAATGCAATAAATAAAAGTAGGATCGCGGGTGTTTTGAGTTCCCCCCGCTCCCGCTTCCTCTCGCTCCCTCTCCCCCGCCGCTTGCCACTCCGGCAGCGGCGTCCACCTCTCCTTCGCCGGTGACCGCTCCGGTCCCAGCGCCCAACCTCTCGCCTCCTAGGGCTGCATGGCTCTGTGACGCCCCCGATTCAATCATACACTAATCATGCACGCAAACGTGTACGATCAAGATCAGGGACTCACGGGAAGATATCACAACACAACTCTAAAAACATGAATAAGTCATACAAGCATCATAATACAAGCCAGGGGCCTTGAGGGCTCGAATACAAGTGCTCGATCAAAGACGAGTCAGCGGAAGCAACAATATCTGAGTACAGACATAAGTTAAACAAGTTGCTATAAGATGGCTAGCACAAAAGTAGCAATGATCGAAAAGGCGAGGCCTCCTGCCTGGGACCTCCTAACTACTCCTCGAAGCCGAACTCCATGTAGAATCATCCTCTGGATCCTCTGGCTCCTGGACTCCAGCATCTGGTTGTGACAACCAGGAAGAAAGGAAAAGGGAAAAAGGGGGAGCAAAGCAAAAGTGAGTACTCATCCAAAGTACTTGCAAGCAAGGATCTACACTACATATGCATGGGTATCTGTGTAAAGGGGCAATATCAGTGGACTGAGCTGCAGAATGCCAGAATAAGAGGGGGATAGATAGTCCTATCGAAGACTACGCTTCTGGCAGCCTCCATCTTGCAGCATGTAGAAAAGAGTAGATGGTAAGTTCACCAAGTAGCGTCGCATAGCATAATCCTACCCGGCGATCCTCCCCTCGTCGCCCTGTGTGAGAGTGATCACCGGGTTATATCTGGCACTTGGAAGGGTGTGTTTTATTAAGTATCTGTCGGCGTTCTGGGAACGGGCGTCCCCAGACTTGCATGCCTACGGCCCACGGCGTGGCAAAGCAAGTAGGCCGTACGGCCCATCTTCATCAACAAGGCATCCAAGACCCTCGCGAGGGTCCAAGCCTCGCGAGGCGGATGACGCAAGACCTCCTTTGGAGTGGCCGATCCAGGCAGGCTCACGAGGAGCGGAGATATCAAGGTGGGGCAAACCTCACGAGGCTCTCGTGACGTGAGCCATGACGAACGGCACCAGGCGGGCGCCAGCGCGCACAGCGTCCTTATTTCCTCTTTGGTGCTAAGGAGGCCAGCGCAGGCGAAGAGTACCGAGGCATCAGGCAAAGGTTGCTATATTGGTGCAACGAGACCAAGACCAGGAGGACGGCAAGACGGAGGTCATCATGGACCCCAAGACGGCGTCACCACCAGAGCTTTTCACAGGCGAAGACCACTTTTTTCAGGATAGCTTGTACTAGCTGTCCCCCTTCAAATTTTCCCGCCGTTGTTGGCTCCCTTCCCGCTCGATATTTGGGAAGAGGACCAGGGCCTATATAAGTAGAGCTGGCCACCATAGTAGAGGCATCTCATCTTAGCTTGATCCAACCCGATCGAGAGCCTACCCACAAGAACACCTCAACCTCAGGAGGCTGTTCTTCCCTTGTACTGTTCATCATCAGCCCTAGAGGCAATCCACCACCACCACACAGGAGTAGGGTATTACACCACAACGGTGGCCCAAACCAGTATAAACCTCGTGTCTTTTTGTGTCACGAGTTCGTCGAGTTCGTCCGCGAGATCTTAGCGAGCTAGGGCATAGATCGGTAGGAGGGAAAGACTTCGCGCGCACCCCAGTGTTCGAACCTCAAGGGTGTGCCGGAACCCCACATCCGACATTTAGCGCTCCAGGTAGGGGTGCACCGTAGCTTCCCTTCCATCAGTTCATCGCTCCGTCGTCTCCATGGCGGACGCTCGCCGTGCTCGAGCTGAGCGTCAGGCTGCCCTCACCGCCCGCGTCGCTCAGACGGCTCCCGTTGGCGGGCCACCTCGTCGTTCTCCATCTCCCGCCGCCAACGCTGCCACCGGCCCAACGGGGAATGAGCAGCAGGCGTCCTTGCTGCATCCTTCGGTGCGGCAGGACGGCCGCACCGCCACTCCATCGCTGACCCCTGCCGGTTCTTCATCCCACGCGCACCGTGCTCCCATGGAGGCACGGGCCGCGCTCCTCGCGGCGAACGAGCTCCTGCGCTACCGCCCCGTCGACAACCTCTATGAGGAGTGGCTCGACCGCGTCGCCGAGCTCGTCCGCGCCGCAGGGGACTCTCTGGCGCCGTCCCACTCTCTGCCTCCCCCTCAACCAGTCGCGGGCGACGGGGCTCATGGCGTGCCTCCACCACCTCAGCCCCAAGACGGCGCCTTGGCACCAAGGCGCACGGTTCCGCAGCGTGATCCGCCGCGCCCGGCGCCCGCACGCGAAGAGAGAAGCTGCCAAGAAATCTCGCGGCCGCGAGAAGCTGCACCTGCGCTCCCCGCGCCACCTCGTCAAGACCGCGCGCCGCCTGCAGCGGCGCAGCGCAGACCTCGTCAAGACCAAGCTCCACCTCCGAAGCGGGCCCCGGCAACCACGGCCGGCTGCCGCGCCTTCACCCCCGAGCTGTGTAGCGTCGCCTGGCCAGGCAAGTTCAAGCCGGATCTGCCTGCTCGCTACAACGGCACCGCCGACCCCGCGGAGTTCGTGTAGCTCTATGAGCTGAGCATCGAAGTGGCCAACGGCGACGAAAAAGTCATGGCGAACTGGTTTCCCATGGCTCTCAAGGATGGAGCTCGCTCCTGGCTCCTGAACCTGCAGCACGGCTCGATCTCCTCCTGGGACGAGATGCGCGACCGCTTCGTCGCCAACTTCCAGGGCACTCGCGACCGCCCACCAGCCGCGGGTAATCTACGGTGCATCAAGCAGTAACCAGGAGAGACCCTCCAGAAGTACATCCAGCGCTTCAACAACACCCGCCTCAAGATCCCCAAGGTCACGGACGAGGCCATCATCTTCGTGTTTTCCGACGGCGTCCGTGACGTCAAGATGAAGGAAGAGCTCGCCATCCACGAGGAGCTCTGCACCTCTCAGGAGTTGTTCAACCTGGTGACCAAGTGCGCAAGAGCTGAGGAGGGGTGCCTCTCTCTCCTTGAGCAGCCAGCCGTGGGTGCGGAGGAGAAGAAGGCCAAGGCCAAGGACGTGAAGCGCAAGGAGGTAGCTGTGCTCGCAGCTGAGCCCGACACCAAGCGGGGCAGAGATCAGCCCGAGTCATCCAAGAACGGCCGACCGTTCTGCGCCTTCCACAACCTGAACACCCACAACACCAGCGACTGTCAAGAGCTCAGGGCCATACGGGAAGGACGCTTTGGTCGACGCCCCGAGCGCAACGACCGGGGCTACGGCCGCGAAGGAGGATATGGAGGCGGACGCTGGGACGACCGTGGCCCGTGCCAGGAGTGGCGCGACCGGCCTCGTGAGGACCGCTGGCAGGACCAACCTCGCGAGGGCGCCTGGAGGGACCCGCCTCATGAGGATCGCCCCCAGGGCAACACCGGTCTTCCCCCGCTGCCGCCACCAAGAAGGAACGACGACCACCACCAGGACGAGGGGGCTGGGGGCTTCCAGGAGCTGTGTGCGATCGCCTGCATCTTGGGCGGCGCCCAGGCCCCAGCCTCTCAGTGCATCTTCAAACAGTTCGCTCGCGAGGTGAACGCGGTGCTCCCCAAGCTCGAGGCCACGCGCCCGCTCAAGTGGTCCCAATGCGCCATCACTTTCAACTGGGCGGATCATCTCAAGTGCGCAGCCACTGCTGGCGCCCTCCCTATGCTGTGCTCCCTAATCATCAGCAATGTGCAGGTCACCAAGACCCTCATCGACGGCGGCGCAGGGCTCAACGTCCTGTCCGTCAACACATTCGACAACCTCCAAGTGCCATATGAACAGCTCCAGCCCAACAAGCCTTTCTCAGGAGTGACCGATGGTTCCACCACACCGATAGGGCGGGTCCGCCTGCCTGTCACCTTCGGGGAGCGCAAGAACTACTGCACCGAGCTCATCGACTTCGACGTCGCGCACATCCGCCTGCCGTACAATGCCATCCTCGGGTATCCAGCCCTGGCCAAGTTCATGGCAGTCACTCATCACGGCTACAACGTTCTCAAGATGCCAGGAAGCGGCGGAATCATCACGGTCCCTTGTGAAGAGAGGGATGTGGTGTGCTCCCTCGAGCACGCCTTTCAAGCCGCAGCAATCGACGACCCCGACAGTAGAAATGAAGGCCCTCCGGAGGCCATCCCCAAGAAGAAGTAGCCGCGCCGTGCAGGACCTCGGGAGGATGGCGTCGCGGCAGGAACCTCGTCAGGATCAGCGCCCGCTCAAGGGGCGCCTCCCTCCATCGCATAGGAAGGCGCATCGGCACCCTCCTCAGGCAGGGCTCAAGGGCTCTCTTTTGGAGGGCCTTAGACCTTGCCAACCTCACGAGGGAGGTGCTTGGGCACCACTTGGAGGTGTGCTTCGCGGCACGTGACCCTCAGGAGAGCATAGGGCAAGGAGTGCCCACCACTCAGGAGTTCATCACCAAGACCACTCAGGAACTGCAAGATGCAAGGGCCATGCGCGGCGACAGCCGCTCACGAGGCGGAGCTCCGCATCCTGGCGAGGATGCTGGGCTGCGTGTCTGCATCGACGTCCCCGGGCTCAACAGGGCCGCATCTCAGGAGCGCTTCTGGCCATCGCGTGTGGGCCGCTGTGAGGGCCCGCCGCACAGCTACGTTCGTATGCCCTTTGGCTTGCCGAGCGTGGCGTCGTCCTATCAGCGCAACATGCGGCGTGTCCTGGCGGCTCAGGAGGCCAGGTGCCATGCCGTCCTAGAGGAGATGGAGACGGTCTTCAGGGAACCTCCCGAGCCCCCAGAGCCTCCCGAGGCTCAGGGTCCTGGTGGCTCATGAGGAGTCGTTTCTTCAACGCACGCCTTCAGTTGCACCAACTCTACTTTGTCTACAGAACCAGGTGACATCTTCCAAGCTCGTTTAGCTGGGAGCGCCCCTCGGGCTGCATTATTCCCAGGCCACATGGGTCCGTCCCTGTGGCATGTATCCCTTTTGCTTATGTCTTTAGCTTACCTTGCTGGGGGCGCCCCTCGGGCTGCATCATCCCCAAGCTGCTTGGGCCGGACCCAGTGGCATGTATATTCCTGCATTTATCCAAGTTGATCTGCTCTCCATGCTTAACCTGCCAACGGCTATCGCCCGCTCGATTGCCGCCCGCCACGGGTCTGTTCATCCTATGCAATTCGCTTGCACGTTAAAAGGGGGCTCCTGAGCATCGCGACTCAGGAGCTCTTACTGGCTCCCCAGCCCTCACCCCCTGGCCTTGACCACGGCATCGCGACCCGGCATACCAGCGGCGGCTGAGCTCGCTCGAGGGCCGGGACCTGAGGACGTAGAGTGCTTGCATCTAACCGCCTTGCATGGACATACAGTCACCAAGACTCAAGACCAGGCGCAACCCGCCTTGAGGTAGGGCCTCGTGAGTCCCGCGCTGGCTCACGAGTGCCCAGATACACCTCGCAGCCCTGCCGTGCAAGCCATGTGTCAGGGCGGGGCTGTACACGCCCCGGGGGCTCCTCCCGGAGGGGGCCCCCATCCCACGCCCAAGTGGAAGCACCATGCTCCGCGCTGGCTGTCGACACTGCCGAGGAGCGGCTATGCCCGTGCACAAGAGGAAGCACTATGCTCCGCGCTGGTGATAAACAACTGAGGGCGGCCCCACGGTCGCACCAACCTCAGGGAGCCCAGAGCTCAGTGACCAGCCTCACCACGACGCCTTCCCTCGGGAGAGTCGCACGAGGGAGCTGGGCACGGGGGCTGCGCTCAGGTCACGCCCAAGCGCACGCCACCCGACCAGGTCCCCCGGACCTGGGTGTCGCACGCCCCTCCCGAGGCCTCGGCGAGGGAAGGTATGGAAATTGTTTGCACGTCAAGGGGGAATCCTGAGCATTGCGACTCAGGAGCCTAACTGGTCACGTAGCCCCTCACTCCTTGGTTCGTCCTGGTCTCCGGTTGGCCCAATGGCGGTTGAGGTATGCGCGGGGTCGGGCTCTGCCGACGTAGAACATTAATCTATCCTCACGAACTCTCCCTATATGTTGTTTGCGCGTCAAGGGGGACTCCTGAGCATCGCGACTCAGGAGCCTAACTGGTCACGTAGCCCCTCACTCCTTGGACCGTCCTGGTCTCCGGTCGGCCCAATGGCGGTTGAGGTATGCGCGGGGCCGGGCTCTGCCGACGCAGAACAAAGCAAATAGGAAGGAAAACGCAAAATCTCGAAGCAAATATTACAAGCATATTGTTCTCACAATACCAAATGAAAAGTCTAAATGCCTCCACGAGGCCTGATATATGTTGCAGGAACGAAACGGGAAGAATAGCCGCAGGTCACCCCTGGATATCGCCATCGCCTGCGGAAGGTGCTCCCCCATGGGCAACGATGTTCTCACCTTCACCACCAGCCGCAGGATCCGCGGCGTCGCCAGACAGAGGATCGGAGACAAAGCCACGGAACCTCCCCAGCAAGGCCTCCACTTGACCTTGTACAGCTGCGGCGGCGGTTTCGCAGTGATCTTCAGCCATAGGCTCCAGCAGCTCGTCAAGGCGAGCGTTGGGGTCGCGGAGGTGCAGATGGCTGAAGACGCGAGTAAGTGTGGCTGAAGACAGGACGCGAGCTTCTGCCTCCGCCATGGGACCGAGGCCATCAACGACCTCCTCAAGCGCCTTCACCAGGAGAGGAAGCAGCCGGGCGGGGCCGTCCTCGTCAGTGGCCAGCGACTTCTCCAGGCCGTGCTCGTAGAGCGTCTTCAGTGCCTTGCAAGACCTCTTCTCGAGGTTGGCGAAGGCCACGCGATCTTCGGCCAGGACACGCGCCTTGGCGTCAAGATCGGCCTCCCTCGCCTTCGCCTTCCGCTCCAGCCCTTCCAACCGGCTCCGCTTGGTGGCCTGCCTCTTCTCCAACTCCGCCAGCTCGGCATCGCGGTTCTTTACGGCGTCCTCCCGGGCCTTCACCTCCTCCTCCTTCACTTGGCGGCAGCGTGCTTCTTCGGCGTGCTTGTCGCGCAGGCTCTGCAACTCATCCTCAAGCATCCGGCAGCGGTCACGAGCGGCCTTGGCATCTTTCAGCGCCATCTCGCGATCGACCGCGGCGTTGGCGGCCCTCTGCTTCTCCTTCTCAGAAGCCGCGGTGGCCTGGCCCTGCGCCGCGCGAACGGCCAAGTCAGAGTGGAGCCAGCCTGATGCCAGCTCCAGGCGCCTGGCCACAAGACGTGGGTCCAAGCTCAGAAGATCCGCCTGCAGCTGGGTCATCTCCAAAAGAGCACGCTCTAGAGCAACAGCATCAGAAGAACCTGGGAGTGGAGGTGAAGCAGAGGGAGGAGGCGACATCGTCACCATGACCTGAGGGATCACGGGTTCCGGAGCAGCTGGGACCTCATCAGCCGCGCCAAGTATCGGCACCTCCAGAGCCAGAGGGGCCATGGGGGCCGACCCCCCGCGGCGATGCTCCTCTTGGCCTCGCGAGGACGACCGAGCTGGGGAGACTCGGGCGCTGCCGCCTCCTTTCTCTGCGGGGGGAGGCACGGCCACTGCGTCTTCCTTCTTCTTCTTCGCCGAAGATGTCGGCCTGATCAACCAAGGGCGAGTGTCAGGAAAAGACGAGTACAAACAAGGCAAAGGCGAAGCTTAAGACACTTACTGATCCACCGCAACATACTTCCGCTTGGGGAGCTTGAAGCCTGACAGCTCCGGGACCTGAGAAGCGGGCGTTCGGGCTCTGGCGGTGCCAGGCGGTGCGGAGGCAGAACCGGAGCCCCAGGAGGTGTCGGGGTGGAGGCGACACCACGGGCCACCAGCACGACCTACCCCTCGCCGGGACGAGGGGTTGCCCCCTCTCCCCTTGGGGGGCGTCGGCCTCGGCACCATCAGGAAGGGCGCGGGGAATCTCGACCTTGCTCAGAGGGGAAGTCTCCCCCACCTCTTCCAGGGTCTTCTTCGAGTCCACCTCCTCTTCCCCCTCTCAGCGGGACTCGCCAGAAGACACCTCCACCGGTTTCTGCGCCGAAGGAGCTCCCGGAAGTGCCGGCGGCACCAGCTCGCGTGCATCAAAAGTTGGCCTGGAGGCGACGAATTCCTCCCGGTCCCTGCATTGGAACAGGGGAACGAAGGCGCTAGGCGGGTACTCCTGGTTGTCCCCGACTATGAGGCGCAGGACGGCGTCCAATTCATCGCCAGACAGGTCCCCTGGCCTTAGGCGGGTCTTGTTCTCCTCTCCTTCAAGCTCCCAGAGGGGGCGCGCGTGCGCCTGGAGTGGGGAAACCCGCAGCATCAAGAACTCCCTCAGGAGCATCGCCCCCGTTATCTTGGCCGCCCTCGCGTTGCCCGGCTTCAGGTCGGTCATCATCTGCCCCAACACTAACGATGCCCGCTCGTCGACAAGCTCCGCCTTGGGCCACCCCTTGCCCTGCCGGGGCGCCTCCGTCGGCAACGCCAGGCGCGGATCGGCATGCTGGGTATCCATCATGACCCATTTGGATCGGATGTTGTCGGCCCTCTCCCCGGTGCTCGAGATCGAGTTGGCCTTGCTGCATGCGACGAAGTTAGTGCATCCGGAGATGTGACCCTTGCTGACATGAAGGAAGAAGAAATGGCGAAGCAACGCCACGGACGGCATCACGCCCAGGTACGCCTCACAGTAGTACGCGAAGATGGACAGGAGGAGGACAGAGTTGGGATGGGGATGCAACGGCTGTAGACCGTAGTGGTCGAGGACTTCATAAAAGAAATCAGCGAAGGGAGGAACCAACCCGACAGCGACACCGCTCGAGAAGAAGGGGAAGAAGGTGCTTCCCTCGGGCTCCGGCACGTCGGAGGCAAGCCGGAGCTCGGTCGCCCCCCACTCATTGCTCTCGCCCGCCGTCAGCAGGCGCACGGAGGTGAGGTTTTTCTCCGTGATGGTGGGCGCCCCAAGGGCCGGCTCATACCAAGCCGGTGCTGAGGAAGTCTTGACTTTGCGTAGCGCCATGGATTGCGGGTGCAGGATGAGATTGGAGCGGATCTGGAGGTAGCGGTGGCGAGGAGCAAGAAAGGGGATCTGGAGCGAGGCAAGGAAGAAGCAATGAAGGCAAGTGCTGCCTGCGCCAGCCTTTTGTCAGGTCAAGCAATTGCCGAGGCAGCGTGGGGAAGCGGAGACGCCCACGTCCAATCAACCGCCATGCGTCGACCGAGGCCGCGGGCTTTTGGGGCCCGCGGTGCTCCGAACTTGACCCTTGGCGTCGCCGCGAAGCCAAGCCCGAGTGCACCTTGGGCCCGGGGGCTACTGTCGGCGTTCTGGGAACGGGGGTCCCCAGACTTGCCTGCCTGCGGCCCACGACGTGGCTAAGCAAGTAGGCCGTACGGCCCATCTTCATCAACAAGGCATCCAAGACCCTCGCGAGGGTCCAAGCCTCGTGAGGTGGATGACGCAAGACCTCCGCTAGAATGGCCGAGCCAGGCAGGCTCACGAGGAGCGGAGATATCAAGGCGGGGCAAACCTCACGAGGCTCTTGTGACGTGAGCCATGACGAACGGCACCAGGCGGGCGCGAGCGCACGCAGTGTCCTTATTTCCTCTTTGGTGCTAAGGAGGCCAGTGCAGGCGAAGAGTACCGAGGTATCAGGCAAAGGTTGCTATATTGGTGCAACGAGACCAAGACTAGGAGGACGGCAAGACGGAGGTCATTGTGGAGCCCAAGACGGCGTCACCACCAGAGCTTTTTGCAGGCGAAGACCGCTTTTGTCAGGATAGCTTGTACTAGCTGTCCCCCTTCCAATTTGCCCGCCGTTGTTGGCTCCCTTCCCGCTCGATATTTGGGAAGAGGACCAGGGCCTATATAAGTAGAGCTGGCCACCATAGTAGAGGCATCTCATCTTAGCTTGATCCAACCCGATCGAGAGCCTACTCACAAGAACACCTCAACCTCAGGAGGCTATTCTTCCCTTGTACTGTTCATCATCAGCCCTAGAGGCAATCCACCACCACCACACTGGATTAGGGTATTACACCACAATGGTGGCCCGAACCAGTATAAACCTCGTGTCTTTCTGTGTCGCGAGTTCATCGAGTTCGTCCGCGAGATCTTAGCGAGCTAGGGCGTAGATCGGTAGGAGGGAAAGACTTCGCGCGCACCCTAGTGTTCGAACCTCAAGGGTTTGCCGGAACCCCACATCCGACAGTATCCGGTTCTAGTTGTCATAAGGTCAAGGTACAACTCCGGGTCGCCTGTTACCGTGGACACGGCTATTCGAATAGATCAATTTCCCTGCAGGGGTGCACCACATTAACCGACACGCTCGATCCCTCTGGCCGGGCACACTTTCCTTGGTCATGTCCGGCCTCGGGAGATCAACACATCGCAGCCCTACCTAGGCCCAACAGAGAGGTCAGCACGCCGGTCTATATACTATGCACGCAGGGGTCTGGGCCCATCGCCCATTGCACACCTGCACGTTGCGAACGCGGCCGGAAGCAGACCTAGCCCCCTTAATACAAGCGCGGGCTTACGGTCCAATGCGGCGCGCGCCGCTCTGTCGCTGACGTCAAAAAGAGCTTCGGCTGATACCACGACGCCGGTTGCCCATATCTTGTCCCACGTGGCGGTTAGTGCGTATAAGGTCAACGACCCAACTCAGATCAAATACCAAGATCTCGTTAAGCGTGTTATTATGAAGTAATCACGGACGCCGACCAGGTCCATGCCCACCTCTCTCCTAAGTGGTATCAACCTGCCCTGTCGCTCCGCCACAAAGTAACAGTCGGGGGCCGTCAGGAACCCAGGCCCACCACTACCGGGATGGAGCCACCTGTCCTTTCAGCCCCCACATCGGAATCACATGCGGGTACTCAACGAGCCGACCCGACTTTAGTCACCACCTGTATAGTATGTATGTATATATGTATATACCCGTGATCACCACCCGAGTGATCATGGCCCGATAGTATAGCATGGCAGACGGACAAGAATGTAGGGCCACTGATGGATACTAGCATCCTATACTAAGCATTTAGGATTGCAGGTAAGGGTAACAACTGTAGCAACAATGACAGGATATGCAGTAGAATAGGATTAACCGAAAGCAGTAACATGCTACACTACTCTAATGCAAGCAGTAGAGAGAAGAATAGGCGATATCTGGTGAACAAGGGGGGGGGCTTGCCTGGTTGCTCTAGCAAGAAGGAGGGGTCGTCGTCGACGTGGTCGTACTCAGGGGCATCAGCGTCGGTCTCGGGGTCTACCGGAAAGAAGTAACGGAGGGGGAACACAATAAATAGAGCAATCAAAGCATCACAAAGCATAACAAGGCAATACGCGGTGCTAGGGGTGACCTAACGCAGTAGGAGGTGATACCGGCGAAGGGGGGAAACAACCAGGAAAGTATCCCCGGTGTTTCGCGTTTTCGGACAGATGAATCAGAGGGGGAAAGTTGCGTGTTCGATATGCTAGGGATGTGTGGCGGACAAGCGGGCTACGTATCCGGATTCGTCTCGTTGTTCTGAGCAACTTTCATGTACAAAGTTTTTCCATCCGAGCTACGGTTTATTTTATATTAATTTTAAAAGATTTAATCAATTTTTAAATTATTATTATTAAATTAATTCAAAAATAGCATTATTGCATCACCGACATCAGCATGATGTCAGCAGTCAACAGAGGTGCTGACTGGGTCACTGACGTGTGGGTCCCACATGTCATTGACTTTTAACTAACTAACCAAGTTAATTAGTTTAGTTAACAGATTAGTTAAGTTAATTAACAGTAGTTAATTAGGTTAATTAGTTATTAGATTAATTAAACACAATTAATTTAATTAATTAATATATTTTTTCATTCTCTTTTTTTAATAAAAACGTTCTAGGGCGTGGGGCCCCCTGGTCATAGGCCCATCGGAGCCTAGCGGATCGGGCGAGCAGCGGGGCGGGGCGCCCGAATGGGCGCGACGGGCTTCTGGAGCGGGCGAACCCCGGTTGGCCCCAGGCGCCGACCGGGGCGAAGGAGGGCGCCGACCGCAACTGGGGGAGGTAGCGGGCGGCAGGGGGAGCGGAGGCAGAGGCTGGGCGGCAGCAACAGGAGGCGACGACGGTGCTAAGCAGCAGCGGTGGCGGCATGTGCAGCGGCAGGAGCAGCAACGATCGGTGGGAAGGCCGCGGCGCAGGTGGGCGAGGCAAGGCGCACCGGCGGGGCTCGTGTGCGGGCTGCAGCGAGGGGTGGCGAGGCCAGAGGGCGGCCGACGTGGAGTAGGCGATGCGGGGCGCGAGCTGCGACGCGGCAACGACGAGGCGGGGCGCGCACGCGAAGGGATGGGAACGCAGCCGTGGGCGTGACCGAAGTGCGAGCAGCGCGTGGCTGCGGGCGCTGGCGGGAAAGGGGACGCGAGCCGGTGCGCGACAGGCGTCCGCATAGCGAGGGGGGAAGGGTGAGGTCGAGGCAGTGGCTATGCGAGCGGGACGTCGGTCGGGCGCGCGAGCGTGCGGTGTGTGCATGGGGACGGGGGGAGAGGGAGGAGAGGCCGGGGGCCTCACCGCCGGGCGCAGGGACAAGGCAGCGGGGGCCGAGGAGGAGGAGGGGGACGACGACGGGGCAGCTCCGGCGAGGTCCAGGCAGTGGCGACGTGGTTCCGGCGACGGGATCCGGGGAGGCGCGGCGTCGGGCGTGCGGCGAGAGGCGCCGTTGCCCCCCAATCTAGATCGGGGGTGAGGGAGAGTGGCGGTGCGAGTGGGGGAGTGGGGGTGTCGGTGCCTAGGGTTTCGGCACCAGGGGGTTAAGGGAGTGGGGATGGGTCGGCTTGGCACGTGGCTGGGCCGAGGCCCGGTGGGAGGGGGGCCTTTTGGCCTTTTATTTATTATGTTTTTTTCTTCTTTTCTATTTTCTTTTATTACTTAATAGTTTATAGTTTTACCGAAAGAAAACCCCATAACTAAAATAGAGTTACAATTCCAACTACTGCCACAAAAAGTTTTACCCGTGAACAAAATAGTTTAGTATTTTATAAAATCAAAAAGGCATTTATATAATTGTTTTACCTACTGCTTTAATTACTTAAGTGCATTTAAATCTTTTATAAAATTGTGGTTTCTCCAACATAACTAGCTAGCAATTATTTGGCACAACCCAAACATTTAAGTTTTAATATTTGAAAACTTTTCTAGCTTGACTTTATTTTAAGTTTGAGTTTGAATCGGTTTCGAATCACGCGAGTTTATCAACGATAACCAAGGTGACGTGGCACCATTAGCAGAGGTTCACTGTAGCTTGATTATCCAGGCGTCACAATTCTCCTCCACTACAAGAAATCTCGTCCCGAGATTTAAGAGGTGCTGTAAGGGGGAAAGTTGTGGTTGCGAAATTCTAACAGATCTTCTCGGTCCTGGCTGCTCTTCTTGAAGAGGTCGATCCATTACGTTGATGTCTTCATTTCTCTGCTTCAAGTCATCATGATGAAGTCGGCATTCTTAATTCGGGAATTCCATCGTACTTACGAAAGAATAAAGGGTGGGTATTGTGTGAGAACAGACCTCTACAAGGTTGACTATCTGGTCGATAACATCGGGGAAGGTGGTGGAAAGTAGCTCTCGAATTAACATTTAAGAAAATATCGAGAGCAATGTAAGGAGGTATCATGGGAAGTTTCGAGCGGTCAGGCAATCGTTTGTTGCCTAAAACAGAGTGTGAAAGGGGTTCGGAGCAGTGAAAAAAATGTTGCATCCGATACCGAAATGAAATATGGCAGGGAAGTTAGCTCATGAATTACATATGAAGCCAAGCATAAGGGATAACTTTGGCAACAGGGGGTGTATAAGAGAGTCAGGTTTCGATCCGGTGGAACTGTGGGTTATGGGCCCACCATGTGGTTTAAAGTAGAAAGGGGGCTGACATCTTGCACGGTCACGATAGCAAGGCATGTCAGAGGGTAGCCTGTTAGTTATGTCGGCAACAACATCGATACCAAGGGCGAGGGGCGAAGAGAACCATTTTCCTGCTCGTTGAACGAGGCGGACCAATAGGCAAAGTTCTCGTCCATCGGTGGTTACCGGAATGCTATCGACAAATGCAACAGGGTCTTACTGACATGGTTGTACACCAAGGTGTTTACATAAGCAGAAGAATATTACTGCTTAGGTCATATGGATCACAAGGAAGGTTAAACAAATCAATGGAAAGGAAAATGTGATCATCAGATCAAACAAAACAATGGAAAGGAAAATGTGTTTGACACATATACCAGGGGTATACCCTTCCTAAGGACAAGCAGAGCAAGATATCCACGACGGGATAGAGAGTAGAAACCATTTAGGTAAGGGGAGAGGAATTTGATGACAATACCCATCCAACGGTGTTTTAGATAATTTATAAAGAAAAGATAGCATTTTGCTTCAAATGTTCTTATTGAAGATCGGAGTAACACAGACATGCTTCGAGATAGCATTGATAAGGTCTTCAAGCCAAGGTCAGACCTTGGATACACAAAGGATCCACCAGGAAAAACTTATTAAACAAGTCATTCAATTTCCTCATGGAAGAATGGTTAACCTTGTTAAAAAGGAAACTATAACAATAGGTCCTCCGGCCAGGTGTGCTAGGCATGGCATCACCTTACCGCGTCATATAAAGACCAATGTTATAACTCTTGTAAATATGTTTCAATCATCATATTTGACCGAGATTCAGATCTGATTGGTGTCAGGATAACTCAGACTCAGGATGCCTAAGAAGAAAGGTGCACCACAAATTGTCGAGATGACATTGTAAGATTCTCGGGAATTGAACTATGGAAGCGAGTTCCGAAACAAGAGTTCATCATTAAATCAAGGAGAGGTGAGGAGGTGGCTGATGGACTCAGCGACAATTCATTGAGATTTTCAAAAGATGGATTTCCACACTTATGTGAACAAAGAGATAAGATTTGTCAGATCAAATGATATAATGAGGTATGCTCGAGGAAAACATACACAATTAAACATTGGTTGAAAGGTGCACCCGAAATATGGGCTTAGGTAGCATGATAAACGTTAGAATGGTGATTCGATAACCAATGGTCTAAGAATGAAATATCGACCATTAACTTCAAAGCAATTGGGTTGTTAGAAGTTTTGAAGTCGCACAGCATAGTTAAATGGCTGGTATCCCGGTTAGAAACAACACGGGGACCAAGAAGGAATGGTGATGGTGAGAAGTATCACTTGTATCAAGAATTCTCAGGAGGTACTGAAATTCTCACAACATCCTTGACAAAAAGGCAGTAATACTTCAAGGTAGATCATAATAAGAGCTGGATAGCAAGGGACTTAAAGTTCATTCAAAACAAGACCAAGTCCGTGTTTGAAAGGAAGGCTTGGATGTGGTCGATGATAACACAGATCATCGAGGGGCAAGCAGGGAATTTCTCATCATGAATTCAATTGATATCTCGGAAGAAGTTAAAATGTTGACGATGATCACGGCACACTTGTCGAGAGGTTTCTTGAAGATGTAATTGATCGGCAATGGCATCAAGTCAAAGGAATGGTGAAGCGAAAAGTTATTGGAACCAAGGGTACGACACAAACTCAAAATCAAGCTTGCTGTTCAATGCGAAATGGTATGACGAGGAACATCGGCGTAAGTTTAGCTCCTCATCGAAAGTTGTGCTCCGGGAATAAGGACCAGATAGCACAGTTAAAATTTAGCACAATAATGATATAGCCGATCAGGCTAGGGAATGACTTGAAGGATTATTAAACTCGTAAGCAACGAAAATTACTTGGAGTTATTGAATCAGCGTGCGGAATCGATTCACTTATCGGTGTTCTCGAGTGACTAATAACTCAAAACCTGGGGAGGATCTGAAATCGGTGCGAAGCAATACTAGATGTAGACTCATAGGAAGCAACACAGTTCTTTGATATTCTCGATTAACGGAGGGTAATACTCGAAGGAAGATCAAAATAGAGGTTGCAGAGATGTATTGATCTGCAGAAGACAAGTACTTTAACTTGCCCGAGAAATGGAATCAAAGAGAAAATACGGTCGGAACCATGATTACAAAGGATCAATTCGCAAATCCAGATGATATTTTCAAGGAAATAGTTATTATTGCAAGAAGCTTCCATTATTTATTTTAAATTCTCTTTTTTAAATAAAAATGTTCTGGGGCATGGGCCCCCCTGGTCATAGGCCCATCGGAGCCTAGCGGATCGGGCGAGCAGCGGGGCGGGGCGCCCAAATGGGCGCGACAGGCTTCTGGAGCGGGCGAACCCCGATTGGCCCCAGGCGCCGACCGGGGCGAAGGAGAGCACCGGCCACAACTGGGGGAGGTAGCGGGCGGCAGGGGGAGCGGAGGCAGAGGCTGGGCGGCAACAACAGGAGGCGGCAACGGCGCTAAGCAGCGGCGGTGGCGGCATGTGCAGCGGCAGGAGCAGCAACGATCGGTGGGAAGGCCGCGGCGCAGGTGGGCGAGGCAAGGCGCACCGGCGGGGTTCGAGTGCGGGCTGCGGCGAGGGGTGGCGAGGCCAGAGGGCGGCCGACGTGGAGTAGGCGATGCGGGGCACGAGCTGGGACCCGGCAACGACGAGGCGGGGCGCGCACGCGAAGGGATGGGAACGCGGCCGTGCGCGCGGCGCCACCGAAGTGCGAGCTGCGCGTGGCTGCGAGCGCTGGCGGGAAAGGGGGCGCGCGGACGCGAGCCGGTGCGCGACAGGCGTCCGCATAGCGAGGGGGGAAGGGTGAGGTCGAGGCAGTGGCTATGCGAGCGGGACGCCTCACCGCGGGGCGTAGGGACAAGGCAGCGGGGTCGAGGAGGAGGACGGGGACGACGGCGGGGCAGCTCCGGCGAGGTCCAGGCAGTGGCGACGTGGTTCCGGCGACAGGATCCGGGGAGGCGCGGCGTCGGGCGTGCGGCGAGAGTCGCCGTTGCCCCCCGATCTGGAGAGTGAGGGTGCGAGTGGGGGAGTAGGGGTGTCGGTGCCTAGGGTTTCAGCACCAGGGGGTTAAGGGAGTGGGGATGGGTCGGCTTGGCATGTGGCTGGGCCGAGGCCCGGTGGGAGGTGGGCCTTTTGGCCTTTTATTTATTATGTTTTTTCTTCTGTTCTATTTTCTTTTATTTCTTAATAGTTTATAGTTTTACCAAAAGAAAACACCATAACTAAAATAGAGTTACAATTCCATCTACTGCCACAAAAAGTTTTACCCCTGAACAAAATAGTTTAGTATTTTATAAAATCAAAAGGCATTTATTTAATTGTTTTACCTATTGCTTTAATTACTTAAGTGCATTTAAATCTTTTATAAAAATGTGGTTTCTCCAACATAACTAGCTAGCAATTATTTGGCACAACCCGAACATTTAAATTTTAATATTTGAAAACTTTTCTAGTTTGACTTTATTTTAAGTTTGAGTTTGAATCGGTTTCGAATCACGCGAGTTTATCAACGAGAACCAACTCGACGTGGCATCATTAGCAGAGGTTCACTGTAGCTTGATTATCCGGGCATCACAAGCGCCTTCTCGGACCGCTCCTCCGTCCCCTGCGCGGTCCTCTCCGCCGGCCACCACATGCCCCATGCCGCCCCGGCGGGTCCCCTCCATCGTGATACGTCCGGAGGGTGGTGGGCCGTCACACGCCAACGCTGACACCCGTGGTGGTTGGCAGACTGTTGGCCGCAAGCGCCGCCGTCCATGCCGTCTCCCCGCCCCGCCCCTGCCGTCCATGCGCATCTGGGCCGACCTGCCACCAGATCTGGCGGGGCTCTGCTTCAACTGCCTGAGTGAGGAGCACGTCGCCAGCATGTGCCAGAATGACACGGTCTACCTGCGATGCTGTCGTCTGGGCCACTTCGCGCGGGAGTGCCGCACGCCGTGCTCGGCTTCTCCGCCAGTTGGTGCGCCTCGCCCTGTTAGGGAAAGGTTGGGGCTGCGCGTTGGGTCCTCGCCGCCGGCCTCCCTTGCCCCTTCCCACGACTACGGTCCCGCTGCCTCCTTCCAGCAACGGGCCATGCCGATTCACGCTCGCCTGGGACCTATTGGGCACTCTGCCACCAGGACTCCCTCGGAGTCGGGCCAACAGGCCGCGGAGGGGGGGGGGGCGGAGGCAGCGCATCACGGCGGCTCTTGATCGCCTGGGCCCTGCAGTGGCTGCCACTGGCAGGGTGCCCTCGGATCCGCGGCAGGCGACGGAGCCTGATCATGCTGTGGGGGCGGCTGGGCGGAGGACTGCGCCGGGGGCATCATCAGCGAGGCCTGCGGTGGAGCGGGTCGTCATCCCCCGCTCCCCGGAGGTGGTGGCCGCGGAGGAGGCACTGCGCTGGGCGCTTGTTGGCTTCGTTACAGGTGAACGTCCAAGGATCGTGATGAGCGCGGTCACCGCGGCGGTTGAGGAATCGGTCCCCGAGGTGGCTGGCAACTTCTCCGCGCACCGCTACTGGCCGGCTTATTTCCTGCTCGTGTTCGGCACTAGGGCGGCGCGGGACGCGGTGTTGAAGGCCGGCGAAGTGCACGGTCGAGGCTTCTCCCTGAGGTTCTCGCCGTGGAACAGGCAGCTCCAGGCCACCTGGCAGCCGTTCCACTATCGTGTGCGGGTTGACATGGAAGGCATCCGCCGCATGTCTGGAACCGTGCGACGGCGCAGCTTGTCCTTGGTTCGTTGGCGTGGGTGGAGCGGCTGGGCACACTCACCGCGAGCTGGGCGGACATGGGCAATTTCGAGGCATTCGCGTGGACTAATGATCCTTCCCTGCTGCCAAAGGAGAAGCTAATCCTTGTGGAAGAGCCTGATGAGGAAATGAAGCTGGAGCTCGCTGACGGCCTAGTCTTGCCGACCGACGCGCTGGTTCCGCTGGAGAAGAGCATGCTGGAGTACCGGGTTATCATCCACCTGGTGAACACGGAGAACACGATGCAAGGCTCAGGTCCGTCCTCAGGAGACGAAGACGACGACGACAACTCAGGCTTCGACCACCCATAGGCTGACCCAGACGGCCCTGGCGGTGCGTGCAACGCCCGCCGCAGATTACCCTTCTCTCATGCCGAGGTTGGCGGTTCACGCCGGCGTGGAAAGCGGATGGCCCGACACGGGGACACAACTAGACACAGAAGGGTTGCGGTTGATCTCCCAACATCTGTAATGCCATGGCCAACACGGGCGGAGACGGCCTTCGCCAGAGATGGAGCGACCGGCGAGGAGGGTGGGGGTAGCACGTGACACGGAACCCACCATGCATGGTGCTGACGCGGAAAGAAGGATGGCACCCACTGCTGACGTGCAAAGGCATACAAGGCAGGATGAGCCTGAGACGCCGCTTTTGACCCTGATAGACGGAGCGGTGGCGGAGGATCCGAGGCACCTTGGGGAGGGGATGGCAAACTGCTTTGGGACGCCTGTCCAGCATGGACCCCGCAGTGCCCAGCTTTGGGCTGCCAGGAGCCAATGGCATACGCCGACACGAATCCTCGAGGACGGCCAATTTCGAGGCTTCTCAAATGACTCTGGAGCGATTCAAATTTTGAATCAGTCTACTGACAGTTTCTTCTCGTGGAGTTCCAGTCGATCGGTGGTTGGCACGCCAAGCGTGCATGTGGGAGGGGGATGATGGCCATGGAAACTTTTCTGGTCAGCCTGTCCTGCTCAGAAATAGACACCTCACCCTTGGCGTACGTGGCGCACTAGGAGGAACGGACGATTGACCAGCTACGGGCTAGCTAAAAAAACCAATCTCGCCTCTCCTACGCAGGCCAGCTGGTGTGCGCAACAAACGGAAGAAAATGACACAACCCTCGCACATCCGACGAAGCGCAAGGATCGTTGGGAGATTCGCTGCTGGTTCATCTGTTAAGCAGCAACAACACACCCTCATGCTACAATTAGGGATAGCGCGGGAGGGAGAAACGATTGGTGAAGACGCATTGCAGGCCTACCTAGACTTGTTTTCATGCCCGCTGCAGCAGGAGCACATCGCGGCAATTGTTGGCCTCTTCGGGGTGGCAGGGCGAGGTGCTCCCACTTGGGCGCGTTGTGGACGGGGAGACGATGATGCTGTAGTGCTTGACGACTGGGTGGGAGTTGGGTAGGCCTCTTCTAGTGGCTGAACCAAACCAAGTGACTGTGGTGTGGAACGTCTGTGGTATTAACAACCCGGCTAAAAGAGATGCAATAAAGAACCTTATTTTGTCTTCGGGTGCGAGTGTGGTGTGCATACAGGAAACAAAGGTGCAGGACATGAACCTGGGACTAGTCTAGCAATGTCTAGGGCCAGCATTCGACAACTTCTTCTACGTGCCGGCCATGGGGACACGAGGCGGCGTGCTGTTGGCATGCACCTCCACCAACGTGCAGAAGTCAAACACTCATGTGACATAGAACACAGTCACGGCTTGGATCGCATATGGCGAGCATGGGTGGTGGTTCACCAGGGTATATGGCCCATAGGAGGAGGCGAACAAGGTTGAATTCCTTCAGGAACTACGAGATGTCAGAGAACTGCATGCTGGCCCCTGAATGGTGGCCGGGGATTTTTATCTCATCAAAGATCCAACGGAGAAGAGCAACGACAGGATTAACCACCACATGATGGGAAGATTCCGGCGGTGTGTTAATGACCTCGCGCTCATCGAGCTCTACCTCAACGGCAGGAGGTACACATGGTCCAACGAGCGGAATGCGCCAACATTGGAGAAGCTGGATAGGGTTCTCGTCTCGATGGACTGGGAGCAGACACACCCATCGTCACTTCTCTCGGCCCTCAGCACTAGCGTCTCTGACCATTGCCCTCTACACCTAGTGCTTGATCCGAACCTGCGAAGGGGGAGGCGTTTCCATTTTGAGGCCTTCTGGACTAAGGTGGATGGTTTCCGGGAGGTGGTTCGACAGGCCTGGATGGCTCCGCAAGCAATGCAAAATCCATTCAAGAGGCTTGCGACCAAGCTTAAGGCCACGGCAAAGGCGCCATCGAGCTGGAGCGATCGCTATATTGGTAGCATAAAACAAAAGCTGCTAATCGCTACGTAGGTTATTCTCAGACTCGATGTAGCAATGGAGTCCAGAACGCTGTCCAACGCAGAGTTGGAGCTGCGGCGCACACTGAAACAAAAACTGCTAAGGGTTCGCATCCCTGCAGTGATCCATTGCTAGGCAGCGATCCCAGGTGCTATGGCTCAAGGACGGTGACTCTTGCACGGAGTTCTTCCACAACCATGCAAGCCACAGGAGGAGAAAGAACTTCATATTGAAGATCAAAGTAGATGATGTGATTACATCTGAGCATGATGAGATGGCGGAGGCGGTAGACTCCTTCAGCGCCAATCTTCTAGGGGAGGCTCTGGACAGGCCATTCACACTTGACCTACATGAGATAGGACTGCCGACGAGGCAGCTTCAGCACTTAGGAGGAGGTTTGTTCGGCCATCCGGGCACAAGGACTCGACAAGGCACCAGTACCAGGTGGGTTCTCGGCGCGATTCTATGGGGCTTGTTGGGGTATCATTAAGGAGGATGTTATGGACGCATTCAGGGCCTTTGGGAGGCTAGATTTCCGAGGGCTAACATCGATCAATCAAGCCTTCGTCACTCTACTGCCAAAATCACCAACGATGCTCGAGGTCAGAGACTTCAGACCGATAAGCTTGATCCACAGCTTTCCCAAACTAGTTGCGAATGTCATGTCTCTTCGTGTGGCATTGGAGACTCACCAGAGCGCGTTCATACAAGGGAGGTGCCTCCATGACAACTATATGCTCATGCAAGGCACTGTCAAGTGGCTGCAATCGACTAAAAAGCCCGCGTTCATGCTGAAGCTTGACATAACAAAAGCGTTCGACACCACGGATTGGGCATTCTTGCTGGAGGTCCTACGACACCTAGGCTTCGGAGACAAGTGGATCGCATGGGTAGCCAGTCTGTTGGCCTCATCTTCCACTCGGGTGCTGCTCAACGGCGTGCCAGGCGAGGTTATTTACAACAAGCATGGATTCCGGTAGGGAGACCCAGTTTCCCCACTACTCTTCGTCATGGTTATGACCTGCCTCCACGCCCTACTCAACCACGCCGCGGAGTCTGGAGTTCTAGCACCACTCGCCCTGACGGGTCTTAGGAATCGCACCTCGATCTTCGCGGATGATGTGGTCACCTTTATCAAACCGGAGGCCCAAAGTATCCGGGCATGTAGCCTTCTTCTGCAAGACTTCGAGAAGGCATCAGGCCTACACACGAATCTAAGGAAGTGTTCTGCACACCCGATTAGTTGCACCGATGAGCAGATTGGCATCATAGCTGACGAGATGTGTTGCCCAGTGTTGGGGTGGCCATGTAGATACCTTGGCCTGCCGCTCGGACAAAGGAAGATCACAACAAGTCAACTACAATTCCTGGTGGACAAGATGGCGGACAGACTACCGGCTTGGCAAGCGAGACTGCTGTACCGTGTCGGGCGATTGGAGCTAGTGAAGACCACCCTGGCATCGATGCCAATACACGCCATGATGGCGATGGACCTACCCGTCAAAACGATAGAAGCCGCCAACAAAATTTGCATAGGTTTTCTGTGGAAGGGTCGCCGAGACGTGCATGGAGGGCATTGCTTGGTGGCCCGGGACAAAGTCTGCTCGCCAAAGGAGTATGGGGGTTTGGGAGTGCCAAATCTGCGCCTACTTAATATCTCGCTGATAGCAAGATGGCTGTGGCTGGCAAGGATGGATCCGGCTAGACCATGGGCAAAATTCAACATTCAAGTCTCATCGGACTCACTAGCCATCTACAGAGCAGCCACAAAGTGCACCATTGGAGACGGATCCACGATCTTATTCTGGACGGATTGGTGGCTTCAAGAGGGACGCGTACACGATATCCTGCCAAACCTATTTGGCGTCGGCAAGAAGAGCGCAACAAAAGTCGGGACAGTGAGGCAAGCTAAGTCATGGCAATGGTTGTGTGATGTGTCGCCCAACATGAACGCCCAGGCCATACAAGAGTTCATACAATTGGTCGACCGACTACGGTGTATCGAACTAGTAGACGGGATTGACAACAAAGTTGTCTCGACTTGGGAAAGAGATGGCTTGTTCTCAGCTCGGTCAGCCTATCAAGCTCATTTTGTTGCATGTATTGAGTCCGCAGGAGCAATGGAGATTTGGAAGTCCAGAGCACCGGCAACGTGCAAGTTCTTTTCCTGGCTAGCGACACAGAGAAGATACTGGACGGCGGACAGATTGCAGCGACGTTTATTGCCACATCTGGCGGCATGCCCGTTCTGCGATCAGGAGCTAGAAACGATTGATCACCTGCTCCTTGGATGTGTTCTCGCTCGACAAATATGGTCCGTCATCATGGGCAACTAGGGAAAGCCTCACTGGACTCCGGAGCCGGAGGCTGAGCTCGTTCGATGGTGGACTTCCCTTAACATCGAGAAGACTAAAAGGAAGGAAACATGGAAAGTGATCACTTTATTGGCTTGGACATTGTGGAAATACAGGAACGACATCGTGTTCAACGGAGTTTCCCCATCTGTGAACACGGTCCTCCGGCAGATCGAGGCGGAGGGATAGAACTGGAGGGTTGCGGCCCTACTGAGGGAGGCAAGATCGCTCCAAACTAGGTTAGATCGGTTGAGTGGTGGCGAGTACTTACCATGCGGTCTCGGGCTCGTGTAGTCGTGGGTTGTGTTGTAACGTTGTAAAAACCCGCCATCTTGGCATCTTCTATCTATGATCTCGATACGTCTGCTTGACGTATCCTTGAAAGATATGTTGGTTTCCTCTTCTCCATTCTTATCATTCTATTCTTCATTTGTTCCGGAGGCATTGTGTTATTGCTATCATGGAGTATCCCATCTTATCAAGTTCATGTTCTAATCCTTCCATTTTCAACCGGAGTGCTATCTGAATTCTTTCGCTCATACTCTTTATTTATCTTGTTTTAACGGGAGTGGTTCCAAATTCTTTCTTGTCCATCGTGCTCGTCATTCATATCTTTGCAACCTCCAAGTTTTTCATGGTGTTTTTTTCATTCCCTCTTTTCTAACAAAGTGTTTCCAACTTCGTTGATCTCAATTGTCTTCTTTCATTCAATTTGTTCAACCTCTCAAGGTTCATGGTTTCACTCGTTTGTCAAAGAAGCAACTTTTTTACCTCTTCCTCTTCCGCTTCTCTCCGGTGCCATCGTTAGATCTCGGTGCGAGACCACTTGTAAGTGGAGGAGTGTTGTGACAACCCGAGACCGACGCTCCAGAAGCCTTCCATGTTCTTCGTTGCCATAGTGTGTTTTATTTTTGTTGTTGTTGCATTTCATCATGTCATCATGCATATTGCATCCCCATGTTTTCATAAAATCGTAGTTGTTCGTGGTTGCCACTTCTTCCTTGTCTCTTTTGACCTTCTCTCAGACCAACCGGACCGCTCTTTTCTCTCTTGTATTCTTCGTGGCCCCTTTGTCTTTGTCGACCTCTCGCAGACCCTCGTGCGTGCCCGAAAACTTCCCGGAACCCGACCCGCTCGGTCATCATCTTTGGGTCCGGATCATCCCCAAACATCCCTAAAACATCTTCGTTTCTTGACTTTCCTAGCTTATTTATCCCGGGCCGTCCGATTACGATCGGAGGGTCCGACACCTAGCAAAAACCCATTTGCTATAAATATGCAGGCAACCTTAAGCCCTAGTCGTCCCATCCATCCATTCCATTCCCGCAGCCGCCGCCACCCTCTCTCCCTTTTTCCTCGGGAGCTTGTCCCATCGCTGCCTGTCTCCTTCATCCTCGGGATCCTTCCAGATTTCCACCTGCCCAATCCATCGATCCTCCCAACCAGCAGATCACCCTGGCGCCTCTTCTCCCTGCCTTCCTCTTCTGCTCGAGCGCGCCGCTCGAGAGGAGCCCGCGGCCTCCACTCCGAAGCCTCGAGCAGCCAGCTGCCTCGACTGCAACAACTCCATGACCTCCTGCAGCTGCCTCCCCGTCGTCATCTTCAAGCTCGCTGCCTCTGTCTCACCCACCGGACCCTCGCTTCGCTTCGTCCGCTGCCGCATCGAGCCGCTGCTTGTTTCCACCTCTAGTGCCGCCGTCGGCCACCTCCAAACATCGATGTGGACAGTCAGATCCAGATCGCAAGGCCCCCATCACGCTAGTTCTTCCCCACCAAAGCTCCTTGCAGCCTCAACGCTCGGAGGCGCCCGAGGCCTCGACCTCCATCACCGCGCCTCGCCTCGCTATAGCAGTGCATCGCCCGCGAGCCACGGACGAAGACCAGCAACAACCCTGCCGCTCTGTCTTCTGTTCTCTGTCTCAGGCTTGCTCTCGCTCTCCCGGTGCAGGAACCCCATGGAAGCTCCGTCTCACCGCCGTTTTGCACCCGTTCCAGCTGGGAATCGGATGGACCCGTCTTCCTCGCGTCCGTCCCCTGCCTCTCCGCCTCGCTGGAGTCCAGCACATCGCCGCTAGCTGCTCGCCACCGAGCGGATCCGCCGCCGTTCGCGTCGCCTACCTCACCAATGCTCGATCTGCGCCGTTCACCTCCTGCCGTCGCCCGGATCCGCGCCGCTCCGCCGCCTCGTCTCCGGCCCCTGCCCGCCGGAGTCACGCTTCCCTGTGCCCCACAGCCTCGCCGCGCCGCGCCTCTGCTTTGTTCGAGCAGGGACGAGACAACGAGTGCTGCTCACGTTGACCGCTCCAGCAACCAAGCCAAGGCCAGCGCCCCTTCGTTGACCAGATTGAGCGCCTCGGCTCGATCGCCTGTACCCGTGGGCCGGCCGCGCTGCCTCCCCGCGCGTTTCAGCCCAGCAGCCAGCCCACGGCCATCGCTTCCAAACTGGGCAAGGCCCTTGGTGAGAACACATGCGGCCCGTATCATTTTTTTTCCTAGTTCCGCGAATTTGCTAATTATCCAGAGAATGCTAGCTTTTCAGAAAACCCCCTAAGTTTCATGCATATCATATCTCACAAACCATGTATCGGATTAAATGACACACACACACATATATATATAGTAACACTAAACTAAGCGTGAGTGTAGAATAGCTTATTCTACATCCCAGTAGCGGTACATGCAAAATATAGTAATTTCCGTAAAAATATACTAAATTACAAACTTGATAAGTAAAAGAATATTTTCTGGATTACTACATTTTATACACCGTTTTACTAGATTTTGTATATAGTACTACTAGGGTGTAGAATAAGCTATTCTATAGTCACGCTTATATATATAAGAATAAGTAATTCTTCATCCTGAGCCAACCTTTCTCTCAGTTTGATCCCACCCACGTGTTGTACCTTGGAGGCTCCGACCCTCCACCGTTTTATGACAAGCGAGGTAAATTTTCTACGCGACGAGGTAAGTTTTCCCCTTTTCTTACGTTGGCAAAAACTGTTTTCTGTTCGTGGGGTTAGCCCACTCTGCCTCCTCCGATCCAACTCTAATCCCTGCGGTTTTCAGCGGCGACTCACTCGCGTTAGCTGGCTTCGGTGTGGTGGTCGACGACTCAGTGAGCGGCCAGTGGGAAAGATGGCATGGTGGTCGAGGGTTAGGTTGGTCGTCGTGGGGATATACGGTTGACCACTGGGGCACGACGGCGTGGTGCTCGGTGGCCACGGCGGTGAGGTGAGCGCGACATGGCAAGGATGTTGGGAAGCGTAGCTTGTGGTGGTCTGCTGGCCGCGGCGACAGTTCAGGTGGTGTTGGTGGCTCTGTGAGTAGTGCTAGCGGTGGCTCTGGTTTAGACCACGACCGCTTCGTCCTATCCTCCGGTCGGCTGCCACGGCTGCTTGCTCCAGTACGTGCTGGTGAGTTAATACAAATTTCTTCAACGCCTCCTCTATGGATGGGCTTGATGACCAGTAATTGTATTTCTTTTGCCCAAATCCCAAATTGGATAGAGATGCTACTCTATTTAAACTCTGAAGTCTCACTCTAATCATTGTTATGTTCTCTCTTTTGGAATTGAAAGTGATAATCTTCTGGCAATTGGTTGCCTCTGACTTGGCGTTACAAATCATGAATTGTTTTGTTCATAGCCTGTTGCATTATACACTTTGATTGGAATGTAAAATATCTGCACTACGTTGAACAATTAGTATATTTTTTCACTTGCCATCTCAGAGATGCACAGTTCTGTTTTGGGCAAGTTCCTTAGAGCAGACAGTTGTTTGATTAATTTTCTGACCTAATACTATTGGGTTGTGTAGGTAACTTATATCTCCGACCAAGGGCTTGCCTCGGCACCCTTACAAACTCGAGATCCCGACTACGAGAGCTCTCCGTAATGTGTGCACATATTGGCTTGAGTTCGGGCAAGATTGGTAGTGTGTCGGTGTTGTCGTGGTGGATGTAGTGCTAACCTCTTGGTGTAGCATTGTGCCGGAAGGTGTTGTATCGGCCATCTTGACCTCTTCTTCTATGCATATATGATATGCATGTTCGTGCGTATTCTAGAAAAAAAAGAGGCTCAACAAAATGTACTCTTTTTCATGTGCATATACCTCTTGGGAACTTCAATGAAAACCGGAAGATTTTGTCTTCTGGTTGTTCTTCGTGGTACTACTACTCGTTCTATACAGATAAAAAGAAATCTATGTGTACAAGAATACTTGCAGTTTTTACCTCAACCATTGCTTTTCTTTTCAACTAGGAAATTTTGTAATTAGTATACTCTGTATTGCTTTGTTACCTTTCTGGGTTGTTGTGTTCTGAATGTTATTTTCTCTATAGAATGTTGTGAGTAAATGATTTTTTTTTGAGCAACCGGCAGGAGCAGTACCTTGTCATTAAGAAGGGGAACTAATATATAGTGCCATTTTTTCGGGACATGCTGGAAACCTCAAGAAAATCGCAGAGCATGTGGATTACTCATGCAAAAGGTTAACTCTCGTTCTAAATGCTAAATCTCTACGCAGCGAGCTCCATGCATGGTTAGGTGAGCCACCTCAATATAAGTCACGCACGTGTCATTGAAGATGTGCCGGCTCTTTTCTTTGCTAGCATTCCGCATGATGCAAATGATGTGGCCGCTGCGCCTCTTAGGCCATGTTTGTTTGGGCTTTTGTTTCTACTTTTGCAGCTTTTTTGTTTGGGCTTTTGTTTTTACTTTTGCAGCTTTTTCACTTTGATCAAAAAGCCATAGAAGCTCATAAATACGTACTTTTGGAGAGGCTCCAAAAGCACCTATTTAGGAGCTTCTATAGCTTTTTGGGCAAAGTGAAAAGGCTGCAAAAGCAAAAGCCCAAACAAACAGGAACTTAGTGTATTTGCTGGATAACTTTGGGAGACATTTTTATCAGCCTTTAGTGGAGGGGAAGGTAGTCTCTAGACTCAGACTCAAATGGATGCCCTGCCAAGAGAGCACCATGGAGTGGACCACCAAGGTGAGGGGCAAGCACAAATGGGTGGCGGTTTCCGGGGACCACAAGTCGCAGATATCTCTATTTTGACCTCTTGTCTGTAACTACTGGGTGTCTATATTAGAAACACCTCACCATCCAGTGAAGAATGGATGCATCAACCCTAATATGATTAAGGGACAATTGCATTTTTACCCCTAGTTGGTTCCTACCCACGGGTTTTGCCCTTACTTTTTGAGCTTGCTCAGTTTTGCCCTTACCTTTTCCGTCGAGGTCCCTCGAATGCCCTTTGACCGTTTGACCAAAACTTTGAAAATTCATAACTAATTCATATGAACTCGGAAAAATGCAAATAAGATATCAAAGTGTTCAGATAAACATTACCTTTATGTGTACATCATTTGCATTCAGGACAAAAGCAGCCTTTAAACTACCTGAGGTAATTAACGTTATTAACATTATTAAAAATAAAAAGGTATAAACAATATTTTTTTCATGAATAAAAATTACATGCAAATGTAGGTGATGTTTTCTGAACATCTTGATATCTTATTTGCATTTTTCTGAGTTCGTATCATCTTGTTAAAAATGTTCTAACGACTTTGACCATTATTTGAAAACTTCATAACAAGTTGATACGAACTCAGAAAAATGCAAATAAGATATCAGGATGTTTAGAAAACATCACCTACATTTGCATGTAATTTTTATTCATGAAAAAATATTGTTTATACCTTTTTTATTTTTAATAATGTTAATAACGTTAATTACCTCAGGTAGTTTAAAGGCTGCTTTTGTCCTGAATGCAAATGATGTGCACATAAAGGTAATGTTTATCTGAACATTTTGATATCTCATTTGCATTTTTTTGAGTTCATATGAATTATTTATGAATTTTCAAAGTTTTGGTCAAACGGTCAAAGGGCATTCGAGGGACCTCGACGGAAAAAGTAAGGGCAAAACTGAGCAAGCTCGAAAAGTAAGGGCAAAACCCGTGGGTAGGAACCAACTAGGGGTAAAAATGCAATTATCCCTATGATTAATGTCATCTTCCTTGGGGCTTTTTCTACCACTGCCATAGACCAGTGTTTATTTAGTTCATGGTCATATTTATTTAGTTTGTAGCTGATGGGAACATCAAGAGTACCTTTCAAACTACCGTTCCTCCTTTTAGCTTATGGTTTATGTTGCATACTTTTGCCATGCATCTCTGGCAAAGAAACTTGACACAGAAGTTAGGAGGAGCAATGATATGTGTACATATAACTGTTGTCCAGGCTCTTCAACTTTTTCACTAATCGTTGCAGAAACTGTAGGGTCATCTAGACGAGGTGGTTTTAAAGGCTAACTGGAAATACATCTTTGAAAAAATTGTTGGATCATCCAGATGGGGATTTGCAGCCTCTACACAAATGTCTCCAACTTGGCCATACCAGTGCCCATCTCAAGATTGACCGGAGTGTGTTCTACTACAGAAAGACAGTTGTTTTTCAGATATTGAACTTTTAGATGCTAGTTTGTCAAGCAGTACGTGTATTAAATTGGTTTGTAAGATGGCCTAGTTATGAACTCACATCACCTTTTTGTTTCATTATAAAAGCAACCTCGTTATGTGATTAAATCCAAGTGCTTTTCACGTAGTTTTTATGTGGTGTAATGCACCATGGCAACAATTCCTATATCTCGGCAACAACAATCAGGAACCTTTTTGTGAGTGGTGTAGAGCTAATGAGTTGAACACACAACCTGATGATCTGGTGTACACAACCGATGTGCAAAACAGTAGAGGAAAATGCAGAGAAGGAATCCCAAACAAAAAAATGGACATGCGTTTTCTCAGATACACTCAACAATACCCTTATTGACAAGCCTATCATATTCTGTTGAAAACACACACAAATTAGAAGAATAAACTTCCAGCGCTACTTCTACAAGGAAATTTGACAAGCACTCACATGGAGTGATTTTATCGACATAATAATTCAAAAGGTAAATGCATTACACCTCAATTTGAAAAGCACTATACATCATGAAAATGAATTGGCGGTGACATATTTGCCTTCCTGTTACAAATTTTGCTTGCATTCAGATCTTTTGTGAGACTGAATTACTACAGACCACCTGAATGACATGTTCCATTTATGGCATAAATATTCAGAGTTCTTCTATCTTCTTCTGGCATTGGCATCCTTCAGTCAGGCTTTTGAATTCCTGGCGAGCATCGACAGGTTGAGCAGCTGCACATAGTCGTGGTTGTGCTAAACAGAAAATGATATTCTGAACAAAACAGCCCAGCCAGAAAACAAGGAAATAAGGAATACATTAAGTACCAAATAAATGTATACACATAGATTTCTTTTATCTATATAGAACAAGTAGTATCATCTTGAATCTCAATCTCAAGACTATGGTCTGCCAACCAAATGAAGCTTCTAGTTAGATCCATGCGAGGGGCCCAGCCTCGTGAGGTGGACCGAGGGTGCCCAGACTTGCCTGCATGCGGCTATCGACGGCCCGGTACGGCCCACCTTCAGCCACAACAACCCAAGACCCTCGCGAGGGGCCAAGCCTCGTGAGGCGGACGACACCAAGACCTCCCTGGGGTGGCCTCCCCAGGTTGGCTCCCGAGGAGCGGAGATATCTATGCAAGCCGCACCTCGCGAGGTTCATATGACGTGAGCCGTGACGACCAAGGCTAGGCGGGCGCCAGCGGGCGTAGTGTACCAGTTTCCTCTTTGGTGCTAAGGAGGCAAGCGCAGGCGCAGGGTCCCGAGGAATCAAGCAAAGGTTTTCATTCCGGTGCAACAAGACCAAGACCACCAGGACGGCAGGACGAAGGTCATCGCGGAGCCCACCGCAGTCTCACCACCAGAGGCTTTGGCAGGCGAAGACTACTTTTGTCAGGATAACTTGTACTAGTTGTCTCCCTTCGAATTTGGCCGTTGTGGGATCCCTTCATGCCTACATTTGTGAAGAGGACCAAGGCCACCATAAATAGGACTTAGCCACCACCATAGAGAGGGACGGATCCATTCCACCCTGACCAGCTCACCAACTCATCGAGCACAAGAACACCTCACCTCCTGAGGTTGTTCCACCACTGTACTAGTTCATCCAACCCCTCGAGGCAATCCACCACAAAGCTGGAGTAGGGTATTACACCGCAAGGTGGCCCGAACCAGGATAAACTGCCGTGTCTCTTGTCCATTAGATTCATCGAGCTTGGCCATGGATTCGGCGAGCAGGCAGACTAGGGAGGACAAGTTCTTCGCACGGACCCCAGAGTTCAAACCTCTCAAGGGTCTGCGGAACCCTGAATCCAACAGATCCTCCAACATGTGGTGCTTTTTTATAATCTTTGCTAGACAACTATTTCTGTACTAAGAAGGAATACTGCTTGTGCATCCAAAACCCTTGAGCCAAGTTTCTTCCATGAGTGCCTGCCATATCTACCTATAAACGGTATTACTCTGTCGTTCCAAGTAAATTTGCATGTGCCATCTCTAAGACATTCAAATGAACATTTGTTTTGTGTTCCCGTACCTGAAAGCACATTTGCTCCCTTGGTGGTTTTGGTAATTCATGTCAACATACATATTGTTAGACTAATATTTTCATCTAGTATGTTTTAGAAAAGTTCAACATTGACATGGCAAGGACATGAGATTGTGGACCCTTCAAAATGCTAAGGACATGGATTGGCAAAGCTTCAAGACTACATTTTTGGTTAAGTGATCCAAGATCACATTGAATCCATAGGAAAGCCAATACTATTCAAAGGGGATGAGGCTTTGATAACTCAATTGCTCAAAGTAATATTGCTCGAAAAACCCTTAATCACCTTCACAAAATAATATCTGTCGAGACCCTAAAAGCCCAACTTGGTCACAACGAGTTCCATACACCCGGACCCATCGAGTTGATCCTAGACAGTGCCAAAGCCAAACACTAGAATTTCGGTTGGACTAAGATGACGATCGGTCCCACTGATTTGCACTAACCAAGTTTCTGTAACCCGATTAGTTCATTTCGGAATTACCGAGTTGAAATAATCAGAATTACCAAAGTGAAGTCTTGCTTAGGTCACCGGATATCAGTCGGTCTAAGATTCTTTGTTTGGTCCCACTGAAATGACCAATGTTCGAATCTTTAACACACGTCGGTCTCACCGAGTTTTTGGTTCCGTGTCCCCAAGTTGAGTGAAAAGGGTATAATGGTTGGATTTGGGTGAAGACTATTTATACCCCTCCATCCCCACTTTCTCTAAGAGTGAGCCATTAGAACGAAACTACACGTCCACCATTTGAATCTTGATTTCTAGCCTCCCCAAGTTGCTTTCCACTCCAGTCCCTCTCCTATCCAAGCCAAATCTATGAGCGAGTGACTGATTGTTGAGGAGATTATCTTTTGAAGCACAAGAGCAAGGAGTTCATCATCAACAACACCATCTATTACCTTTTGGAGAGTGGTGTCTCCTAGATTGGTTACGTGTCCCTTGGGAGCCTCCAGGATCTTGTGGAGTTGAACCAAGGAGTTTGTAAGGGCAAGACATCGCCTACTTCGTGAAGATCTACACCAAATGAGGCTAGTCCTTCATGGACGTAAGCCATGGTGGAATTGACAAGCTTGCTTCTTTGTGGACCCTTCATGGGTGGAGCCCTCCATGGACTCATGCAGCCGTTACCCTCCGTCGGTTGAAGCCTCCATCAATGTGGATGTACGATAGTGCTACCTCTTGAGCACTGCGTTGGTTTTCCCTTGAAGAGGAAAGGGTGATGCAGCAAAGTAGCGTAAGTATTTCCCTCAGTTTTTGAGAACCAAGGTATCAATCCAGTAGGAGGCTACGCGCGAGTCCCTCGCACCTACACAAAACAAATAAATCCTCACAACCAACGCGATAAGGGGTTGTCAATCCCTACACGGTCACTTACGAGAGTGATATCTGATAGATATGATAGGATAATATTTTTGGTATTTTTATGATAAAGATGCAAAGTAAAGAAAGTAAAATAAAAACGGCGCAAGAAATAACTAAGTGTTGGAAGATTAATATGATGGAAAATAGACCCCGGGGCCATAGGTTTCACTAGTGGCTTCTCTCAAGAGCATAAGTATTTTACGGTGGGTGAACAAATTACTGTTGAGCGATTGACAGAATTGAGCATAGTTTTGAGAATATCTAGGTATGATCATGTATATAGGCATCACGTCCGAGACAAGTAGACCGACTCCTGCCTGCATCTACTACTATTACTCCGCACATCGACCGCTATCCAGCATGCATCTAGAGTATTAAGTTCATAAGAATAGAGTAACGCCTTAAGCAAGATGACATGATGTAGAGGGATAAATTCATGCAATATGATAAAAACCCCATCTTGTTATCCTCGATGGCAACATACAATACGTGCCTTGCTGCCCCTACTGTCACTGGGAAAGGACACCGCAAGAGTGAACCCAAAGCTAAGCACTTCTCCCATTGCAAGAAAGATCAATCTAGTAGGCCAAACCAAACTGATAATTCGAAGAGACTTGCAAAGATAACCAATCATACATAAAAGAATTTAGAAGATTCAAATATTGTTCATAGATAAACTTGATCATAAACCCACAATTCATTGGTCTCAACAAACACACCGCAAAAGAAGATTACATCGAATAGATCTCCATGAGAGAGGGGGAGAACATTGTATTGAGATCCAAAAAGAGAGAGGAAGCCATCTAGCTAATAACTATGGACCCGAAGGTCTGAGGTAAACTACTCACACTTCATCGGAGAGGCTATGGTGTTGATGTAGAAGCCCTCCGTGATCGATGCCCGCTCCAGCGGAGCTCCCGAACAGGCCCCAAGATGGGATCTCGTGGGTACAGAAGGTTGCGGCGGTGGAATTAGGTTTTTGGCTCCTTATTTGACCGTTTGGGGGTACGTAGGTATATATAGGAGGAAGGAGTATGTCGGTGGAGCAACATGGGGCCCACGAGGGTGGAGGGCGCGCCTGGGGGGGGGGGGGGTAGGCGCACCCCCTACCTCGTGGCTTCCTCTTTGATTTCTTGACGTAGGGTCCAAGTCCTCTGGATCATGTTCGTTCCGAAAATCACGTTCTCGAAGGTTTCATTCCGTTTGGACTCCGTTTGATATTCTTTTTCTGCGAAACTCTGAAATAGGCAAAAAACAACAATTCTAGGCTGGGCCTTCGGTTAATAGGTTAGTCCCAAAAATAATATAAAAGTGAATAATAAAGCCCAATAATGTCCAAAACAGAAGATAATATAGCATGGAGCAATCAAAAATTATAGATACGTTGGAGACGTATCAAGCATCCCCAAGCTGAATTCCTGCTCGTCCTCGAGTAGGTAAATGATAAAAACAGAATTTTTGATGTGGAATGCTACTAGGCATAATTTCAATGTAATTCTTCTTAATTGTGGTATGAATATTCAGATCCGAAAGATTCAAGACAAAAGTTTAATAGTGACATCAAAAATAATAATACTTCAAGCATACTAACTAAGCAATTATGTCTTCTCAAAATAACATGGCCAAAGAAAGTTATCCCTACAAAATCATATAGTCTGGCTATGCTCTATCTTCACCACACAAAGTATTTAAATCATGCACAACCCCGATGACAAGCCAAGCAATTGTTTCATACTTTTGGTGTTCTCAAACTTTTTCAATCTTCACGCAATACATGAGCGTGAGCCATGGACATAGCACCATATGTGGAATAAAATGGTGGTTGTGGAGAAGACAAAAAAGAGAGAGAAGATAGTCTCACATCAACTAGGCGTATCAACGGGCTATGGAGATGCCCATCAATAGATATGAATGTGAGTGAGTAGGGATTTCCATGCAACGGATGCACTAGAGCTATAAGTATATGAAACCTCAACAAAAGAAACTAAGTGGGTGTGCATCCAACTCGCTTGCTCACGAAGACCTAGGGCATTTTGAGGAAGCCCATCATTGGAATATACAAGCCAAGTTCTATAATGAAAAACTCCCACAAGTATATGAAAGTGATAAAATGAGAGACTCTCTATCATGAAGATCATGGTGCTACTTTGAAGCACAAGTGTGGTAAAAGGATAGTAACATTGTCCCTTCTCTCTTTTTCTCTCATAATTTTTTTTATTTGGGCCTTTTCTTCTTCTTTTTTATGGCCTCTTTTTTTCGTCCGGAGTCTCATCCCGACTTGTGGGGGAATCATAGTCTCCATCATCCTTTCCTCACTTGGGACAATGCTCTAAAAATGATGATCATCACACTTTTATTTACTTACAACTTGAGCAATTACAACTCAATACTTTGAACAAAATATGACTCTATGTGAATGCCTCCGGCGGTGTACCGGGATATGCAATGAATCAAGAGTGACATGTATGAAGGAATTATGAACGGTGGCTTTGCCACAAATACAATGTCAACTACATGATCATGCAAAGCAATATGACAATGATGGAGCGTTTCATAATAATTGGAACGGTGGTAAGTTGCATGGCAATATATCTCGGAATGGCTATGGAAATGCCATGATAGGTAGGTATGGTGGCTGTTTTGAGGAAGGTTTATGGTGGGTGTATGATACCGGCGAAAAGTGCGCGGTATTAGAGAGACTAGCAATGGTGGAAGGAAGAAAGTGCGTATAATCCATGGACTCAACATTAGTCATAAAGAACTCATATACTTATTGCAAAAATCTACAAGTTATCAAAGAAAACTATTACGCGCATGCTCCTAGGGGGATAGATTGGTAGGAAAAGACCATCTCTCGTCCCCGACCGCCACTCATAAGGAAGACAATCAATAAATAAATTATGCTCCGACTTAATCACATAACGGTTCACCATACGTGCATGCTACGGGAATCACAAACTTTAACACAAGTATCTCTCAAATTCACAACTACTCAACTAGCATGACTCTAATATCACCATCTTTATATCTCAAAACAATTATCAAGCATCAAACTTTTCTTAGTATTCAACACACTCATAAGAAAGTTTTTACTAATCTTGAATACCTAGCATATTAGGATTATTTAAGCAAATTACCATGCTATTTAAAACTCTCAAAATAATCTAAGTGAAGCATGAGAGATCAATATTTTCTATAAAACAAATCCACCACCGTGCTCTAAAAGATATAAGTGAAGTACTAGAGCAAAAACTATATAACTCAAAAGATATAAGTGAAGCACATAGAGTATTCTAATAATTTCCAAATCATGTGTGTCTCTCTCAAAAGATGTGTACAGCAAAGATGATTGTGGTAAACTAAAAAACAAAGACTCAAATCATACAAGACGCTCCAAGCAAAACACATATCATGTGGTGAATAAAAATATAGCTCCAAGTAAAGTTACCGATGGAAGTAGACGAAAGAGGGGATGCCTTCCGGGGCATCCCCAAGCATTGCCTTTTTGGTTTCCTTAGATTATCTTGGGGGTGCCATAGGAATACCCAAGCTTGGGCTCTTGCCACTCCTTGTTCCATAATCCATCAAATCTTTTACCCAAAACTTGAAAACTTCACAACACAAAACTTAACAGAAAATCTCGTGAGCTCCGTTAGCGAAAGAAAACAAAAGACCACTTCAAGGTACTATAATGAACTCATTCTTTATTTATATTGGTGTTAAACCTACTTTATTCCAACTTCTCTATGGTTTATAAACTATTTTACTAGCCATAGATTCATCAAAATAAGTAAACAACACACGAAAAACAGAATCTGTCGAAAACAGAACAGTCTGTAGTAATCTGTAACTAACGCAAACTTCTGGAACTTCAAAAAATCAGCCAAAATAGGACGCCCTAGACAATTTGTTTATTGATCATCAGAAATTTGAATCAATATTTTATCACGTTCTGGTGATTTTTAACAATTATTTTCGTGAACAGAAAGTTTCTGGAAATTTCTGCAAGATCAAATAACTATCATCCAAGAAGATCCTATAGGTTTAACTTGGCACAAACACTAATTAAAACATAAAAAAATATCTAACCAGAGGCTAGATCAAATATTTATTCCTAAACATAAGCAAAAAGCAAAAAAACTAAAAATAAAATTGGGTTGCCTCCCAACAAGCGCTATCGTTTAACGCCCCTAGCTAGGCATAAAAGCAAGGATAGATCTAGGTATTGCCATCTTTGGTGGGCAATTCTTCAATAAGACATCTATCATCCTTTAGAGTTTCTTTCTTGTTATTAAATATCAAACTTTTAGGCACAAGATCAAAAAATTCATTTGTAGCAAATGGTTCCTTAATGATAGCAAAAATATTGGGGTGAATACTTATAGATTTGAGATCCGCAGTTTCCTTACTAGAGGATTCACCCTTATTTTTAGGAACATACATAAGCTTGGCAATTTTAGTCGGAGGACTTGGAGTATTCTTTACGGAAGAAAAAGCGGTTCCCAAGTTGGTAATGATACCCTCAAGTTTATCGATTCTAGTGGAATCTTGATTTATTCTTTCATTAACTATGGGTTCCTTCTCCTTAATATTTTTCAAAGTGACTCCTACTTTAGATCCATATTGGGTAATTTGGTTGTGGATCTTTTTATCCAGATTTTCAAGTAACTCTACGGTAGCCACTTTATTTTCAATAATTTCAAGTCTTTGCATTACATGCTCCAAAGTTAACACAGTTCCATTAACCAAAAGAGGTGGTGAGCCAAACAAATCTATCATAGCATTATAAGAATCAAAAGTATGGCTACACAAGAAATTCCCTCCAGTAATGGTATCAAGAATATATCTATACCAAGGATTAGCGCCCACATAAAAATTGCGGAGAAGAACGGAAGTAGATTGCTTCCTGGTAGATCTATTTTGAGCATTGCAAATTCTATACCAAGCGTCTTTTAGATTTTCTCCCTCCCTTTGTTTAAAATTAAGAACTTCATTCTCGGGAGACAACGGAGAAGATAGAGGACTAGCCATAACGACAAGCAAACGGAAAAGAGGCGAACGAAAAAGAGAGGGCGAATAAAACGGCAAGGGTGAAGTGGGGGAGAGGAAAACGAGAGGCAAATGGCAAATAATGTAATGCGGGAGATAAGGGTTTGTCATGGGTACTTGGTATGTTGACTTTTGCATAGACCTCCCCGGCAACGGCGCCAGAAATCCTTCTTGCTACCTCTTGAGCACTTCGTTGGTTTTCCCTTGAAGAGGAAAGGGTGATGCAGCAAAGTAGCGTAAGTATTTCCCTCAGTTTTTGAGAACCAAGGTATCAATCCAGTAGGAGGCTACGCGCGAGTCCCTCGCACCTACACAAAACAAATAAATCCTCGCAACCAACGCGATAAGGGGTTGTCAATCCCGACACAGTCACTTACGAGAGTGAGATCTGATAGATATGATAGGATAATATTTTTGGTATTTTTATGATAAAGATGCAAAGTAAAGAAAGTAAAATAAAAACGGCGCAAGAAATAACTAAGTGTTGGAAGATTAATATGATGGAAAATAGACCCGGGGGCCATAGGTTTCACTAGTGGCTTCTCTCAAGAGCATAAGTATTTTACGGTGGGTGAACAAATTACTGTTGAGCACTTGACAGAATTGAGCATAGTTATGAGAATATCTAGGTATGATCATGTATATAGGCATCACGTCCGAGACAAGTAGACCGACTCCTGCCTGCATCTACTACTATTACTCCACACATCGACCGCTATCCAGCATGCATCTAGAGTATTAAGTTCATAAGAACAGAGTAACGCCTTAAGCAAGATGACATGATGTAGAGGGATAAATTCATGCAATATGATAAAAACCCCATCTTGTTATCCTCGATGGCAACAATACAATACGTGCCTTGCTGCCCCTACTATCACTGGAAAAGGACACCGCAAGATTGAACCCAAAGCTAAGCACTTCTCCCATTGCAAGAAAGATCAATAGGCCAAACCTAATTGATAATTCAAAGAGACTTGAAAAGATAACCAATCATACATAAAAGAATTCAGAAGATTCAAATATTGTTCATAGATAAACTTGATCATAAACCCACAATTCATCGGTCTCAACAAACACACCGCAAAATAAGATTACATCGAATAGATCTCCACGAGAGAGGGGGAGAACATTGTATTGAGATCCAAAAAGAGAGAGGAATCCATCTAGCTAATAACTATGGACCCGAAGGTCTGAGGTAAACTACTCACACTTCATCGTAGATGCTATGGTGTTGATGTAGAAGCCCTCCGTGATCGATGCCCCCTCTAGCGGAGCTCCGGAACAGGCCCCAAGATGGGATCTCGTGGGTACAGAAGGTTGCGGCGGTGGAATTAGGTTTTTGGCTCCTTATCTGATGGTTTGGGGGTACGTAGGTATATATAGGAGGAAGGAGTACGTCGGTGGAGCAACATGGGGCCCACGAGGGTGGAGGGCGTGCCTGGGGGGGTAGGCGCCCCCCTACCTCGTGGCTTCCTCTTTGATTTCTTGACGTAGGGTCCAAGTCCTTTGGATCATGTTCGTTCCAAAAATCACGTTGTCGAAGGTTTCATTCCGTTTGGACTCCGTTTGATATTCTTTTTGTGCGAAACTCTGAAATAGGCAAAAAACAACAATTCTGGGCTGGGCCTCCGGTTAATAGGTTTGTCCCAAAAATAATATAAAAGTGAATAATAAAGCCCAATAATGTCCAAAACAGAAGATAATATAGCATGGAGCAATCAAAAATTATAGATACATTGGAGACGTATCAGATAGCACCACTTGCGGAACCACGCCAAAAACCATCGTGTCTTCATTGTGTTTGATCTTCCCATCTCTACGCTTTTACTTTCCACACAAATTGCATGGTGCACTATTTTTGCTGCCCTATCTCTAGATATACATGTGTAGGAAGTATTGGTGTGATCTTAACTAGTGCCAAAATCTTCCTAAACTTCAAGAAAACTAAAAATTGCAACTTTGGTTGGTTAAGTGTCTATTCACCATTAGATAAACTGTCGTGTCTCTTGTCCATTAGATTCATCGAGCTTGGCCGTGGATTCGGCGAGCAGGCAGACTGGGGAGGACGAGTTCTTCGCACGCACCCCAGAGTTCGAACCTCTCAAGGGTCTGCTGAACCGTGAATCCGACATTTGGTGTGCCAGGTAGGGGTGCGTCGAAGCTTCACCTCTCTGTCCGCTTTTCTTCCCCGTTCAGATCACATGGTGAGCACTGCTCCTCCAGCAGGATCGACGAGCGCACACGGAGGCGCTGTGGGAGTCCGGGCCTTCACCCCCGCCTTGCGGCAGGTACAGTGGTTGCCCAAGTTCAGGCCGGAGATGCCGCATCGCTAAGACGGCGCGGCGGATCCGACAGGTTTCCTCCAGCCTACGAGGAGGCCGTTTGGGCGGCCGGCGACGACGACAAGGTCATGGCCAACTAGTTTCCCATGGCCATCACTGGCGTACCACGCGCCTGGCTTCTCAGCCTGCCAAGATCTTCTGTGGCCTCCTGGGAGGAGCTGCGCGGCCTCTTCGTCGTGCGCTTCGCGGCACCGGCGCCCCTCACCATCGCATCCCTCCTCGGCGGTTTGCAGGCGCCGCCCTCGGACCGCCACGTCAAGCAGTTCTTCCGCCAAGTGGGTGCTGCCCGCGTGCAGCCGGGAGCTCCTCCAGGGTGGGCGGCACCCAAGGCTGACCTCCTGAGGCTGTTCCACCACTGTACTAGTTCATCCAGCCCGTCAAGGCAATCCACCACAAAGCTGCAGTAGGGTATATATTACACCGCAAGGTGGCCTGAACCAGGATAAACTGCCGTGTCTCTTGTCCATTAGATTCATTGAGCTTGGCCATGGATTCAGCGAGCAGGCATACTGGGGAGGACGAGTTCTTCGCACGGACCCCAGAGTTCGAACCTCTCAAGGGTCTGCGGAACCCTTAATCCGACAGATCCTCCAACATGTGGTGCTTGTTTATAATCTTTGCTAGACAAATATTTCTGTACTAAGCAGGAATACTGCTTGTGCATCCAAAACCCTTGAGCCAAGTTTCTTCCATGAGTGTCCGCCATCTCTACCTATATACGGTATTACTCTGTCGTTCCAAGTAAATTTGCATGTGCCATCTCTAAGACATTCAAATGAACATTTGTTTTGTGTTCCCGTGCCTGAAAGCACATTTGCTCCCTTGGTGGTTTTAGTAATTCATGTCAACATACATATTGTTGGATTAATATTTTCATCTAGTATGTTTTAGAAAATTTCAACATTGACATGGCACGGAGATGAGATTGTGGACCCCTTCAAAATGCTAAGGACATGGATTGGCAAAGCTTGAAGACTACATTTTTGGTTAAGTGATCCAAGATCACATTGAGTCCATAGGAAAGCCAATACTATTTAAAGGGGATGAGGCTTTGATAATTCAATTGCTCAAAGTGCATGAAGATAATGTTCCAAAAACCCGCAATCACCTTCACAAAATAATATCTATCCAGACCCTAAAAGCCCAACTCGGTCACAACGAATTCCATACACCCGGACCCATCAAGTTGATCCTAGACAGTGCCAAAGCCAAACCCTACAATTTCGGTTGCACTAAGATGATGATCGGTCCCACCGATTTGCATTGACCAAGTTTCTGTAACCCGATTAGTTCATTTCGGAATTACCGAGTTGAAATAATCAGAATTACCGAAGTGAAGTCTTGCTTAGGTCATCGCACATCAGTCGGTTCAAGATTCTTTGTTTGGTCCCACTGAAATGACCAATGTTCAAATCTTTAACACAGGTCGGTCTCACCGAGTTTTTGGTTCCGTGTCCCCAAGTTGAGTCAAAAGGTTGTAATGGTTGGATTTTGGCTGAAGACTATTTATACCCATCCATCCCCACTTTCTCTAAGAGAGAGCCATTAGAACGAAACTACACTTCCACCATTTGAATCTTGATTTCTAGCCTCCCCAAGTTGCTTTCCACCCCAGTCCCTCTCCTATGCAAGCCAAATCTTTGAGCGAGTGACTGATTGTTGAGAAGATTATATTTTGAAGCACCAGAGCAAGGAGTTCACCATCAACTACACCATCTATTACCTTTTGGAGAGTGGTGTCTCCTAGATTGACTAGGTGTCACTTGGGAGCCTCCAGGATCTTGTGGAGTTGAACCAAGGAGTTTGTAAGGGCAAGGAGATCGCCTACTTCGTGAAGATCTACACCAAATGAGGCTAGTACTTCGTGAATGTGGAATTGAAAAGGTTGCTTCTTCGTGGAACCTTCATGGGTGGAGCCCTTCGTGGACTCGTGCAGCCATTACCCTCCGTCAGTTGAAGTCTCCATCAACGTGGATGTACGATAGCACCACTTGCGGAACCACGCCAAAAACCATCATGTGTTCATTGTGTTTGATCTTCCCATCTCTACGATTTTACTTTCCACACAAATTGCATTGTGCACTATTTCTGCTGCCCTATCTCTAGATATGCATGTGTAGGAAGTATTGGTGTTATCTTAACTAGTGCCAAAATCTGCCTAAACTTCAAGAAAACTAAAAATTGCACCTTTGGTTGGTTAAGTGTCTATTCACCCCCTCTAGACCTATCTTCTCGATTCTACAATTCATGTCATAGCTTTGGTCTCCATTACTTTGGTTTAATCACCATTGGAGAAAGATGGATGTGTGTACTTTGGGAAGTCTTAGATGTAGAGTGCCTATTCTTAATGGAGAGTACTATAAATCTTGGAGGAATGAAATTCTTGACATCTTTGATGAATTTAACTTGAGAAAGTATGTTCAATGTCCTTATGTGCCGCCTATTGATCCGTTGCCCCACACTCATGAAGAGGAAATTGACATGCTTCATAATATTAGAACCATCAATCTTATCATTCGAGGATTACCTTAAATTGTGCTTGTTCGTATGCAAAACTCTGAATGTGCCTATACATTGTTGAAGGACTTAGAAATGCGCTTTCCCGAGTACTTATTAAAGAACCTTGATGAGATCCTTCATAAAACTATTGCCTTTCATAAGATGAAGCCTAGTGATCCTAAATTTGATGATTGTCTATTTGAGCTTCGTGATCTTATGCGTGCTAAAGGAGAGGTTAGAACTATTAGCAATATCATAATAGATGGCATTAAAATTCATAAACTTGAACATTGTCATGATCATGAAACTAATGAATTCATTTCCCCAGGTGATGATCACATACATGTTGATGATGACGATATTGAACATGGCTATTATGATGAGGATGAAGAATTTGACATCAAATATGAGAAGACGATGAGAAACCTTAGTCTCATGGGAAATCTTCGAGATTACATGGCCGGAGGAAAAGAATGGATTCTTGATAGTGGATACACTAATCACATGACCAGAGATAAAAACATGTTTCGTGAGCTTGCTAAGAATGATGGTCCATGCAAGTATGTGACTTCTGGAGACAACTCCAAGGGTAAGGTATTGGCGATGGTAAGGTGGCCATGTCCAATGATATCTCCATTCAAAATGTTATGCTTCTTGAATCTCTTGGTTACAATCTCTTTTCCATATCTAGACTAGCCAACTTTGGTTTCAATGTTCTATTTACCGAACTAGATTTCCAAGTGTTTCATCGAGACAATCATAATATGGTCTTTAACGACATTCATAGAGGTGATCTATACACTGTTGATTTTACTAAGAGAGCCCAACCTTGTACATGTCTCATTGCAAAATCTTCTAAAGATTGGTTATGGCATACAAGACTAGGACATGCTGGCATGCGAAATCTTGATAAACTTGTTAAAGGAGATCATATTGTTGGTGTGAAAGATGTTATCTTTGACAAGGATAGGCTTTGTAGTGCTTGACAAGCTGGAAAACAAGTTGGAGGATGTCATCCCGTGAAGAACATCATCACCACAAGGAGACCACTTGAGCTACTTCATATGGATCTCTTTAGTCCCAATGCTTACAAGAGCCTTGGTGGTAACTCTTTCGGTTTGGTCATACTTGATAATTTTTCAAAATTTACGTGGGTGTTCTTTCTTGGTGACAACTCACATGTACACAAGATCTTCAAGAACTTCGCTAGGAATGCCCAAAATCAATTTGAACTGAAGATCAAGAAAGTTTGGAGCGACAACGGAACAGAGTTCAAGAAAACCAATGTGGATACCTTTCTTGACGAAGAAGATATCTCACATGAGTTCTCGGCTACACACACACCTTAACAAACCATACCCTTATCGGATAGCTATAATGATGCTATATTAATACAAGATGCCCAAACACATTGGGCGGAAGCGGTTGAGATGCCTTGTCATGCTACAAATCGACATTATATTCACAAGCTCCTAGGTAAAACGGTGTACGAGCTACTCACCGATATCAAGAAACAAGTTGGATATTTTCGAGTATTTGTCTCAAAATGTTACATTGTTGATAAGCATCGTCGTTCAAGTTTGCACCTAAATCTCATAAAGGTTTCCTACTCGGTTACAGATAAAACTCTCACACTTACCGTATCTATAACAACTTCACTCGAAAAGTTGAAGAGACGGTAGATGTCAAGTTTGATGAATCTAACAGCTCCCAAGTCAAGCAATTTCCAATTGATGTAGGAGACAAAGATCCTTCGGAAGCAATCAAAGACTTGTCTATTTGCAAGATTCGTCCCATAGGGGTGAAGGAGAGCAATTCATCCGTTCAATTCGAAGCCTCAACTTCATATCAAGGTGAACAACAAGTTGACATGGATGCATCCACAAGTAGAACATGTCAAGATGAAGGAAATGAGGAAGTACGACAAGAAGATCCACATCAACCTTCCTCTCCACCAACCCAAGAGAATAACGGCAACAACAATGAGGAAGAAGATGATAATGACGATGAGGAAGCCTCACCACAACCCAAACAAAGGCTATCTCGATTTAGACCAAGAGTTGACAAGAACCATCCCATTGAACAAATTCTTGGCGACATCAAATTCGGGGGAATGCCTTACTCCAAATCTCGTTTACCTAACTTTTGTGGGAATTACTCATCCATATCTAGTATTGAGCCTATGAAGGTTGATGAAGCCCTCAAAGACCCCAATTGGGTGAATGATATGCATGGCGAACTACACAACTTCGAGAGGAATCAAGTGTGGACATTGGTTAAGAATCCCAAGGATGAGAAAAACGTCATCAGAACAAAATGGGTGTTTCGTCACAAGGAAGATGAAGATGGAAAAGTCATACACAAGAAGGCTCGTCTCATGGCTCAAGGCTACACACAGGTCTAAGGTATGGACAATGGTGAGACCTATGCCTCCGTTGCTAGACTTGAGTCCATTCATATTCTAGTTGCTAATTCCAATCACCATGATATCACCCTCTATCAAATGGACATCAAAAGTTCTTTCTTAAATGGTGAAATTGAGGAGGAAGTTTATGTTAAACAACCTCCGGGTTTTGTTAATCCCAAGAAACTAAACCATGTCTATAAACTTCATAAAGCTCTTTATGGTCTCAAGCAAGCCCCTAGAGCTTGGTATAAATGCTTAACAAAATTCCTTCTTGAAAAAGGATTTGAAATTAGGAAAATTGATTCAACCTTATTCACAAGAGAGTTAATATGGTGAACTATTTGTATGCCAAATATATGTTGATGATATCATATTTGGATCTACTGACACTCTTTTTAGTGAAAAGTTTGCAAGGTTGATGTCAGAAAAGTATGAGATGTCTATGATGTGTGAACTCAAATTCTTCCGTGGTTTGCAAATCAAGCAAACTAGGGAGGGTACTTTTGTTTCTCAAACAAAGTACACCAAGGACTTATTCAAGAAGTTCAGCAGCAAGAAAGCAAAGGTATGAAAACTCCCATGCCTACCACTAGACATCTTGACTTGAAAAATGATGGCAAACCTGTTGATCAAAAGGTTTATTGATCCATGATTGGTTCCTTGCTATATCTATGTGCCTTCTGTCCCGACATTATTCTAGGTGTGTGCATGTGTGCACGATACCACGCGGCACCAAAAAGAGTGTCATCTCAAGGCCATGAAAAGAATCGTGAGATACTTGATACATACACCAAACTTTGGCATTTGGTATCCCAAAGGATCCTCTTTCAAACTTGTTGGATACTTTGACTCGGACTATTACTACTACAGGATGCTGCTAACGCAACACTGCAATCACAGACCCTTCAACGAAACTGTGTGCGATGCGATAATCGCAAACGGTGATGTAAAAGACCATAAAAATGATGCAAAACGTTTGCGATGACGGATGCATCAAACACGGTTTAGAATTTAGTTGCGTGTGCACTGAGGGGCATACGATTCAGTTCAATGAACTGTTTGCCATGAGGCAGAAGAAGAGAAACGGGCAACCAGATGAAGGTCTGTGTGATATACGACATATGGTTCACTCGGATGAAGTGTTTGTGATTAGGCGGAACAAAAGAAAGGATCAGCCAGATCAAGGTGTGTGTGATAGAGGGTAAACAGTTCACTCGGATGAACTATTTGCGTTGAGCCAAGATAACAGAAACGGTTCAATTTAACAAGATGTGTGTGATACGCGACAAATTGGTCTGTAATCAGAAATGTGTGCGAAGACTGATAATAACACAGACAATTGCTGCTAATAAGACGTGTGTTTTGTGTGTTGGGATTGCATACAGAACAACAACATATATATACGCACTTATAAGGACATGGTTGCATAACCAAATTAAACATCCAATTACATAGGTGGCTACTACACACATGACATTTGCACACACCAAAGTAAACTATTACATGCATAATTACATAGGTGGCTACTACACACATGACATTTCCACACACCAAAATCAACTATATATTACATGCATAATTAACTAGGATAAACGATCATCTGATCATCATCTACTTCTTGTGACGCTTGTCGCTACTGCTCTGCCTGTGGCTCGATCCGGCCTCGTCAATTTTGGTAACGAGGCACTTCCTCATGTCAATGATCCGCCTGTGCATCTCGTAGCATGTATACACGCTCTTGGCCATGTACCTGAGGTGAGGTTCATCAAGTTCCCGCATCAGGCCCCGTGCCAGGATACGGGACGTGTTCTGTTGGCATCCTGCTTCATCTTTCGTAGTATGGGTCAATGATGGCTGAGGCGAGTTCATCCAGGGAGTCCTTCTTCATGCTGCCCCATACCCTGTAGTGCTCACGGATTTTGACAAGGTTCTTGCAGGCCAAGCCCGTGACCCTGAGCGCTTTTACATCGTCGGTGGTTTCCACCATAGCAAACTTGTGGTCGGTGCTATTGACAAACCTGGCGAAACGGTCGCAATGCTCTATGGCTATGCAGTAGTGGTAGATGAGGACATGATGGTGCACGCACAACTGGGCAACTACAACCTTCTGATCTATGTTGGGACGACCGTTGGTGTACTGGAGGTCGATGCCGACCACCTTGTACTTGTCTCGAGCAAGCAACTGCTCAACGGTGTTGATGTAGTCGTCCACCACGGCTGGGTCAATGGTGTACACCACCGAGAGATCCATCTCACTCGCATGGGTCTCAACTTTATGCTGGCCAAACTCCATTGGAGTGCCGCTAGACATCCCCTCTCTATGTGTCATCATGGCTGTGCTTGTTGTGTTGTCGGGCGCGGTCGAAAGGTTGAAGAGACTAAGGTTATAATGACGGCGGGAATTAAAGGGGAAGCCGGACGACCTGGAATATCGGCATGCCCGGATGGCAGTTATAATTTGCAGCACATAACTCCATCGTGCCGCACGTAACTGCATTGTGGCGATGCACGCGGCGCAACCGCATGCATATGGGGCCCCCGACATGATCGTGCGCAGGCCCAACCGTTGGCAAAGCACACACGGAGGGACGCGAGCAGAGCGCTCCGCGGTTGCCTCAACGTCGAGCAACCATATATATGCACATAGTAGTTGAACACGCAAGGAAAAGTTGTCCACAAGCCGAGCACGTGGAGGTACGCAAGCAGAGCGCACCGCGACGCCTAATGGCGAGCAGAGCGCGCCGAGGGACGCGAGTAGAGGCTGGCACAGTGATACATGGCAAAATAAGGCGAACTGTGTGAGCGAAGTCGGAGACATCAAGCACGAATCTGATTAGAGTTGCGTGTGCGATACGTGGCATACAGTTGATCCACCCGAGCTGTTTGTGAAGGAATAAGCCGTGTGTGTTGTGGGAAAACGCTTGTTGGTATACAACCGTCTGCGATTGATGAATTCATGACTGACGGGTTCCCTAGTGTGGTCCGTGTGCGATGTGATATGCTATGTCTACAGAACATCAACATATATACATATAAGAACAACATTGCATGACCAAATTAAGCATACAATTACATAAGTGACTACACACATAACATTTCCACACACCAAAGTAAGCAATTACATGCATACTAAACTAGGAGAAACGAGCATCTAATCATCTACATCTTGTTGTGACGACGTTTGCCATTGCTCTGCTTCCGGCTGGATCCCTGGTCGTGAATGGTTAATAAAATCTAAGTCTATTCCATATTAAGGTCAAAATAGTACTACCAATCTACGAGTCTCATACGATGCCATTTCAGCGATTGTACCACAAAAGCCTGAAATATTACAAGGTTCAAATTCCAGAGTTACATTGCCGAAATTTGAAGATTACAAGGTTCAAACTGATATTAGAATTGAAATTCAGCTCATTCAGCTGCAAACGCTGTCGGATCACGGGTTCCGGCAAAACCCTTAAGGTTCGAACTCTAGGGTGCGCGCGAAGTTCTCCCCCCTACTGATCCACGCCCTAGCTTGCTAAGATCTCGGAGACGAAATCAACGAACTCTCAACACAAGGGACACAATATTTATACTGGTTCGGGCCACCGTTGTGGTGTAATACCCTACTCCAGTGTGGTGGTGGTGGATTGCCTCTTGGGCGGATGATGAACAGTACAAGGGGAAGAACAGCCTCCTGAGGTTATGGTGTTATTGTGCTTGGTGTGTGGCTAAGGATCAGATGAGATGCCTCTGAATGAGTTATCTCCTACGGTGGTGTCTAGTTCTACTTATATAGGCCCTGGCCCTCTTCCCAAATATTGAGCGGGAAGGGAGCCAACAACGGCCAATTTGAAAGGGGACAGCTAGTACATCTTATCCTGACAAAAGCGGTCTTCGCCTGCAAAAGGCTCTGGTGGTGACGCCACCTTGGGCTCCATGGTGACCTCCGTCTTGCCGTCCTGCTGGTCTTGGTCTCGTTGCACTGATATGGAAACCTCTGCTTGATGCCTCGGTACTCCGTGCCTGCGCTTGCCTCCTTAGCACCAAAGAGGAAAGAAGGACGCTGCGCGCGCTGGCGCCCGCCTGATCTTGATCGTCATGGCTCACGTCACAAGAACCTCGCGAGGTTTGCCTTGCCTTGATCTCTCCGCCCCTCATGAGCCAACCTGGTGAGGCCACTCCTGAGGAGGTCTTGTGTCGCCCGCCTCGCGAGGCTTGGCCCCTCGCGAGGGTCTGGAATGCCTTGTTGATGAAGATGGACCGTACAGGCCTGCTAGCACAGCGACGCCGTGGGCCGCAGGTAGGCAAGTCTGGGGACCCCCGTTCCCAGAATGCCGACAGTAGCCCCCGCTGATCAGCTGAACATGGATATAAGAGAGGTTCAAACTAAACGTAAAAATAGTAAGGCTGGTTTCGAAACCTCGTCCTTTCTGGAAAGGGATCAATCGCTGACAAGTCATGTATGGGGTTGACACAATGACTTCCAATTACCCTGTCATATGCACTTCCAATACAAAGTTTAGCCTTTTTGGAGCCTCTTCCATTCTACATGTTCAACAAACCATTCATATTTCCTATTTAAATGCATGTTCAACCTCATTACCTTCAGCACCCTAGCTCTGCCAACAAAGAACCTAGCGAATATAATCTCCGGTAAGGTCCCTCGGTAGGAGTTCAAAGTAATTTTTGAGAGATGCAGATCCATGCATTCGATTACAACTGCAAGATGCTGCTAATACGACACTAAGATTAGAGACCCTTTGACGAAACTGTGTGCGATGCATTAATCACAAACGGTGATGTAAAATAACCGTAAAAAAATGCAAAACATTTGCGATGAAGGATAGATCAAACATGGTTCGGATTTTAGTTGCGTGTGCGATGAGGGGCATATGGTTCAGTTCAATGAACTGTTTGCGATGAGGCGGAACAAAAGAAACAGGCAGCCAGATGAAGGCGTGTGTGATATACGGCACACAGTTCACTCAGATAAACCGTTTGTGACGAGGCAGAACAACAGAAACAGGCAGCCAAATGAAGGTGTGTGCGATATATGGCATACAGTTCACTCGGATGAACTGTTTGCGTTGAGCCAAGATAACAGAAATGGTTCAACTTAACAAGATGTGTGTGATACGCGGAAAACAGGTCTGTAATCGAAAATGTGTGGGAAGACCGATAAAAACATAGACGATTCATGTTAACAAGCCGTGTGTGTTGTGAGCAAACGATTGCTGGTATACAACTGTTAGTGATTGATGAAATCATCACCGACGGGTTCCATTGTTTAGTCCGTGTACAATGTGATTTGCTCTGTCTACAGAGCATCAACATATATACTTAAAAAGACAACATTGCAAAACTAAATTAAGCATACAATTACACAAGTGACTACAGAGATAAAATTTCCACACACCAAAGTAAGTACTTACATCCATACTAAACTAGGAGAAACGAGGATCTAATCATCTACTTATTGTTGCGATGACGCTTGCCATTGCTCTGCTTCCGGCTAGATCACTGGCCATTTTGGGGAAGAAGGCACTTCCTCATGTCAACGGTCCACCTGTACATGTCATAGCTCGTGTACGCCTCCTTGGCCGTGTACACAACGTGAGCTTTGTTGAGTTTCTCCATCCAGGCCGAGTGCCAGGCACACTTGTCCTTGTTGTAGGAATCCTTCATGTCTCCGTAGTAGGGGTCGATCATGGCCTCGGCGAGGCGAACCAGTGAGTCCTCCTCATGATCCATGCTGCCCCAGATCTTGTATTGGCCCTGGATGTCGACAAGATTCTGGCAGGCGATGCCCAAATTCTTGAGCACCTTTACATTGTTGGTGATGTCCACCGTAGCGAACATGTAGTGGGGGCTGTTGACAAACCTGGCGAAACGCTCGCAAGGCCTGGTGGCCAGGCAGTAGCGGTAGATGAGGACGTGGTTGTGCACGCACATCTGGGCGACAGCGACCTTGGGACGAGAGCCGGCACGAGCGTGGGTGTACTCGAGGTCAAACCCGACCATCGTGTACTTCTCTTCGGCAAGCAACATCTCCATGATGTGGATGGAGTGCTCCACCCAGACCGGGTTGTTGGCGTACACCACCGAGAGCTCCGTGAACGTTCTATGGGTGTCCACCACGACATGCATGGAGAACAGCTGCTCATCGTTGGTAGCCCCGCTCGGAGCACCATTGGAGCCGCGCAGGATACCCTCTAAGAATTTGACATGGTGGGTGTGCTTCTTGCAATGGTGGGGCGCGATCGAAAGGTTGAAGAGACGCAAGGGTTAAACGACCAATGTAATAAATGGGGGTCGGCCGGCCTGTAATTGTCACATCTAGTCACCGTGTTCATAGCGGAGGATTCCAGTGCATGCTTGACAACACCGCACCGCACACGTTTCGTTTGACCACGCGTGGGCTCGAAGAGGCGCCAAATGTATCGTCGGTGAGCCTGTTCCCGCGCTACCGCGTAGTTTACCGTGCATGATTCCCGCCCGGCTAGTTTGGCCACGCGTTGGCTAGAAGAGGGACAAATCATGGGCATTTATTGGCAAAAAGCTTTGTAAAAATAAAGTGTGTGGAATGACTTTGGTCATAAGTTTACCCGTGGGTGATGAGGTCAAAGTTACAAAGAAGGGCGATGATGGACACTCGAGTGCAATAATTAATTCTGCGCTCTGCAGGGCACACGGTTGAAGAAACCAACTGTGTGCAATAATGTCGAAGATCGCAGTCGAGTTAGCTATACACATCGTGTGCTATGAGATCGACAAGGAAAACAGATTCAAGAATGGTTAATAAAGTCTATGTCCATTGCATATTTAAGGTCAAAATAGTGCTACCAATATACGAGTCTCATACGATGCCATTTCAACGATTGTACCACAAAAGCTCAAAATTACAAGCTTCAAATCCCAGAGTTATATGGCTCAAATTCAAAGATTACAAGGTTCAGACTGATATTAGAAATGAAATTCAGCTCATTAGCTGCAAACGCTCGCGCTGATCCGCTGAACATGGATATCAGGGAGGTTCATACTAATATTACCACTTCTAGTCTCGTTTCCAAACCTCATAATTTTTTCAAAGGGGTCAGCCACTGAGAAGTCATGTATAGGGTTGACATGATGACTTCCGATTACTCTATCATCTGAAGTTCCAAAATGAAATTCAGCCTTTTCGGAGCCTAATCAATTCTGCCGCAGCAGACGGCGCTAATCAACAAACCATTATTTTTTGTGAAATAAATGTAGGGCAAACCTCATTACCTTCAGCACCTTTGCTCTGACAACAAATAACCTGGCGAATATAATCTTCGGTAAGGTCCCTCGGTAGGAGTTCAAAGTAATTTCTAAGAGATGCAGATCAAGCAATTCGACGTGATTGTTATATTGTATCACATTATCCACCACATGGCCTAATCTTATCTGCAAAAGAAGAAAATGTGTTAGTGCCTACATGCAGTTTTGAACACTACTACAGGCCTATTTGGTTTGCAGGATTTGTGAAATGCACTAACATGCCATCTTCGATTCGACATGATTAACATGGGCATTTGATTACAATCTAGAAAAATGTAGACTTCTTCACAAGAGGTTGGAGTGGATGAAAATTTCTCTAAGAAAACTAGTACATATGAATCCAAAGGAGAAATGCTGATGGATTGTAACCATATGGTTCAAGTAACCAATATGGGGGGGGGGGACATGTATGTACTGAAATCCTCCAAAAAATCCTTCAGAAATTGTAGTACATTGTCATTGTAAACTTGGAAAAAGGTGTCACAAATTGAACTCCGTTATGGTTAACATTTAACAGGAAAGGAACATCACCTCGATATATAGCTTCTCCAGGCACGAAAAGCATCTCAGGAAACTGACAACTTGCTCCAGGTTGGGGCCGATAGATTCTAGTGCCAAGACCTTCAGTTTGCATAGTTTCAGGGTCAAGCTTGTCGGAATCATTTTCTGGATGACAGACGAACATACATCTTCAAAATTAGAAATAATGTTAATTTCTAGAAGGAGAGGTAGAAGGCGGCTGTTGTACCTGAATAGGTGTGGATCCAATAACCAGTTCGGAGTATTTGTTATACGAGTAGCCCACACTGTCAATTTCAGCGTAGAAATGACATTGATTCTTGTTGGACCTTCTTGATCAACTATAAGTAATCTCTCAAGTGAAGGTGTGTCCTCAATGACCATACTGTGGTACACATCTTGTGATGTCTTCTTCCCGCACCAGCAACACACATAAATAGTATGGAGAGGCATGGAGGTGATGTGGAAGCTACTCGAGTGCAGTACAGCCACGGAGCAGGCACTCCATGTCACTGTTTGGGAGGCAGACGACGACGAGCTCGAGGTGCTTCAGTCGTGGTAGAAGAAGAGCAGGTGTGTCATTAAGGGGGGCTGGCAGTTCCTGAACTTGGCGACGCATAGCGTGGGCACGAGGCGGAGCTGAAGGAAATATGCCCTAGAGGCAATAATAAAGTTATTATTTATTTCCTTATATCATGATAAATGTTTATTATTCATGCTAGAATTGTATTAACCGGAAACATAATACTTGTGTGAATACATAGACAAATAGAGTGTCACTAGTATGCCTCTACTTGACTAGCTCGTTGATCAAAGATGGTTATGTTTCCTAGCCATAGACATGAGTTGTCATTTGATTAACGGGATCACATCATTAGGAGAATGATGTGATTGACTTGACCCATTCCGTTAGCTTAGCACTCGATCGTTTAGTATGTTGCTATTGCTTTCTTCATGACTTATACATGTTCCTATGACTATGAGATTATGCAACTCCCGTTTACCGGAGGAACACTTTGTGTGCTACCAAACGTCACAACGTAACTGGGTGATTATAAAGGTGCTCTACAGGTGTCTCCAAAGGTATTTGTTGGGTTCGCGTATTTCGAGATTATGATTTGTCACTCCGATTATCGGAGAGGTATCTCAGGGCCCACTCAGTAATACACATCACTATAAGCCTTGCAAGCATTGTGACTAATGAGTTAGTTGCGGGATGATGTATTACGGAATGAGTAAAGAGACTTGCCGGTAACGAGATTGAACTAGGTATCGAGATACCGACGATCGAATCTCGGGCAAGTAACATACCGATGACAAAGGGAATAACGTATGTTGTTATGCGGTCTGACCGATAAAGATCTTCGTAGAATATGTGGGAACCAATATGAGCATCCAGGTTCCGCTATTGGTTATTGACCGGAGAGGTGTCTCGGTCATGTCTACATAGTTCTCGAACCCGTAGGGTCCGCATGCTTAACGTTACGATGACAGTTATATTATGAGTTTATATGTTTTGATGTACCAAAGGTTGTTCGGAGTCCCGGATGTGATCACGGACATAACGAGGAGTCTCGAAATGGTCGAGACATAAAGATTGATATATTGGAAGCCTATGTTTGGATATCGGAAGTGTTCCGGGTGAAATCGGGATTTTTCCGGAGTACCGGGAGGTTACCGGAACCCCCCGGTAACTTAATGGGCCTTAGTGGGCCTAGGTGGAAGAGAGGAGAGGAGGCCAGGGCAGGGCCACACGCCCTGCCCCCCCAGTCCGAATAGGACAAGGAGAGGGGGGCGGCGCCCCCCTTTCCTTCCTCCCCTCCACATCTTCCCCCTCTCTCTCCTAGTCCAACATGGAAAAGGGGGGGAGTCCTACTCCCGGTAGGAGTAGGACTCCTCCTGGCGCGCCTCTCCCCTTGGCCGGCCGAACCCCCCCTTGCTCCTTTATATACGGGGGCAGGGGGGCACCTCTAGACACAGAATTGATCATTGATCTCTTAGACATGTGCGGTGCCCCCCTCCACCATATTACACCTCGATAATATCGTAGCAGTGCTTAGGCGAAGCCCTGCGTCGGTAGAACATCATCATTGTCACCATGCCGTCGTGCTGACGAAACTCTCCCTCAACACTCGGCTGGATCGGAGTTCGAGGGACGTCATCGAGCTGAACGTGTGCTGAACTCGGAGGTGCCGTGCGTTCGGTACTTGATCGGTCGGATCGTGAAGACGTACGACTACATCAACCGTGTTGTGTTAAACACTTCCGCTTTCGGTCTACGAGGGTACGTGGACAACACTCTCCCCTCTCGTTGCTATACATCACGATGATCTTGCGTGTGCGTAGGATTTTTTTTGAAATTACTACGTTCCCCAACAGTGGCATCCGAGCCTGGTTTTATGCGTTGATGTTATATGCACGAGTAGAACACAAGTGAGTTGTGGGCGATATAAGTCATACTGCTTACCAGCATGTCATATTTTGGTTCAGCGGTATTGTGAGATGAAGCGGCCCGGACCGACATTACGCGTACGCTTACGCGAGACTGGTTTCACCGTTGCGAGCACTCGTTGCTTAAAGGTGACTGGCGGGTGTCTGTCTCTCTCACTTTAGTTGAACCGAGTGTGGCTACGCCCGGTCCTTGCGAAGGTTAAAACAGCACCAACTTGACAAACTATCCTTGTGGTTTTGATGCGTAGGTAAGAACGGTTCTTGCTAATCCCGTAGCAGCCACGTAAAACTTGCAACAACAAAGTAGAGGACGTCTAACTTGTTTTTGCAGGGCATGTTGTGATGTGATATGGTCAAGACATGATGCTGAATTTTATTGTATGAGATGATCATGTTTTGTAACCGAGTTATCGGCAACTGGCAGGAGCCATATGGTTGTCGCTTTATTGTATGCAATGCAATCGCCATGTAATTGTTTTACTCTATCACTAAGCGGTAGCGATAGTCGTAGAAGCAATAGTTGGCGAGACGACAACGATGCTACGATGGAGATCAAGGTGTCGCGCCGGTGACGATGGTGATCATGACGGTGCTTCGGAGATGGAGATCACAAGCACAAGATGATGATGGCCATATCATATCACTTATATTGATTGCATGTGATGTTTATCTTTTATGCATCTTATCTTGCTTTGATTGACGGTAGCATTATAAGATGATCTCTCACTAAATTTCAAGATAAAAGTGTTCTCCCTGAGTATGCACCGTTGCCAAAGTTCGTCGTGCCCAGACACCACGTGATGATCGGGTGTGATAAGCTCTACGTCCATCTACAACGGGTGCAAGCCAGTTTTGCACACGCAGAATACTCAGGTTAAACTTGACGAGCCTAGCATATGCAGATATGGCCTCGGAAACACTGAGACCGAAAGGTCGAGCGTGAATCATATAGTAGATATGATCAACATAGTGATGTTCACCATTGAAAACTACTCCATTTCACGTGATGATCGGTTATGGTTTAGTTGATTTGGATCACGTAATCACTTAGATGATTAGAGGGATGTCTATCTAAGTGGGAGTTCTTAAGTAATATGATTAATAGAACTTAAATTTATCATGAACTTAGTACCTGATAGTATCTTGCTTGTCTATGTTAATTGTAGATAGATGGCCCGTGCTGTTGTTCCGTTGAATTTTAATGCGTTCCTTGAGAAAGCAAAGTTGAAAGATGATGGTAGCAATTATACGGACTGGGTCCGTAACTTGAGGATTATCCTCATTGCTGCACAGAAGAATTACGTCCTGGAAGCACCGCTGGGTGCCAGGCCTGCTGCAAGAGCAACACCAGAGGTTATGAACGTCTGGCAGAGCAAAGCTGATGACTACTCGATAGTTCAGTGTGCCATGCTTTACGGCTTAGAACCGGGTCTTCAACGACGTTTTGAACGTCATGGAGCATATGAGATGTTCCAGGAGTTGAAGTTAATATTTCAAGCAAATGCCCGGATTGAGAGATATGAAGTCTCCAATAAGTTCTACAGCTGCAAGATGGAAGAGAATAGTTCTGTCAGTGAGCATATACTCAAAATGTCTGGGTATAACAATCACTTGATTCAACTGGGAGTTAATCTTCCGGATGATAGCGTCATTGACAGAATTCTTCAATCACTGCCACCAAGCTACAAGAGCTTCGTGATGAACTATAACATGCAAGGGATGAATAAGACAATTCCCGAGCTCTTCGCAATGCTAAAGGCAGCGGAGGTAGAAATCAAAAAGGAGCATCAAGTGTTGATGGTCAATAAGACCACTAGTTTCAAGAAAAAGGGCAAAGGGAAGAAGAAGGGGAACTTCAAGAAGAACAACAAGCAAGTTGCTGTTCAGGAGAAGAAACCCAAATCTGGACCTAAGCCTGAAACTGAGTGCTTCTACTGCAAGCAGACTGGTCACTGGAAGCGGAACTGCCCCAAGTATTTGGCGGATAAGAAGGATGGCAAGGTGAACAAAGGTATATGTGATATACATGTTATTGATGTGTACCTTACCAGAGCTCGCAGTAGCACCTGGGTATTTGATACTGGTTCTGTTGCTAATATTTGCAACTCGAAACAGGGACTACGGATTAAGCGAACACTGGCCAAGGACGAGGTGACGATGCGCGTGGGAAACGGTTCCAAAGTCGATGTGATCGCCGTCGGCACGCTACCTCTACATCTACCTTCGGGATTAGTATTAGACCTAAATAATTGTTATTTGGTGCCAGCGTTAAGCATGAACATTATATCTGGATCTTGTTTGATGCGAGACGGTTATTCATTTAAATCAGAGAATAATGGTTGTTCTATTTATATGAGTAATATCTTTTATGGTCATGCACCCTTGAAGAGTGGTCTATTTTTAATGAATCTCGGTAGTAGTGACACACATATTTATAATGTCGAAGCCAAAAGATGCAGAGTTGATAATGATAGTGCAACTTATTTGTGGCACTGCCGTTTAGGTCATATCGGTGTAAAGCGCATGAAGAAACTCCATAATGATGGACTTTTGGAATCACTTGATTATGAATCACTTGGTACTTGTGAACCATGTCTCATGGGCAAGATGACTAAAACACCGTTCTCCGGAACTATGGAGAGAGCAACTAATTTGTTGGAAATCATACATACAGATGTATGTGGTTCGATGAATATTGAGGCTCGTGGCGAATATCGTTATTTTCTCACCTTCACAGATGATTTGAGCAGATATGGGTATATCTACTTATTGAAACATAAGTCTGAAACATTTGAAAAGTTCAAAGAATTTCAGAGCGAAGTTGAAAATCATCGTAACAAGAAAATAAAGTTTCTACGATCAGATCGTGGAGGAGAATATTTGAGTTACGAGTTTGGCCTACATTTGAAACAATGCGGAATAGTTTCGCAACTCACGCCACCCGGAACACCACAACGTAATGGTGTGTCCGAACGTCGTAATCGTACTTTACTAGATATGGTGCGATCTATGATGTCTCTTACTGATTTACCGCTATCGTTTTGGGGTTATGCTTTAGAGACGGCTGCATTCACTCTAAATAGGGCACCATCGAAATCCGTTGAGACGACGCCTTATGAACTATGGTTTGGCAAGAAACCAAAGTTGTCGTTTCTTAAAGTTTGGGGTTGCGATGCTTATGTGAAGAAACTTCAACCTGATAAGCTCGAACCTAAATCGGAGAAATGTGTCTTCATAGGATACCCAAAGGAGACTGTTGGGTACACCTTCTATCACAGATCTGAAGGCAAGACATTCGTTGCTAAGAATGGATCCTTTCTAGAGAAGGAGTTTCTCTCGAAAGAAGTGAGTGGGAGGAAAGTAGAACTTGATGAGGTAACTGTACCTGCTCCCTTATTGGAAAGTAGATCATCACAGAAACCAGTTTCTGCGACACCTACGCCAATTAGTGGGGAAGTTAATGATAATGATCATGAAACTTCAGATCAAGTTATTACTGAACCTCGTAGGTCAACCAGATTAAGATCCGCACCAGAGTGGTACGGTAATCCTGTTCTGGAGGTTATGTTACTAGACCATGACGAACCTACGAACTATGAAGAAGCGATGGTGAGCCCAGATTCCGCAAAATGGCTTGAAGCCATGAAATCCGAGATGGGATCCATGTATGAGAACAAAGTATGGACTTTGGTTGACTTGCCTGATGATCGGCAAGCCATTGAAAATAAATGGATCTTCAAGAAGAAGACTGACGCTGACGGTAATGTTACTGTCTATAAAGCTCGACTTGTTGCGAAAGGTTTTCGACAAGTTCAAGGGATTGACTACGATGAGACTTTCTCACCCGTAGCGATGCTCAAGTCTGTCCGAATCATGTTAGCAATTGCCGCATTTTATGATTATGAAATTTGGCAAATGGATGTCAAAACTGCATTCCTGAATGGATTTCTGGAAGAAGAGTTGTATATGATGCAACCAGAAGGTTTTGTCGATCCAAAGGGAGCTAACAAAGTGTGCAAGCTCCAGCGATCCATTTATGGACTGGTGCAAGCCTCTCGGAGTTGGAATAAACGCTTTGATAGTGTGATCAAAGCATTTGGTTTTATACAGACTTTTGGAGAAGCCTGTATTTACAAGAAAGTGAGTGGGAGCTCAGTAGCATTTCTGATATTATATGTGGATGACATATTGCTAATTGGAAATGATATAGAATTTCTGGATAGCATAAAGGGATACTTGAATAAGAGTTTTTCAATGAAAGACCTCGGTGAAGCTGCATATATATTGGGCATCAAGATCTATAGAGATAGATCAAGACGCTTAATTGGACTTTCACAAAGCACATACCTTGACAAAGTTTTGAAGAAGTTCAAAATGGATCAAGCAAAGAAAGGGTTCTTGCCTGTATTACAAGGTGTGAGATTGAGTAAGACTCAATGCCCGACCACTGCAGAAGATAGAGAGAAGATGAAAGATGTTCCCTATGCTTCAGCCATAGGCTCTATCATGTATGCAATGCTGTGTACCAGACCTGATGTGTGCCTTGCTATAAGTTTAGCAGGGAGGTACCAAAGTAATCCAGGAGTGGATCACTGGACAGCGGTCAAGAACATCCTGAAATACCTGAAAAGGACTAAGGATATGTTTCTCGTTTATGGAGGTGACAAAGAGCTCATCGTAAATGGTTACGTTGATGCAAGCTTTGACACTGATCCGGACGATTCTAAATCGCAAACCGGATACGTGTTTACATTGAACGGTGGAGCTGTCAGTTGGTGCAGTTCTAAGCAAAGTGTCGTGGCGGGATCTACGTGTGAAGCGGAGTACATAGCTGCTTCGGAAGCAGCAAATGAAGGAGTCTGGATGAAGGAGTTCATATCCGATCTAGGTGTCATACCTAGTGCATCGGGTCCAATGAAAATCTTTTGTGACAATACTGGTGCAATTGCCTTAGCAAAGGAATCCAGATTTCACAAAAGAACCAAGCACATCAAAAGACGCTTCAATTCCATCCGGGATTTAGTCCAGGTGGGAGACATAGAAATTTGCAAGATACATACGGATCTGAATGTTGCAGACCCGTTGACTAAGCCTCTTCCACGAGCAAAACATGATCAGCACCAAGACTCCATGGGTGTAAGAATCATTACTATGTAATCTAGATTATTGACTCTAGTGCAAGTGGGAGACTGAAGGAAATATGCCCTAGAGGCAATAATAAAGTTATTATTTATTTCCTTATATCATGATAAATGTTTATTATTCATGCTAGAATTGTATTAACCGGAAACATAATACTTGTGTGAATACATAGACAAACAGAGTGTCACTAGTATGCCTCTACTTGACTAGCTCGTTGATCAAAGATGGTTATGTTTCCTAGCCATAGACATGAGTTGTCATTTGATTAACGGGATCACATCATTAGGAGAATGATGTGATTGACTTGACCCATTCCGTTAGCTTAGCACTCGATCGTTTAGTATGTTGCTATTGCTTTCTTCATGACTTATACATGTTCCTATGACTATGAGATTATGCAACTCCCGTTTACCGGAGGAACACTTTGTGTGCTACCAAATGTCACAACGTAACTGGGTGATTATAAAGGTGCTCTACAGGTGTCTCCAAAGGTATTTGTTGGGTTGGCGTATTTCGAGATTAGGATTTGTCACTCCGATTGTCGGAGAGGTATCTCTGGGCCCACTCAGTAATACACATCACTATAAGCCTTGCAAGCATTGTGACTAATGAGTTAGTTGCGGGATGATGTATTACGGAACGAGTAAAGAGACTTGCCAGTAACGAGATTGAACTAGGTATCGAGATACCGATGATCGAATCTCGGGCAAGTAACATACCGATGACAAAGGGAATATCGTATGTTGTTATGCGGTCTGACCGATAAAGATCTTCGTAGAATATGTGGGAACCAATATGAGCATCCAGGTTCCGCTATTGGTTATTGATCGGAGAGGTGTCTCGGTCATGTCTACATAGTTCTCGAACCCGTAGGGTCCGCACGCTTAACGTTACGATGACAGTTATATTATGAGTTTATATGTTTTGATGTACCGAAGGTTGTTCGGAGTCCCGGATGTGATCACGGACATAACGAGGAGTCTCGAAATGGTTGAGACATAAAAATTGATATATTGGAAGCCTATGTTTGGATATCGGAAGTGTTCCGGGTGAAATCGGGATTTTTCCGGAGTACCGGGAGGTTACCGGAACCCCCCTGTAACTTAATGGGCCTTAGTGGGCCTAGGTGGAAGAGAGGAGAGGAGGCCAGGGCAGGGCCGCACGCCCCTCCCCCCAGTCCGAATAGGACAAGGAGAGGGGGGCGACGCCCCCCTTTCCTTCCTCCCCTCCACCTCTTCCCCCTCTCTCTCCTAGTCCAACATGGAAAAGGGGGGAGTCCTACTCCCGGTAGGAGTAGGACTCCTCCTGGTGCGCCTCCCCCCTTGGCCGGCCGAACCCCCCCTTGCTCCTTTATATACGGGGGCAGGGGGCACCTCTAGACACAGAATTGATCATTGATATCTTAGCCGGGTGCGGTGCCCCCCTCCACCATATTACACCTCGATAATATCGTAGCGGTGCTTAGGCGAAGCCCTGTGTCGGTAGAACATCATCATTGTCACCACGCCGTCGTGCTGACGAAACTCTCCCTCAACACTCGGCTGGATCGGAGTTCGAGGGACGTCATCGAGCTGAACGTGTGCTGCACTCGGAGGTGCCGTGCGTTCGGTACTCGATCGGTCGGATCGTGAAGACGTACGACTACATCAACCGCGTTGTGTTAAACGCTTCCGCTTTCGATCTATGATGGTACGTGGACAACACTCTCCCCTCTCGTTGCTATACATCACGATGATCTTGCGTGTACGTAGGAATTTTTTTGAAATTACTATGTTCCCCAACAGGAGCGCGAACGTTTGCAGCGAGCGCATATGCCCATGATAAAAACTGAGCTCCTCGAGCTGATCTAGGGCGGGGGGTCGGAACTAGTTGTCAAGCTTGGATCGGTCCTTGCCGTTGGAATCGAACTTTCCCATTCTAAGGCCTCTGGTTGGGCCAGGGTGACTGCCGAGGATCTTGGAGAACGCATCCAAGCTTTTGCGATAGCCATGGCAGAGCTCGTGGGTGTCGATGAGGTCGAGAGGGGTGGAGTTCCATAGGGGCGCCACCGCCGGGAAAGGATGGTTGTCCGCGCCCCATATTTGATTGGGAGGAGGGAGATGATGACTGTAAACATATCATCGGGGAGGCTGCTGATGAAGTCTAGGCCTGCTGGAGTCGCTTGCGGTTCTTGCTCGCCCAGCCTCCGCTTGTTGGCAGCCCCGTTCTCCACCTCCGGAGTTTACTTGTCAGCGACGCTTTCTGATAGAAGTGGGAGTACAGGGAATATTTAGTTAAAACAGGGCAATAGAAAAGTGTATTGGTAACTTGAAGTTAGTAGCTAGGAATATAGTAAGAAAATGGAATAACAATTGGTTGCTTAAATACTACACAATTCATTTGATATTGCTACGTAAGTCAACATGCATATACTTGAAAAGAAAAGTTACTTTGAACAAAGTCTGAACGGATGATATCATCACGGAAGTTAGCGTATATCTCTTGACTAGGCTCTTTTATGTGTAGTGCAATTTTAGTGCCAACTTTCAGTACATAAAACAAAGAAATTTCTTTGCAAAGGCCAGTGCCAATATAGGAGTCACCACGTTCATCAAGTCTTACAGTAGCAACGATTGTAAATCCATGGTTTGTGTTCAGTATGACATCCCTACAGTCTTGATTTATGTAAAGGGAAAGATTGAGCACTACAGATTCTATTGCATAGCAAGGGACGCGCTACAGAAAATGGTAGGATTGTTAAAGAAAATATGGTAACATGCAAATATGGGCCCAAATTGAAAGAACTGTACAACAGTTGAAATCGAAGGACAAAAATCTATATTTAAACAGATAGGGTAAACATGATGTCATGGAAATGTGAGAGTAATCGAAAGAACAATACATCATTAATTTGCCTAATATAGAAAGAAGAGGAAAAAATCCCCGTCAACGTATATGGTGCATGTGGCACCTTTTATCCAAATGTAGCAATATTTAGTATATGTTCAGGAAAATAGGCCATGCCAACCGATTTAGGGTGAGATTGAACATACCGCGCGCATCCTCAAGTCATCTAGTATACTGAGATGGAACTCCATGGATGTCTGGCGGAGGCCGCAAGTCCTGATGTGTCCGCACACTGTACACTCTAAAAATGAAAGAAAACCCACAAATCAACTCGAATAAAAATGAATTCACGGCGATTTCGACCGGGTGATTAAAGGAGGCAGATGAACTGGGATAAGAGATGATATAATATCTCATTAAATTAGTTACCTTGTTGTCGATGAGAAAAAAACCCTCAGTACGGCGGATTCCCCAACCGGGCGGAGCTGGGTCGAACACGAGCGGTGTCGAGAATGTTGATGGTGATAGGCGGTGGCAAGCGGAAGTGGCGAAATGCGGTGGGGTTTGCCGGCAGCCTGGCCGCGGTGGCAGGCGCCGAGCTAAGTTGTTGCCGCCAGGATAGGTGGTGCCATGCATAGACGCGGAGGAGCTTGTGCAGGTGTGAATGGGGACCGGAGGGGGTGGCGGGCGGGGTGAGGGTTTTTGTGACGTGGGGATGGTGAGGGTTTTGTTTTTTCTTTTTCAAATTGGGCGGTGAGGGTTTTCTGTCCCACAAAGAGTTTCGGAGGCAACAGTTTGCCAGAGCCAACCGCGTGCGATTGACGTAACAGGCAAAATGAAAGCCATTGCACACGGTTCCAATTTTGGGAACCATGTGCGATTGACGTACTACCTCCGTCCTGGTTTATTTGTCCCCTTTGTAATTTGTACCAAATTTTGACCAGATATTTAACTAACCAATGTTTATGCATATCACCAAAAATTATATCGTTGAACACTATGTTCAAATACCCATCCAATGATATAATTTTTGCTGACCTGCACTAACATTTTGTCAGTTAAATCTTTGGTCAAAATTAACACAAATTACAAAGGGGACTAATAAACTAGGATGGAGGTAGATTCCCTCAACCGAACTTATTGCATCCATATCCCACATTTAGACATAAGTAAACATAGATTAAACATACTCAGACATAGATAATAAGCGTACACAAGTCGAGTTCAACCATAAGTACATTGTTCAACCATCATTAAGACACTACATAGCCATACATAGTTCAATCCCACATCTCATCTCATCTGCTAGCACTACGCCATGCGCCAACCTGTGAGAATACTTCTGCTTGAAGGAGCCAATGGCCCGTCCTCTTACATATGCCAGAACACTTTGATACGCGTCATGAAGATTTTGGTTGCAAAATGGGCATCGATAGCCTCAGTTCCAGGTCCTAATATGCCTGTTATGCATTCCTGCATAAAGCTCCCTCAGGATTTGCCTCTTGTACCTCCTCTGGCCATCTTCATCCTTGCTGTTCACATCGTCAGACATCACCTATACAAATAGTAAAAAAATGTGGCTTCAAATTAATGTTTACAAACTAATCTCTAGCGAACATTTGGCAGTTGCCAAAATTTGGCATCAAATCAATATTTACATGCCTGAAGTAGGAGTCAGAATTTATGGCTATTTTTTTACATATCCAGAGATTATGGTTCCATTTTTAAGCACATTCATCTATGTACAGATTAGTCTTGAAGAAAACAATGGCACAAACATATATGTAGGTCATTCAAAATCAATTGTCAAGTCCTGGCTAGGAATTATTAGCACGAACACTAACCCTAGTCGGATTACTAGTAGAAATCATTTGCATAGATGAAACAACTAATCACTTATCACCTGTACCATTCAAACAATCAATACACTACATGGATCTAATGAAACTTACTCAGATTTCATGGATTGGGAGAACATAACCATATGATTTCTATTCCAAAAAGGGGGAGGCCGGAGTAACCAGAAAAACCCTAGGATCTATTTGACACATAAGTGGGTATAGATGACTTACCAGTTGTCTGCCATCGTCGGAGTCGTCGCCGGGGTCGTCGTCTGAGTCGTCACCGGAGTCGGTGTCGACCTCTGCCTCCGGCTGTGGAAGCTCGACGCCGTCGACGATATCAGTGTGCGGCGATACCGGTGACGACAACCTCTGTCTCCATCTCGACGCCATGCTCCGGTGCTTCAGTAGCCCCGGCATCACCACTCCCTCCGATGGGGTGCTTCGGCGGCATCCTCATACACTGACGGCTTTGTGGACTGAGAGGGGCGTTAAGGATGCAAGCGGAGAGAGAGGATTCTATGTGTGGCGAGGATGGCGAGTGTGGCCGCTCGGGTGCGCCCTTAATATGGAGTAGTGGAAGAGAGGCGGGCGGCGGTCAAACCGCTGGCTCGCCTCCCGGGGAGCCTGCCCACCGGACTGTTGGCATGCCTACCATCATTTCACACAGCTACTCGCACGCCTCCCGATGACCCTACGCAGCGAGCACGCCTGCCGTCAATTCACACGCCTGCATGCACGCCTCCCGGTCTGCCTGCGCGGCGGCCTGCTCGCATGCGTCCTGTCAACTCACGCCTGCTCGCATGGCAGACGGGTCGCATGGCGGCACATATATTGTTTTTCTGCTTGGATGATTAATAATGCCGCTTTATTGCTTAACCGAAGCATGACACGTATCCATTGTTTGTCTAACGCTCACGGTTCGAATAAATAATCCGTTTGGGATATTGGTTCCCAATTATTAATAATCTCCCGTTTGTAAGAAGATAAAGATTACATCAAAACTGGTCTCAAATTTGATAAAAAAAGTACAATGCCACTTTGTATTGGTTCCATATGACAACACGATAAGTTTCATGAATTTCAAATAAGTTTTGGACGTACTAGAATTCAAAAATCAAGATTCTTAATGTTTGAAATTTGTTGCACGGGGAGTAAACATGCATCAAGTGAGACACATGTGTTTTTGCAATCCATTTAGGTGCACTGTCACGTGTGCATGTAGCTCAAATTTATTTTTGCACATTATACCCCTAGAAAATCAATCAATGTACTAAAACGTCTTAATGATATCTGTTTTTTAATTAAAACGTCCCTCCTTTGGTAACATATGTTCACCGTGGCATAATTAACACGCATCGTAGTTGCGGTGGATTCACGGTGTGTGTCTGTGCATCTGGGGCATGGCGGGTGGCTGGCCGTTCACTACGAGTCGTGAGCCACCGTGTGGGTTGGCTGTTTTGTCAGGCAGGTGCCACATCAGAGTCATGACTTCCTTATTTAAAACATTGCACAACCCTTTCATACATACATGTTTTGGCCACATGCAGTCGATGGTTGTCCTACACGACACTCGATACTCGCGTGTGACGCTTTCTGTGGACCTGCAAGGTCGTCGTCCATCACTTTGACGAACAGCCGGCAGTGATGTTAATTTGACCGGCAAGGTAGAATCTTTTTTGTTTGTGTTATGGTGGGAGTATATATATAGTACACGTCGAAGATGTGGGAGGGGACTAGCATATATACTATACTTACGCGCACGTGAACAAGTACACCTCACTCAGTGTTGGGACTTTTTGGTTTCCGAGGCATGTGCCACATCAAAGTTGTGAAATTGGCTATTCAAACATCACACAACACCTCTTTGGGCCACATGCATGCAGGCGGTGGTTATCCTAGGACACTCACGTGTGACGCTTCCATCTGTGGGCCGACGAGGCCATCGTTGATGCATGCATCACTTTGACCTACATCAGGAGAGGTTAATTAATTTCAACATCAAGGAGGATTCTTTTCGGGTTGTATTATGGTAGGAGCATATAGTATGCGTCGAAGAGGGGGAAGGGGACCATCACATGTAGTACGCCTCATGAACCTCGCTTTGTGTGGGCACTTTACGATTTTCGAGGCATGTGCCACATCAAAGTTTTGCATTTTGGGTATTCAACATATGTTTGGCCCACATGCAAAGCGATGGTGGTTGTCCTCTCGCACCCACTTAAGCGGTTATCGGCGATACCGATGCTTTCCATCTGTGGGCCCGCTTGGTCCATCACTACTTTGCCTGACAACGAGAGAGTTTAATTTGACTTAGAGGGGATTATTTTTTGTTTGTAATACGGTATATATATAGGTCATGGTCTAGGATGAGATGATACAGTTTGAGCACACACATGCATGTGTACGCATGAATCCCTCCCATCGAGTCAAAGTGGCTAGTACCACGACACGTCATTAACCGATCTTGCTTTGTGTGGGGACTGTATGATTTTCGACGCACGTGCAACATCAATGTTGTGAAATGGTATTCAAACATGCATGCACGCATCACCTCCATACATATGCATGTAGTGGTTGTCTTCGAACGGTACACTCCCTCGCGTGGTTATCAGCGACAAGCCTACACTACAAAAAAGACACTTCCGTGATGATACGTGTTTGTCACAGTAGGTCACGTTTTCTGTCATGCATGTACATCCATGACAAACTTATGACAGAAGCAAGATAGTCATACCTGTGCTGTCATAGAAGTGTTCCATGACATTACCAAAATTATCATCACGGAAGTGTCCACTTCCATGACAATAAATCGCGCGTCATGGAAGTGCTTTCGTCAAGGGTGACCGACACATGTCATCCACCGTAACGGAACACCGTTAAGCTAACGGGTCCGGTTTTGGATCCGATAACCCGCTAACAACCCGGACCAATGAGGATTTTCCACGTGTAAAATTCTCATTAGCCGGAGGAAACACGTGTTGGCTCACCGTTGGGACAGATGTCATCCATTCATTGGACAGGAGGCGCCTATGATACGTCAACATGTGGCATGGCCCAACAAAGGCCCATTCCGGTGAAAAGGCCGGCCTGTTTGACTTGGCCAAAAGGTAACGGTCCGGCCCATGGAAAGCCTGTTAACGGCCTGTTCGTATATAGCCCATTTATGACCCGCTAACTCACGGCCCGTTACGGCCTATTCGAATTAAGCCCAGTAGCTTCATCTGGGCCTTCCAATATGATTCAAGCCCGTTGTAACTTTCGGCCCATGTATGGCCCATGATGTCTTTCAACCCGTATGAGACCATTTGTAACTCTTGGCCCATTAACGGCCCGTGGTGAATCTGGCCCGCAATGAACCGTGTACCCCTTTATACCCATTAACGGCCCATTATTCCATTGGGCCGTTTCCAACCTGTGTTATCTTTCGGCCTTCTCAGGGCCCATTTATTCTTGGGCTCATTTCCAACATTCGGTTACTTACGACCTGTCATTGGCCTTTTCTGCCTATGGGCCAAATTCAGCCCGCGGTTATAATCGGCCCATTTGTGGCCCATTACTCCGTTGGCCGTTTTCGTAACGTCATCAAATACGACCGATTAACAACAGCCTGTTATTGTGGGCCCATGAACGGACGATTCCAAATCCAGCCCATTTACGGCCCATAATGCGGTCTGTTATTGGCCCATGTTTGGCCTATCGATCATACAACACGTAGAAGGCCCATTGATGCTATGGCCCGTAGAAGGCCCATTGATGCTACGGCCCGTAGAAGGCCCATTGTTTCTACGGCCCTAAGACGGCCCTTTGTTTCTACGGCCCGTAGGAGGCCCATAGTAACTACAGTAAATATGTAGCCCATGGTTATTGTGGCCTAGTTTTAAAAAATAGGTTATTGCGGCCACTAGCAAACCGTGGAAAAAGAACAGCACTGACTACAAGTAAACAAATAAACAAGACAACAAGGAAATAAATAAGCAAACAACTTACGCTAGGCTATCACGGCTATTACACATATTACATCCACTGGGCATCAAAGTTCGCCACCAGTGCAAATATAGGGAACAAAGCAGCATATCATATACACTGGTTTTCAAAGTTGGTGACCAGTGCAGCAAAACAAGTCCAGAACTAAAACCACTTCAGAAGATCTCAAGAAACAATATCCTGGGTACCCATAATGCTGGCAAGATGCTTAGCAAGCTTATTAACTTTCTCTTGTTTGGCGCTTAAATCCTCTAGCGCTTGCTGTTGCACCAGAAAGTATGCATCTGAATTCTGCAGGGACTTCCTCAGTCCTTCAGCTTCCTATCGCAGCACATCTGATCAACGTCTTTTAACTTGAAGTTGAGACTCAAGAAGACGAACTGATTCAGGCAACGAGTTCGAAGAGCTTGTGCCAGCAGTAGTGGCCAATAACTTGAAGACTACATCAAGACAGGACTTTTGGGTTCTCTCACTATCGACAAGGTAGTTTTTATCAGCTTTCTAGGAGACCAACAGGGATGTCTCACTATTCTTGAACCTTATCTGCATTACTTCCTTTACCATTGTATAACGAGGTACTGTTCTCCAATATTTTGTCTGCATTCTAAAAGAGAAACAAGCAGACACATCACAGGTTTACCATGTTGTATATGAAACTCATTTTGGTAAATCAGTTCAGTAGTATCGTGCACATGATAACAGCATGAAACAAACATATATCTATGTAGCATGGTCACTTTATGGTCTATATCATTCTAGTTTTTGTTGCCAAATCAAGATAGAGACATAGTTCAAATAATATTTGTTCAAGAAAAAACAGAATAGACAGAATATAAGTGTGGGAAACTATAGAGCAATAATAACACTTGTAATGTGCATGACATGAGAACATAACTATTTATTCAATTGAAACTAAAATCAACATAGAGCAAGTTACAACAGCAAACCAGTTAAAGAAACTGGTTTAAAACATACCTGTTGCGCCATTGGAGTTTCAATTCCACCCTTCAAATTTGAAAATAGTTCGCCTGAGTAAATACAGTGATGCAAGAGCAAAGGAGTATGAACCATAGCTATAGAACCTGACATGAGAACAATTCTTCTTCTCCTTTAAGCATTGAGTTGGGATTCAGAGTGGTGGTCCTCGTGCTTTGGGCACTGCAGTTCCCTTACTAACTGCTCGTGTTTGGGTGCTCTGTGGTGGAGACGGTGTTGTGTCAACTGGAACTGGGTTACTATCTGCTGGGGTTGGGGTTAGAAGGGGTGTAGCTGGTTTTCTGTCCAACTGGGTAGGGGTACAGTCTGCGAGAGTTTGGGTTATGTGTGGTGGGGCTGGTTCTTGGGCAAGTACAACCGTGGTTCTATCCGCATCAACTGGTAGCACTATCTTTTCTGAAGACCGTGTTGTTACTCCCTTAGATACTGCCATCACCCTCTCCAATTCAAATGGCTGATAAACAAGAAAAGTAATTGAATGTACCGACATTGTATGATAGACAGGTGCAATGGATAGTGGGGAATAAAAGAGGGCATGAAATAATTCACATTTATGTTGTCTAACCAAACAGGATAGCATGACACAATTTCACATATATGATGGCTAACTAAACAGGATAGCATGACACAATTTCACATTATGATGGCTAACTAAAAAACATGGAAAGACATAGTTCAAAATATGATGACTATGTAAACAGGATGACATGATATAACTATATAATGTGTTTATGAAATAGGTTGGCATGCCATAATTCACATACATGCCGCCTATGGAAACATGATAGCATGATATAATTCCCGGATAGAATGACATAATTCAAAATATGATGACTGTAAACACTAAACATGATGAGATGATATAACTATATGATGTCTTTATTAAATGGGTTGCCATGCCATAATTCAGATAGATGCTGTGTATGTAAACATGATGGCATGATATAATTCAAATATATGATTTATATAGTAAGCAAGTAAGCATATGGCAATCCATATATGGTGTAAAAACTAAGCAATGCAAGACAACATGCATGACATGGGTAATATAACCCTGCCAAGTTTGAGCATAGACCTCAGGGGGGAAATAGGACTGGTCATCAGTCTCTGAATCCTCCTCTAAGGAGCTCTCTATATCCAGCAAGATGTCTGCTTCAGCAGGTAGCATTGTCTGCTCTGAATACCTTGTTTTCACTCCAGATACTTCCATCACCGCTTCAAATGGCTGATGCACAGGAAGAGTAGTTGAATATACAAACGTTGTCGACAAATGGAACATGTAATACAAAAAAATGATAGCATGATATAATTGACATACATGATGATTGGCTCAACAACATGGGATTGCATAATTCACATATATAATGTTTGCAACAAGATAGCATTGCATAATTCACATATATAATGTCTTCCAACAAGATGGCAATGCATAATTCACATATATGGTAATTAGACACTAAACATGTGGCATTCACACAAAGCATGTCTAAACTAATCAAATGACATAGCAATGCAAGACACCATACACATGATATGAGCAACATAACCTTGCCAAGTTAGAGCATACACCTCGGGGGGGGGGGGAATAGGACTGGTCATCTGTCTCTGAATCCCCCTCTGAGGAGCTATCCGTAACCAGCGAGATATGTGATTCGTCAGATAGCATAGTCTAATCTGAAGACCTTGTTTTTACTCCAGAATTTTCCATCACCGTGTCAAATGGCTGATGCACACGAAGAGTAGTTGAATGTACTAACATTCTTGACAAATGTAATACGTAACGAAAAAAAGGATGGCCTGATATAATTCACATATAAGATGACTGGCTAACCAGGATGGCATTGCCAAATTCACATATATGATGCCTGGCTAAACAAGATGGCGTTGCATTCACATAAACGATGAACAAACCGTCAGGACCGGATTTTCGGGATATCAATTTCCCATAAAATGGCCCTTGTGCTCACCAGCCCCAGGATTACTGTTAGCTGATGAGGAACCAACTTGATACAGAAATTCCAAGCAAAGTACAAGATATGTAGTACAAGACCATTGTGGCCTATGAGTACAACAATTGGTTTCTAGTGGTTGATGGCGGAAGTAGTTTGTGGTTCATCTGTGTCTATGGGACTCCATTTCCCACATGAACAGCTGACCAGGATAACTCCTATCTTCGCGAGGCTGCTATCTCCATTGCGTAGGTTCCGGGGCTGTCGTCGCAACGCTCCTCTCCACGCAAGAAATCTGGCCAAGACAATAGCCAGGGACAAGCGAGTGAGTACTTTGAATGTACTCGCAAACATCATGAAAACAGGTATAACATAGCAGGTGATAATCATGCACTAAAATAATCCGCGATCACTTAGTCAGTCCCAAAATAAACTCACGATGCACGTAAGCCGAAAATTAAAAATGCACCGATCGGGTGTTTGAAGCGACACCTTGAATGGGTAATAATATAAAGCGTGCCTCAGTCGGGCGTCTGAGCGACGTCACATAAAGGGCTTATATAAAAGAATAACAAACATGCCACAGTCGGGCGTCTGAGCGACACCACATAAAGGGCTTATAAGGTAAATAAATAACAAGCATGCCACAGTCGGGCGTCTCAGCGACACCACATAAAGGGCTCATAAGGTAAATAAATAACAAGCATGCCACAGTCGGGCATCTCAGCGACACCACATAAAGGGCTTATAAGGTAAATAAATAACAAGCATGCCACAGTCGGGCGTCTCAGCGACACTACATAAAGGGCTTATAAGGTAAATAAATAACAAGCATGCCACAGTCGGGCGTCTCAGCGACACCACATAAAGGGCTTATAAGGTAAATAAATAACAAGCATGCCACAGTCGGGCGTCTCAGCGACACCACATAAAGGGCTTATAAGGTAAATAAATAACAAGCATGCCACAGTCGGGCGTCTCAGCGACACCACATAAAGGGCTTATAAGGTAAATAAGCATGGTGAATATCCAGGAGGTAGAACCGTCCCAGGGATACTCAGTATTTCAAATAATGTAAATGGTTAGTCCATAATAATAATAATCATAATCATCACAAGTCACAAGTCATGATCCAAGTTCTGGTTTAACAGTTTTTCTCCTCCGAAGACCGACACTAAGACCGACACTTGACCCATCCCAGACTGTAGCCCTTACCCATGGACACGGCTATTCGACTAGATGTATAATCTCTGCAGAGGGTGTACTCTTTACCCACGGGTAACGGATTTCTTTAGTCCATCGGGACTAATTCCGTCTACGGTCTTTCAATTGAAAACACACCTAACCGCACACACCAGCCTAATTTACCGGTGTCTGGAATCACCCACGACACCCATTAAGCAAAACTCTAAGTGGGGAGGCTACAACCTCGACTTAGCATGGGATCACAAAATTTATACCGTACGCAAACTAGGGGAGCTACCCCCTCGGCTCCAACCGGAAACACCCATGCCCCCGGACCAGGTGGCATGCCTACCGGATGCAGCCGCTATCTTCCACCATGGCCTCTCTGTACGGTGTGTGCTAGAAAGGGGTTGACAACTTACTGAACCGTACCCTACCTATGGCAGGGACAAGTGGTAGTATGAAACAAGTATGGGAGGTTACCGGAACAAGACTCGATCTACGGCCGACTCAGGAGGTTTAAGTATTCCCTGCATGGTTAGCATAGCAATGTTCTTCATAGTTTCCCGACAGGGTCACCACCCCTCATGCCCCATCATGCCTTACTGCACATTCTCGCCACAACGAGACGTCAGTCACGGGGTTGTGTTCACCGGAACATAACCTCCTTTCGGACTCCCTCCGAACTATCATCAGGCACATGTGGCATGAGAAGTAGCTACTGTCACCAATGTCACATACATAACAGAAAAGATTTTCACCATGTGCTTATATGCATGAGTATGATTCCACATAAAATAACACCATTCTACATTAGCATAAATGATGGAGTTCTAGAATATTCTAGCAAAATAGCACCCAACCTGTATCATATCTGAGTTCAAGATGCTTGCCTTCAAGGTGTGGAGGGGTGAGGTGCACTCCAAAACTTTTGGAAGTTATAATCTCCCCTCCAAATTCCTATTTTCAAAAATATTCAAATAACACATACTTTAAAAACAGCGCAAAAAGTTGTCCTAGATATTTTTGAAATAAATCTTAAAATAAACTAGGTGGAATTTGAGAGAGGTAGGAAAAAGAATTAATTCATTTGGAGTTTTATTTAAAAAGATATAGCCAGTCAAAGTTTCAGTCAAAATCTGATTTTAAAATAAAACAGAAAAGAAAACGTTTCGGACGAAATACGCTTTCGAGAGGGGGACACGTACTTCGGGCTTTACGCCTCCACTTAAAACAGCGCGGGCCGGTTCGGGGTCACTGACAGTGGGTCCAGGGGGCCCACTGGTCAGGTTTGACCAGTCGCCCCGCCTCCCTCCTCCTCTGTCCGAGTGGTGGCGGGCTCCGGTGATCGACGCCGGCGAACGGCGGCTCCCTACGGGGCCCCGGGGGCAGGGATGGATCCGCCAGTCCAGGGCGGTCCACCCGGTGGTCACTAGGTTGGTGGGGGGTGGAGGGAGTCGCCGGCGGCGAGCTCCGCGGCGGAGGTGGCTTTGGGAGGTTTTGGGGACTAGAGCTACGGTGGTTCCCGATCGTGTTTGAAAGGTGGGGTGGCTCCGCAAGGTTCAGGGGAGTTGAACGGTGGCTCCAGACCGACGGGGGAGGCTCTAGTTGCGACGAGCGGGATCGGAACGTGGCGGCGGCCGAGCTGACCGGAGAGGGGGAAGACGGCCTTCCTTGGTCGATTGCAGGCTATGGGAGCGCTAGGTGGATGGCTTGAGCTTGCCTGAGTGACTGGACGAGCTCGGGGCTCCTCTTATAGGCGGACAAGGTCGGTTCCGCGGCGGCCGTGGATAAGACCGACGGCGAACCGCCGTTCTGTTGCTGCAGGGCGACGTGGAGGTGATTGGGGCTGGTCGGCGCATTCCGACGAGCTCCCCACTGCTCAAGGGGGCGAGCTGGCGCGCGCGGGTGGCTCGGGCGGTGCCGTCCGCGGCAGAGTCCTGCTGTGGCCGGCCGCCAGCTGCCACAGCCGACCTGACGGCGGCGCTGTGGAGCTCCAGGGGCGGCCTGGAGGGTGCTGGTGAGTGGATGAGGACGGGCGTGGCTCTGCAGGTGAGCAAAGGCCAGGGGCCAGACGCGGCGATCCATGCGCACGCACATGCAAAACGCGCGCTCTGGGCGCGCCCAGTGCATGCACGCCAGGTGCTCGACGAAAAGCCAGCGCGTGTTAGAGAGCTCGGATGATGTTGGTAGTTAACAGGCCTGGGTTAGGGTTAGCTAGGAGCTTAGTGGACAAGTTAGTTAGGTCAGAGGATCAAGCTCACAATGCCAACTAAAAATCATGCCAAATTTGGCCATGCACACAAGGTGCTCGACAGAATGTCATGGGCATCTAGGCATCTCTTGGGGTGGCCAAAAACTCCAGATCATAGTCTCTTTAGATGCTAAAGAAGGTGGTAAGGTTAGTTTGGCAAAAACAGAAACTTGTTAGTGCAAGTTTTTGAGAAAACCAATATTGGACAGAAGGAAAAGGGCATCATTTCATGGACCAAACATACTCCAATGGGTCCACTCTCCTAGGCTTAAGGGTTTTGCAGGGTGGTCTATAAGTAGGAAAAAGAGTCATGGGTAAAAGGGCAAGTTAAAATATGGTTGCACTAGAAAATGCCAAACTGAACCAGAGAGCAAAAGAGGATGATTTGCTCAAATTTTTCAAAGCACACTCATAGGTTTTTTGCATAAAGTTGAATTATATACTCCTACTGACCTCCCCTAATTTTGGTGGAAGTTTTAAAGGAATATTTAAATAGGTTGTAGTGCAAATTACAAACCGGACCAGATTTGAAAACTTGAGGTAGGGCTCAAAATCTCCAAATGACTAAAAGAGATTTTTGCACAAAAGTGATGTGGGAACATCACATGACATCTCCAAATTTTGGTGGGAATTTTAAAGAGGTATTTGAAAGGGTTGTAGTGCAAATGAGGCTCTAAAGCTTATAAAAATCATTTAAAAAAAATAAAGCTCAGGAAAAACAATTATGCAAACAAATCCACTGATAAAAGAAATGTTTTCTTGAGAGGGTATACATGTCCAATAATATTTTTGGAAAGTTTTCACTTGGGGGTAAAAACTCCACAATATTAAAGAAAAGAGAGGTTCTGAAATCAAAAGATAAATCCAGAAAATAAAAATTTAATTTCCTGGCAAAATTTTGATTAATAAAACAAGTTAATTTTTTTGGGGTGTTACATAAACTAAACAGATGGCATTCACACAAAGCATGTCTAAACTAAGTAGTTGACGTATTTGATGTATAAAGTAAGAAATGCAAGGCACCATATGCATGATATAACCAACATCAGCATGCCAAGTTAGAGCGAAGACCTCAGGGGGTAAATAGGAGTGGTCTTCTCCTTCTGAATCCCCCTCAGAACAGATATCTTCCTCTCGATTACAATCCAAAATGGGTGGAGGGGGGCTGCCTTTGCGCCTACCATGGAGCGACGTCTGCATGAAATTTTATTGCCACGCAAGGCTCGTCTCTTTTGCTCTACATGTTCAGTTCCATTGTGTACAATAACTGACATGCATAGGAATAAAACATAGTGAGATTATGTAAGGAGTGCATGTAGAAATCCAGAGTGATGGTAGCAACCTGTGGATAGACCCAAAACCAATGATAGCAGGCAGATAATGGCTTCAGTTAAAAAATACAGATAATGGCTTCTTTACTGTTTGTTTCCCACCCAACATGAAACTCATAGTAGACACCAGAGATTAACCAGATAGTAGATAGATACTATTGATTGCGGCCCCGATGTGTACCTCACAACCATTTAAAAACTCAAGTTGGACCATTAGTTTGGAGCTGAGTCTAATCGGTGAACATGATGATAAAGTAGCATGTAATATTAAGCGATGCATAACGTAAGCAGATACGAAAGAGTCCGACCTCTCTTGCGGACCCGTGTAGTCCTCGAGGTCAACTGCTCGGTTGATGATGGTAATGTAGTTGTCATGGCTGCCGGGGGCGGGGAAGAAGATCTGAGGCGACGAAAGACAGTCTGGAGGCCGGATCCCTGCTGTGCTGGACCCTTCTGTCGTTGGAGCAGCTGAGCTTGGGTGGACGACGACTCAGCAGGAGCGGAACAAACCACACAAGGTTTCTTTGACAACTATCTGTAAGAGAAGTAATTTTGTAAGGGCTTGTTTGAATTGGAGGATTCTAACAACGCAAGGATAGGAAATACACAGTAAGAGGATGGGAATGCACATGCAAAACAGAGAATTTAAAAACACAGGATTTCTGCCAATCTGGGTGTTTGGTTCACAAGAATTGCAAGATCACAGGGTGCAAAGAAGCATGGTGAGATTAAGTCAAATCACAAGAAAATGTACGGTTATAATGCTATTATGCTACTATCTCTTAGTCTTGTCCTTCATGAATAGGAATTTGAAAAGTAGGACAAGTGGAAATTAAAATCCGTACGGTTTTTCTTTCAAGGAGACACTATAGGAACAAATCCTACAGTTTCCTTTGCTCCATTCCTTTGAACCAAATGCATGAATAGTAGTACCATAGGAAACTTTCCAATTCCTATGTTTTTCCTTCACTTTTCCTTTCAAGCACTGGCGATTCTAGTAGGCAGGTTTGAGCAAGGAAAAGCTACACTCAAAAAATGTTTTTGTGCTACTTGCCTACTTCTACTACTTTGGACCCAGGCCACTGCCGTACTAGCTCAACTCCCAGGCCCATCGACAAATGCACAGCTCAAACACGCAGAGATAAATAATGATGGCGTTCAAGAGAGTCCATCACGGATAGCTAAGTTGACTTGTACCTCACTGCTTGTCATATAGTAGGAGAAACTAATCGTATTTCACGTTACTGCGTGTGCTCAGTGGACAATATATATAACATGTAGAGTAAAAAAGAGATGCAACAAGTGTACAACCTCTTTGGTGAAGCCATGTCGATCTCAGCGTGATTGGGTTGGTCGGTGAGGATGTTTCGGCTGACTTGGCTGCGGAGGAGGGGAAGAAGATCTTAGGCATCTTGAGATGGAGCCCGGGGTACTGCTCCGTTGTGATGGAGGGTTTCGTCGTTGGAGCAGCTCCGTTGAGTTGTACGACACCGAGGCTGAAGCAGGACAGGAGAGACAACATTAACCTGAGTGGAATTCTAATAGCATCTCCAATAGATGACGTAAAATACATAACCACAAAGTGCTAGATGTAAAATAGTTCAGCCGCTCATCTCTGAACTTAACTGTTGAAACCGAATTTAACTGTCGAAACTGAACTTAACTGTCGAAACTGAATTTTGCTATTGAAACTGAATTTTACTGTCGAAACTGAATTTTACTGTCGAAACTGAAGGCACTAGCTAGTAGCAGAAAAGCAGTAGTAGCAGTAGCAGCGCATGCGAGAGCCGGTCGACTAAATTTTTCATCTCTGGTCAGTCGATTTTCCAGCCGTTGGATATGAAATCAAGGGCCCGCAGCTCAACCTCAACCTCCACCCCCTGAGCCGCCAGCCACCACCGACCAAACCGCCGCCCTCCGCCGCCCACTCGCCCCAAAACCACTCCCCACCGCCGGTCCGCCGCTGCTCCGGCCATCCCTCTAGGCCCCCACGTGCCGAGCTTTTTCTCCGGCGTTCCCCACGCCACCGCCCCCCCTGAACCCTAAGATAGATAGTGGGGTACCTCTCCGGTGAGCCGCCTCCCCGCCGCGGCTGGTTCTTCCTTAACTCCGGTGAGCCCCCCCACCCCCTGAAAATCGACTAACCCAAAAGTCGATTCAGTCGACTGAAGTGTAGCTAAATCGGAGCAGCATCGCAAGCAAGAGGAAGGGCGAGAGTAGCAGCGCGAGAAAGAGCAAGAGCAGACCATGCAGGGGACCGAGAGCAAGAGCAGAGCAGTAGCGCGAGCGAGAGCTAAAGCAGCAGCAGCTCCTACTGATGTGGACGTCTCCGCCGAGGGAGCGACACCGTGGAGGAAGTGGCCGGCGACGCTGCCGTGGATGGAGCCGCGCCATGTCGGCTCGGGACCGAGCACCGACAGCACCATGAGATCGAATCAAGAAGAAAATGCGGCGATTAGTGTACAACCTCTTTGGTGGCGCCGATTAGGCCTTAGCTTCATCCAAGGAAACGGCGATGATGATGCTCTTCCGGTGGTGCAGGTGAAGACGGCGGTGTGGGAATGGAGGTGGCGCGAAAGACGAGGGGAACGTCGGGGCAGCTCCTTGGAGGTGAAGGACGGGGTGGCTGAACCGGCGGGACGACGAGATCGACGACGGATCCTCATCCGGTATGGTGGATGAGGTACGTCGAGGTGTTGCTGTGGACGTCGTCGTCGGGGAAGAGGCTCCGGCTGGGTGGGGGACGGAGGAGGGTGTGGGGCATCGCGGGTTTTCGCGGCCTCGGTGTACGAATGGGGGGCGGATGGGATGGGAGTGGGGAACCATGGCTTAGGGACGCGCTTGTCCGAAATGTGGGGTAAGTTACAAAATTACCCCCACCGATTTGAGCTAGGCAGTTCTTTCCGTTCAGGGGTATCACGGGCATTTTGCGTGTCGGGGTTTCACAGGAGGTGGGAGTTTTCGCGCGCGTTGTAATTTTGGAATAGGAAGGCGCGGGTTGAGATTGAGGGAGTTGTCGGAGCACAACGAGACAAAGATATATCTTAAATATTTCGGGGTAACAAGGCGCAGGTTGAAATTTCCGGACAAGCCCAACGTGTACTGTACCAAATCAATTCACACTTCCGTCGACGAAAAAAACAAAAGAAATCAATTTGCAGCACACAAGAGAGTCTACTCCCGTGTACTGTACGAAATCAATTCGCACTACAAATGTCATTCAAAACTTTGAATTCATGTTATGTTCAATTAAAATATTTCGCTACGTGTATAATGCATGCAACCTGCTACTCAAATGAACGTTTTAGTGCATTCCAAACGTATATACTACCACTACAATATGAACTAAATTTGAATTCGTTTCTCTATTTGAATAAGATCTACAATGATGATTGTTGTGAAGTCAAACCATTTGAATTTGTTTCTCTATTTTAATAAGATCTACAATCATCATTATTGTCAAGTTAAACCATCGTTTGTGTATTATCTTCACAGTAAACCACATGATTACTCTCTGGTTAGATATGAACTATGTGTACTATATGAACTCGAACTCGATTTTTTGAATCCACTTTATGTTGATTTCAAATCACAGTACATTTCAAGCTCTAGCTAGATCTTCATAATCTAAACCATGTCTCATATGTATAATGTGTTTATCACATAATGTATGGTGCCCCGCCCCCTACGCCTACAAGTATTTAGATGTGAGTTGCAAACACCACACATTACCACAAATTCAAATAAAATGTGAGATTGTTCGATATATAGTATTGTTTAGATTGTTCGATATTTAGTTGTAAGCTGCAAACGCCACACATTATCACAAATTCAAATAAAATGTGAGATTGTTCGATATATAGCATGGTTTAGATTGTTCGACATTTAGCTGTGAGTTGCAAACGCCATGCATTATCACATTATGGTATAACATGTGCAAAACCACAGAATGCGTATCACCGCTATATTCATGCATGCATATGTTTATAACACTATGATCTCCTATTCAAATATATGAATCCACTTTCATATCAAATTATGATCTTTGTTAGTCTCTTACGCCCACACAATCCTCTAACCTTTGTAGCTAGCACTAACTTTCTCTCATGCATGCACACGCCCTCCTCGCCCTCCCCCTCCCTCAGCATTCTATCCATCGCGCACATTCATTTTTTCTTTAGGTCCTTCTCCCACAGTCTCCACTACTCCTTTCCGACACACACCGATCGATAAACCTCTGCAGCATCTGCCTACAACATACGTACACACGCACCTTCCATCTCCTCCTTTCTGTGTCCATGCCTCGTGTCTCTCATATGGTCCCACACACGTGTAAACTCTCGCCCCTCTTTTCATCGATCTCACAGCCGCACACTCCTCCCCCTATCTAGCTAGTAGCTCGGCCTATCGCACCACCTCCTAGCTGCATTCTCTCTGTCTATCCGTCTCGCTGGGCCTTATTTGCCTCTAACAAATGGATGTACACCGACCGATCTCCCGCTATACATATAGCTAGCTAGGTCCTTAATTATAACTCATTTTTTCCCACGCGTCGATCGATCTACCTCATTAGTTATGTCTCTCCCTTCCTCCGACAAACAACAATTGATCTACCGATCTAGTTAGGTTTGCTTAGCAAACACATGGTTCCCCTTCATCATCCATGCATGCATCCCGACAGATCTATCACGCACAGGCACACATAGAAACACATCCCCACTCTTATTGGTAATATTGCAGTTCTACCCTCAGTTTGTCTAGTAGGCCTCTCCCACCATCTTCGAGACGCAACTCCATCAGCCATCCAGCAATCTACCCCTCTCCCTCCCTCTCTCTCCTCTCTCTCTCTCTCTGTCCCAACCTATTTCCCGTCCTTCAGTTATGTATGGATGTCGACCCATCTCCCTCAAGACATAGCTGGGTCTTTCCTTTTCAACACATATACGAGTTGTTCTACCTCTTTAGTTAGGCCTCTGCCTCCCCCTCCCCCCATCCCCACACACACACCGATACATCGAGCGCTCTAGTCATGTCTCCCTGCCACACACAAACTTTCCCAGTGCCCTCTAACGTTCTGGTAGGTCAGTAGCCCTATATCTTTGACTTACACACACACAATTTCGATGACTCTCTTCATCCATCTCGCACCCACCCACTTGATCCTCTCTTCGACTCTATCGATATCTATGACCCCTCCCTCTCTTCTCGTGGATCGCCCCCTCTGGCCCTCTCTATATGATATGAATATGCCTCTATTTCACACACATTGCATGCAAAATTTTGTTTGAGATGTCATCGACACATATTCCCACAAATACATTCACGAAATCACCCCCCAAAAAACAAAAAACACTCATGAACGCACACGCCATCTATCTAGGTTTGTATCCCTCTTACACACACACGTAGGTGGGGGACGTGCACGAAGAGAAGAGGTGCACGCACGGCGCACGTACTCCCGTCTCTTTCCCAACCACAACCATGCGGGTACATGGTTGAGCTCATTTATGTATGAAAAGGCAGCCCACATGGTAATTTGACAAGTGTACTGGTTGTCCACTTGATGGAGGATCGTCTACCACGGGTGAACAAACAAACTGCGACTTGACGTGTTATGTTAAAAAAGAGGCAAACCATGTGGGGCCTACCTTAGAGGCAAGGCTCTATATACTGGAGTACTTTTGATGTGTCCCGTCAACTCGCAGAACGAGGAGAAGCTTGCTTAGTATGCCGTCTCCCCCACCCACGGGTGCGGTGGCTCGCAGGATGAGGTGAAGCTTGCTTACTAGTATGCCTTATGCCCGCTCCCGTGCCCACACGCGCGGTGGCTCGCAGGACGAGGAGAAAATTTTACTACACCCTCCGTTTACTCCTCGTCCCTACCTTGGTTAGAGAGATTATCATATTGTTTGGAATATATGTCCTTTAGTAGATTTCAATATAAACTACTAGTACATACTCCAAACACTTATGTATATAGACGTATTTTAGAGTGTAGATTCACTCATTTTGTTCCATATGTAGTCCATATTGAAACGGATGTAATAGTACGCACTCTCCCTCGCCCCTCGACCCTCGCCCACGTGGTGGACGTGCATCAATTCATTCGGTCTCATATAGCCAGAATGATATATACTGCAGTACCATTATTGATTGACTTCCCGAAGGGGCGAAGAGCTAATCGCAAGGTTAATATTTTGGAGATGCCAAGCGCAAGGTTTATAGGAGAACGAGTAGTAGGTGCCGCGTCATTTATAAATAAAGTTCTTTTCTTCAGTGGCACGTACGCAATATAAATAAGTTCATATGGAGAGAAAAGGAAACCGCTCCACTATATACATAGGTAGGACGAGCCTACACGGTTGCTTGCTGGGGTTGCTCTCTTCAGTTTTCACACTCTTTCACACAAAACGACTGTGGCCACATCTCTAACATCCCGGCGGATCACGTCCGCCGGGGGAAGGGGTGGATGCTTAGTGTAGATGTGGTCGCCGTCGCCGACGGCGAAAACCCACTGTCGGCACGTCCCGATCAGGGGTCCCCGCTGTTCTCTCTCACAAAGCCGGTGAGGTTGCCTTCGTCCATTGCTCACTGCCATGACGTGGGCATATGGCTCCTCCCGCCGCCCTCCTCTAGGTTGAGCTACATCCCGACATCCCTCAGGTACAACTCCCTTTACAGCCGGCTTGCACCACTGCTCCAGCTGCCCACATCACTCCATGTGGATGTTTCTCTACTTCTTTGCCCTGCACATACCTCTACTGGCTTCTACGTACTGTATTTGTGATGAGTTTATGTCTCATCAACTAGTCCCAGTAATCTTATTCTAATCACGCTTCTTCAATTTCTTTGCCATAGGGATGCTCATCTCGATTTTGGTGAAACTGCACAAAATGATCCAATGGTTAAAGGGTTGCAAACTTCATTTCTTAGGAAGCTCCAACGTTGCCAGCAAATTAAAGCCTGGTTAGGGTTTACGGTTCAAGGGCTAGGGACTGCATGGATTGTTTTTTTCTTTAGCTGTATCTGTTACAAAATAAGTGTCAACTTTAGTAGTAGTACAACTTTATACTAAAGTTTGCATAAAGTTGAGACACTTATTTTGGAAAGGAGGGAGTACATATTGGCTATGATCTGTCAATCATTGAGATGCAATAGCATGCATGTTAGTCTCCTTTGCATTTGATGAAATGTTGCAACAGGCAACCTTGGACGCAAGATACATGAAACAAAAGCTGGAAGCTTCATAGCATTGTACAAATTTATCTCACTGATAAATTATAGTACGTACTATACTAGTACCATGTAAAGAGTTAGGTGTCGCGCGGTGTCCAGAAAATATGGTGATAGTGTTAGGTGGGCCATGTAATCACTGAGCCTGCGTGTTTTCACTGCTCTCGCACTCCTCCGCTGAGAATGGAGAAAATTGTAATCTAGTAGTACCTCCTTTCGCCAAAAGTGTGGGACATCCAACAGTCCTACCACCTCAGTAATAATGACCAATGAGCCATCAAATCACATAGACCCAGCAGTAAGTTGGACGGGCGAAGCAACACCCACTCTTGAATCCGCTTCTCCCTTCAACGTAGACGCGAGTGAGAGGTCGCGTCCGCTCTGACCGGGCATGAATGCGGCATCGATTCTTTGAAGCGGCGTTGACCGTTTCGGGCGGGAAGTGCGCGCGGGCGATGGAGGGGCTTTTGGTGGGCCAGGCTGGTCAAGAGCGGGCGTGGCAGCTGTCCCACCTGTCCCGACCGGATGCCCGGAAACAAGAGGATGCACCGACTCTCGCGGCTAAATCGTACACTACACACCTTCTCTGTGTAGGAGTAGGTCGATGTGTCGCTCTCTCTAACGCACACATGCTGTTAAACACACACACACACACACACACACACACACACACACACGCCGAGGTAAAATGAGTCTATATCTCAATTAATGAAGACATGCATGTTACCATCCATATGTTACTACCTACTATGAAAGTAGTAACACAGACTAGTAACATATGCATGTTACTAGTCCAAGTTACTCACCACTATGACCAGCCTAGCAATGTAACCAAACACTCCTTACTCTGCCTTGTTATCTCCCCGGAAACCCAATGCATGGAGCGCAACTACGCGTTGATGCATGCGAGTTAATATGTGGCCCTGCATGCTAGCTAAAACGGCATCTCTTAGTTGTTGTGATTAATTGTTGCGTTTAGAGACAGAAATAAGGGATTTGATTGGAGGAAGGACCGGTCAAGTTTCTCCTTCTCTTCCAATCTGCTTGCACCTCGTTTCGAGAAAAAAATATGCTTGCACCTTGGTCCCGCTGCACCTTCTAACGTGACTTATTACACCTAGATGGAGGGAGTAGTACGAGATACGGTTGCACACTGACTTAGGTCGAATACAAGTGCCCAAAATTGTGTGCATGTTATAATACGGATTCACTTAAAATAGTACGTGAGAGAACAGAGGGATCAATTAGATAGTGTTCACGAGCAGTAGCGAGATGTGTGAGGTAAGATACACCGCTTTAAATCCCAATGACTCGCGCGCAAAAAAACACGAAATGCCTGTCACACGAATGCAGGAATGTATTAAAGGTTATTTTCCTCTCATTAAACATAACGTGGGGGTGGCGTAGCTGGTTAGCCTATTCGCTCATCAAACTCGAGGTCTCGGGTTCGATAAGTACACTTGAGCATAATTTTGTTTTTGTTCGACTTCTTTCTTCCACCCAATGACAGGTAGGCCCCGCATGACAGAGAGAGAAAGTGATCTGGGGCGGTGCTAGGAGGATTCTTTGACTGGTCAAAATGGATGGATAAGGAGCTATACAATCTCGTAGTGACCGTATAATCACCTCATCACATATACGCTGCAGCCTCGACGCTTGTTTTCTAGGGTTTGCACTCTTCACACTCTCTCCAGTATATATATACACGCTGGAGCCTCAGCGCTTGTAGTTGCTCTCTTCACGCTCTCTCACGCTCTCCTGATCTAAACAATACTTCGTTGGCCTCTCTCTCTCTCCCCTCACTGCTGGTCAAAGAGCCGGCAGGATCCATCCGCCGGGAAGGGAAGGAGGCTTAACGCTATCGCCGTCAGCGAGGAAGGGAATCCACTTCTGGCGCAGCTGTTCTCTTTCACCCAGCGGCGGCGCGGGAGGGCCTCCGACCCCTTCTTCCTCGCCGCCGTACATAGTGTGGGCCGAACGGCCTCCGGTCGCCCACCGAACCCCACTCTAAGAACCTTAAGGTATAATTTTGAAGGAAATATGCCCTAGAGGCAATAATAAAGTTATTATTTATTTCCTTATATCATGATAAATGTTTATTATTTATGCTAGAATTGTATTAACCGGAAACTTGATACATGTGTTTTTTTAATACATAGACAAACAGAGTGTCACTAGTATGCCTCTACTTGACTAGCTCGTTGATCAAAGATGGTTATGTTTCCTAGCTATAGACATGAGTTGTCATTTGCGGGATCACATCATTAGGAGAATGATGTGATTGACTTGAGCCATTCCGTTAGCTTAGCACTCGATCGTTTAGTATGTTGCTATTGCTTTCTTCATGACTTATACATGTTCCTATGACTATGAGATTATGCAACTCCCCTTTACCGGAGGAACACTTTGTGTGCTACCAAACGTCACAACGTAACTGGGTGATTATAAAGGTGCTCTACAGGTGCCTACAAAGGTACTTGTTGGGTTGGCGTATTTCGAGATTAGGATTTGTCACTCGGATAGTCGGAGAGGTATCTCTGGGCCCACTCAGTAATGCACATCACTATAAGCCTTGCAAGCATTGTAACTAATGAGTTAGTTGCGGGATGATGCATTACGGAACGAGTAAAGAGACTTGCCGGTAACGAGATTGAACTAGGTATTAAGATACCGACGATCGAATCTCGGGCAAGTAACATACCGATGACAAAGGGAACAACGTATGTTGTTATGCGGTCTGACCGATAAAGATCTTCGTAGAATATGTGGGAGCCAATATGAGCATCCAGGTTCTGCTTTTGGTTAATGACCGGAGAGGTGTCTCGGTCATGTCTACATAGTTCTCGAACCCGTAGGGTCCGCACGCTTAACGTTACGATGACGGTTATATTATGAGTTTATGTGTTTTGATGTACCGAAGGAGTTCGGAGTCCCGGATGAGATCGGGGACATGACGAGGAGTCTCGAAATGGCCGGGACATAAAGATCAATATATTGGACGACTATATTCGGACTTCGGAAAGGTTCCGAGTGATTCGGGTATTTCTCGGAGTACCAGAGAGTTACGGGAATTCATATTGGGCCTTAATGGGCCATATGGGAAAGGAGAGAAAGACCCCAAAGGGTGGCCGAACCGCGCCCCATGGACTAGTCCGAGTTGGACTAGGGAGGGGGGCGCTCCCTTCCCTCTTTCTCCTTCTCCCTTCCCTTCTCCTATTCCAACAAGGAATGGAGGAGTCCTACTCCCGGTGGGAGTAGGACTCCCCCCTTGGCGCGCCCTCCTCCTTGGCCGGCGGCCTTCCCCTTGCTCCTTTATATACGGGGGCAGGGGGGCACCCCATAGACACACAATTGATCATTGATCTCTTAGCCGTGTGCGGTGTATGAAATGCAATCGCCATGTAATTGTTTTACTTTATTAGTAAGCGGTAGCGATAGTCGTAAAAGCAATAGTTGGCGAGACGACAACGATGCTACGATGGAGATCAAGGTGTCACGCCGGTGACGATGGTGATCATGACGGTGCTTCGGAGATGGAGATCACAAGCACAAGATGATGATGGCCACATCATATCACTTATATTGATTGCATGTGATGTTTATCTTTTATGCATCTTATCTTGCTTTGATTGACGGTAGCATTATAAGATGATCTCTCACTAAAATTTCAAGATAAAAGTGTTCTCCCTGAGTATGCACCGTTGCGAAAGTTCTTCGTGCTGAGACACCACGTGATGATCGGGTGTGATAGGCTCTATGTTCAAATACAACGGGTGCAAAACAGTTGCACACGCGGAATACTCAGGTTAAACTTGATGAGCCTAGCATATGCAGATATGGCCTCGGAACACGGAGACCGAAAGGTCGAGCGTGAATCATATAGTAGATATGATCAACATAGTGATGTTCACCATTGAAACTACTCCATCTCAGTTGATGATCGGACATGGTTTAGTTGATATGGATCACGTGATCACATAGAGGATTAGAGGGATGTCTATCTAAGTGGGAGTTCTTAAGTAATATGAGTAATTAAACTTAAATTTATCATGAACTTAGTCCTGATAGTAGTTTGCAAATTATGTTGTAGATCAATAGCTCGCGTTGTTGCTTCCCTATGTTTATTTTGATATGTTCCTAGAGAAAAAATATGTTGAAAGATGTTAGTAGCAAAGATACGGATTGGATCCGTGATCTGAGGATTATCCTCATTGGTGCACAGAAGAATTATGTCCTTCATGCACCGCTAAGTGACAGACCTATTACAGGAGCAGATGCAGACGTTATGAACCTTTGGCTTGCTCAATATGATGACTACTTGATAGTTTAGTGCACCATGCTTAACGGCTTAGAATCGGGACTTCAAAGACGTTTTGAACGTCATGGACCATATGAGATGTTCCATGAGTTGAAGTTAATATTTCAAGAAAATACCCGAATTGAGAGATATGAAGTCTCCAACAAGTTCTATAGCTAAAAGATGGAGGAGAATAGCTCAAGCAGTGAGCATGTGCTCAGATTGTCTGGGTACTACAATTGCTTGAATCAAGTGGGAGTTAATCTTCCAGATAAAATAGTGATTGACAAAATTCTCTAGTCACCATCACCAAGTTAGTAGAACTTCGTGATGAACTATAGTATGCAAGGGATGACGAAAGTAATTCCCGAGCTCTTCGTGATGCTGAAATCGACGAAGGTAGAAATCTAGAAAAACATCAAGTGTTGATGGTTGACGAGACCACTAGTTTCAAGAAAAGGGCAAAGGGAAGAAGGGGAACTTCAAGAAGAACGGCAAGCAAGTTGCTGCTCTAGTAAAAAAGCCTAAGTCTGGTCCTAAGCCTGAGACTAAGTGCTTCTACTGCAAAGGAACTGGTCACTGGAAACGGAACTACCCCAAGTATTTGGTGGATAAGAAGGATGGCAAAGTGAACAAAGGTATATTGGATATACATGTTATTGATGTGTACTTTACTAGTGTTTATAGCAACCCCTCAGCATTTGATACTGGTTTAGTTGCTAAGAGTAGTAACTCGAAACGGGAGCTGCAGAATAAACAGAGACTAGTAAAAGGCAAGGAGACGATGTGTTGGAAGTAGTTCCAAGATTGATATGATCATCATCGCACACTCCCTATACTTTCGGGATTAGTGTTGAAACTAAATAAGTGTTATTTGGTGTTTGCGTTGAGCATGAATATGATTTGATCATGTTTGTTGCAATACGTTTATTCATTTAAATTAGAGAATAATTGTTGTTCTGTTTACATGAATAAAACCTTCTATGGTCATACACCCAATAAATGGTTTGTTGGATCTCGATCGTAGTGATACACATATTCATAATAATGAAGCTAAAAGATGCAAAGTAAATAAATGATAGTGCAACTTATTTGTGGCACTGCCGTTTAGGTCATATTGGTGTAAAGCGCATGAAGAAACTCCATACTGATGGGATTTTGGAATCACTTGATTATGAATCACTTGATGCTTGCGAACCGTGCCTCATGGGCAAGATGACTAAAACGCCATTCTCCGGAACTATGGAGAGAGCAACAGATTTGTTGGAAATCATACATACAGATGTATGTGGTCCGATGAATATTGAGGCTCGTAGCAGGTATCATTATTTTCTGACCTTCATAGATGATTTGAGCAGATATGGGTATATCTACTTAATGAAACAGAAGTCTGAAACATTTGAAAAGTTCATATAATTTCAGAGTGAAGTTGAAAATCATCGTAACAAGAAAATAAAGTTTCTACGATCTGATCGTGTAGAAGAGTATTTGAGTTATGAGTTTGGCCTTCAGTTAAAACAATGTGAAATAGTTTCACTACTCACGCCACCTAGAACACCACAGTGTGATGGTGTATCCGAACATCGTAACCGTACTTTATTAGATATGGTGCAATATATGATGTCTCTTACCGATCTACCACTATCGTTTTGGGGTTATGCATTAGAGACATCTACATTCACGTTAAATATGGTACCATCTAAATCCGTTGAGACGACATCTTATGAACTGTGGTTTGGCAAGAAACCAAAGTTGTCGTTTCTTAAAGTTTGGGGTTGCGATGCTTATGTGAAAAAGTTTCATCCTGATAAGCTCAAACCCAAATCGGAGAAATGTGTCTTCATAGGATACCCAAAGGAGACAGTTGGGTACACCTTCTATCACAGATCCGAAGGCAAGACGTTCGTTGCTAAGTATGGATCCTTTCTAGAGGAGGAGTTTCTCTCGAAAGAAGTGAGTGGGAGGAAAGTAGAACTTGATGAGGTAATTGTACCTGCTCCCTTATTGGAAAGTAGTTCTTCGCAGAAACCAGTTTCTGTGACGCCTATACCAATTAGTGAGGAAGTTAATGATGATGATCATGGAACTTGAGATCAAGTTATTACTGAACCTCGTAGGTCAACCAGAGTAAGATCCGCACCAGAGTGGTACGGTAATCCTGTTCTGGAGGTCATGTTACTAGACCATGACGAACCTACGAACTATGAAGAAGAGATGGTGAGCCCAGATTCCGCAAAATGGCTTGAGACCATGAAATCTGAGATGAGATCCATGTATGAGAACAAAGTATGGACTTTGATTGACTTGCCCAATGATTGGCGAGCCATTGAGATTAAATGGATCTTCAAGAGGAAGACGGACGCTGATAGTAGTGTTACTATCTACAAAGCTAGAATTGTCGCAAAAGGTTTTCGACAAGTTTAAGGTGTTGACTACGATGAGAGTTTCTCACTCGTATCTATGCTTAAGTCTGTCCGAATCATGTTAGCAATTGCCGCATTTTATGAAATCTGGCAAATGGATAAAACAAAACTGCATTCCTTAATGGATTTATTAAAGAAGAGTTGTATATGATGCAACCAGGAGGTTTTGTCAATCCTAAAAGTGCTAACAAAATATGCAAGCTCCAGCGATCCATCTATGGACTGGTGCAAGCATCTCGGAGTTGGAATATACGCTTTGATAAGTTGATCAAAGGATATAGTTTTATACAGACTTGCGGTGAAGCCTGTATTTACAAGAAAGTGAGTGGGAGCACTACAGCATTTCTGATAAGTATATGTGAATGACTATTGTTGATCGCAAATAATGTAGAATTATTCTGCAAAGCATAAAGGAGTGTTTGAAAGGAGTTTTTCAAAGAAAGACCTCGGTGAAGCTGCTTACATATTGAGCATCAAGATCTATAGAGATAGATCAAGATGCTTGATAAGTTTTTTCAATGAGTACATACCTTAACAAGATTTTGAAGTAGTTCAAAATAGAACAGTCAAAGAAAGAGTTCTTGCCTGTGTTACAAGGTGTGAAATTGAGTAAGACTCAAAGCCCGACCACGGCAGAAGATAGAAAGAGAATGAAAGTCATTCCCTATGCCTTGGCCATAGGTTCTATAAAGTATGCCATGCTGTGTACCAGATCTATTGTATACCCTACACTGATTTTGGCAAGGGAGTACAATAGTGATCTAGGAGTAGATCACTGGACAGCGGTCAAAATTATCCTTAGTGGAATAAGGATATGTTTCTCGATTATGGAAGTGACAAAAGGTTCGTCGTAAAGGGTTACGTCGATGCAAGTTTTGACACTAATCTAGATGACTCTAAGTCTCGGTCTAGATACATATTGAAAGTGGGAGCAATTAGCTAGAGTAGCTCCGTGCAGAGCATTGTAGACATAGAAATTTGCAAAATACTTACGGATCTGAATGTGACAGACCCGTTGACTAAAATTATCTCACAATCAAAACATGATCACACCTTAGTACTCTTTGGGTGTTAATCACATAGCGATGTGAACTAGATTACTGACTCTAGTAAACCCTTTGGGTGTTGGTCACATGACGATGTGAACTATGGGTGTTAATCACATGGTGATGTGAACTATTGATGTTAAATCACATGGCGATGTGAACTAGATTATTGACTCTAGTGCAAGTGGGAGACTGAAGGAAATATGCCCTAGAGGCAATAATAAAGTTATTATTTATTTCCTTATATCATGATAAATGTTTATTATTCATGCTAGAATTGTATTAACCGGAAACATGATACATGTGTGAATACATAGACAAACAGAGTGTCACTAGTATGCCTCTACTTGACTAGCTCGTTGATCAAAGATGGTTATGTTTCCTAGCCATAGACATGAGTTGTCATTTGATTAACGGGATCACATCATTAGGAGAATGATGTGATTGACTTGACCCATTCCGTTAGCTTAGCACTCGATCGTTTAGTATGTTGCTATTGCTTTCTTCATGACTTATACATGTTCCTATGACTATGAGATTATGCAACTCCCGTTTACCGGAGGAACACTTTGTGTGCTACCAAACGTCACAACGTAACTGGGTGATTATAAAGGTGCTCTACAGGTGTCTCCAAAGGTACTTGTTGGGTTGGCGTATTTCGAGATTAGGATTTGTCACTCCGATTGTCGGAGAGGTATCTCTGGGCCCACTCAGTAATGCACATCACTATAAGCCTTGCAAGCATTGTAACTAATGAGTTAGTTGCGGGATGATGTATTACGGAACGAGTAAAGAGACTTGCCGGTAACGAGATTGAACTAGGTATTGAGATACCGACGATCGAATCTCGGGCAAGTAACATACCGATGACAAAGGGAACAACGTATGTTGTTATGCGGTCTGACCGATAAAGATCTTCGTAGAATATGTGGGAGCCAATATGAGCATCCAGGTTCCGCTATTGGTTATTGACCGGAGAGGTGTCTCGGTCATGTCTACATAGTTCTCGAACCCGTAGGGTCCGCACGCTTAACGTTACGATGACGGTTATATTATGAGTTTATGTGTTTTGATGTACCGAAGGAGTTCGGAGTCCCGGATGAGATCGGGGACATGACGAGGAGTCTCGAAATGGCCGAGACATAAAGAACAATATATTGGACGACTATATTCGGACTTCGGAAAGGTTCCGAGTGATTCGGGTATTTTTCGGAGTACCGGAGAGTTACGGGAATTCGTATTGGGCCTTAATGGGCCATACGGGAAAGGAGAGAAAGACCCCAAAGGGTGGCCGCACCCCTCCCCATGGACTAGTACGAATTGGACTAGGGAGGGGGGCGCTCCCTTCCCTCTTTCTCCTTCTCCCTTCCCTTCTCCTATTCCAACAAGGAAAGGAGGAGTCCTACTCCCGGTGGGAGTAGGACTCCCCCCTTGGCGCGCCCTCCTCCTTGGCCGGCGGCCTTTCCCTTGCTCCTTTATATACGGGGGCAGGGGGGCACCCCATAGACACACAATTGATCATTGATCTCTTAGCCGTGTGCGGTGCCCCCCTCCACCATATTACACCTCGATAATATTGTAGCGGTGCTTAGGCGAAGCCCTGCGTCGGTAGAACATCAACATTGTCACCACGCCGTCGTGCTGACGAAACTCTCCCTCAACACTCGGCTGGATCGGAGTTCGAGGGACTTCATCGAGCTGAACGTGTGCTGAACTCGGAGGTGCCGTACGTTCGGTACTTGATCGGTCGGATCGTGAAGACGTACGACTACATCAACCGCGTTGTGTTAACGCTTCCGCTTTTGGTCTACGAGGGTACATGGACAACACTCTCCCCTCTCGTTGCTATGCATCACCATGATCTTGTGTGTTCGTAGAATTTTTTTTGAAATTACTACGTTCCCCAACAAATTTACTTATTCCACATGCATTGCTCTAGCTGCATGTGGGCTTTTTCCGCTTCTGCACTCGAATATAGGTGTTGGATCAAACAGGAAAGTAGTGGGGAAAGTTGTATAGCATGAATCTAGGATGTGGTTCAAAGAGGAAAGGAAGGGGGAAAGTACTGGTACAGACTGGCTATCCAGCACCTATGTTGGTCGAAAAGGGGAAATAATGACAAACGCAATACGCACATCTGTAACGAATTGATCTTTTGTTTTGGGGGACAAGGCTGTAGAGTTTGAGCGGGACTAGATTTGCCGCGCTCACATAGAGAAAGGTGTCTAAAGATAACAAAACTGGGACCAACACAAATATGCTCCTTGATTGTTTTTGGTCTTTGTTGCAACAGACTGTGCATCACCCCTTCATACATCGGTAGATGCACATGGTGCTGGTGCGTCCACTGTCCCATGCAACTCTTTAGCTGTTGTTAATCTAAGGCCCTGTTTGGTTAAAAACTCCCTAGTCCCTACCTGCTTGGTTCCAGGGACTAAACATGGACTAGAGGTTATTAAATGACATGCTAAAAGACCATGTTACCCCTAGTAATGAACTAATACAGACAAGCTGCGATGCGGGGCAGGGGCAACTGTTGGAAAAAGTCCCAATCTGTTGGAAAAGTCCCAAAAAGACTCTCCCTCGGGGTCTTCTTTCTTTAGTCCCTAAAAGTCCCTCCTGTTTGGTTTAGATGGAACTGACACGGACTTTTGTTAGTCCCTACACCAAAATGTCCCTGTAAACAAACACCCTGTAATAATGCCGCTGGAAAATTGATGCAATGCCACAGTTAAAAGCAAATTACATGTTTAACAAATTTTATTGTTAATATAATATCTCTGTTAATATTAATAAATGACACCGTTTGAGAAATGCTACTGTCTTGCTTTCTCCCATTTAGATAAGTTAGATGCTTCTTTTTGTTGGCTTCTGTGTCATCCACCGTTATTGACCACTAGTTGTTTCCTTTGCACCTCTGTGTAAACAGGGTTATCTACTTCACCTCGTTGCTATTGTGACCTTTTGTTGCACTGCACAAAACACTTTTGTTTTAAGAGTGTTTTGTGCAGTTCAACCAAAATGTCACACCGACAATGTTGCTTGATTGCTTGATCTTAGTGGAACTGCACAAGAGGAGATCTTACTTCCTATCTTGTTGGCAAATTTGGTTCAGATCTTCTTCTTGTGAGTTGTTTGAATTCCACGTCATGAGAGGTCAGTACTAGCCTTCTTTCACATGATTGTGCAGTGTGCTTTCATATGTTGTGCTACTTGTACGCTAATGTTGCTTGATTTTAGGGAACTGCACAAATGGAGACAAGACTTCCAATCTGTATGTGCACCGTAATATCCCATTGAGGTAAGATAAGGATATTTCACAACTGTTGGCCTGTATTTTGCCACTTTCATCTGAAAATTAACGTCGTTGTTTAGTGCTATACTTGTGCTCCCTAATTGACATGCCAAATCTTACATTGAAGGCGAAGCTTGTCTGTTATTGAACCAAGTGATGAAGGGGAAGAACAAGCGGAAGAAAAACAAAAATCAACTCCCGGTGCTGTAATGAAGCACTGGAACTGTGATGACACAAGTAATGATATAGTTTTGCATCTTAATTTATTGCTATGGCTGGAACGAGCAATTGTTTTGCCACTGATTTGATGCCACTCTTAATGTAATATGTAATTATCTCTACTTGTGCAAACAGGGATCTTCTTTGAAGATACCATATATTTTAGTGGAACTGCACAAGAAGATGTTGGAAACATTAAACTAATCGAGGAGTATATAGTAAGCATGGCAACCACAGTAGATAACAACAGATGGTTCCGGAGAAGTGCTTGATCTGTATGCTCTACAAAATAAGCCTCCTGACAAAGGTTGGTACTCGCCCACGGATTTCATCCATATGATTGAGCTTTCTCATCTCTATTGGTGTTGTGCTACTGTTTAGATACTGTCATGAGAAAGTGGTATTGTCCTTGAGAAGTGCTTCATCTGTGTTGTTTTAAATATTTCCTTTCCTTTTTTTCGAGCAAACAGGGATGCTAGCATTTAGTTGTCCTCTTGTCTTTGCACAACAGGATCATCCTCCTCTGAAGAAGAATATGGAGTACGTGAAGTGCCTAGTTCCAATTATGCAGGATAAAGAAGCCAAGCCTCTCTTCTTAAGAAGGGAGCAGTTGAAGGATGGTTACATTATTGCCCACAAGAACAAACTAACTTCAGCTCAGAAGGACTCACGGATCTGCATCTTTGTTGCTGTGATGGCCAGTACAATGTTGTTTTACGATTCCTTCCGGTGAGTTCCATTTTTTTAAATGTGTGCTCTGCATGGATCATGTAGGTTGACTGTTTAAACTATCAATTCATAGTACAGTTTGCTTTATACTAATCACTTTTTTGTATTTATGTAAATAGGGGTGCTCAGCTTGATTTCAATGGGAACTGCACAAAATGTTCACGAATACATCGAATATTCTCGAATCATTCATTTCCACCACAAGAAAGGAGGTGCCGATATGTTCAAGGCGTTGCAACATATAAAGGCGAAATCATACAAGCTACACATGAATTTGGTTGATTTTGGTGCAACTGCACAAAAAGAACAGCTGGTTTATTTAGCACGAGGTGCCATGTCAATGTCCGAACTGATGGCAAACCCTGCCCATTCCACAATCGTAGGCATTTGATATTTTGGAATGGGAAAACCTTGTCAAAGTTTGCTCATTGATGTACGCAAAACAACACGCATTTGACATTTTGGAATGGGACAACGTTGTCAAATTTTGCTCACTGATGTTAGCAAGAAGACATGCGTTTAATATTTTCGAATGGGACGCCCTTTGCTGTTAGCAGCATCTATCGATTTTTCTTTACTCTTTAGTTGTGAAGTAAATATTGGCTCTGACATGTGAATCACTGAGATGCATAATCATCGATTGTTTTGAATGTTCTCTATGAATTGCCAGGCCTGTGTGTTGATTGCAATGTACAGGAACGCTAAATTTTGTACTCCCTCTGTTCCTTTTTACTTGGCAAATTAGATTTCATTCAAGTCAGTTGATTTTACATTGTGAATGTTGATACTTTTTTTCTGTAAGATTCGTTAAAGTAGAGATACTTTGACTTCAGACAAAACTTAAATGCAGATTAAAAAGGACAGGAGGGAGTACATGTGAAACTGCTGCAAACGAGGTGATCACCATGGGAATAATGCTAGTACGTATTGTTTTCCATGTTCATCCAATGCTAGTGATACAAGAATTCAAACAAATTGAACTAAATTCATTCATACACTGCCGGATTTCATATAAACATGCCAGATTTCATTACATTTCATAAATTCTTCAACTAAAAAGGGGTGCGCTGGAGGTATAATTAATTAACTGTAGCACCCGTGTCCGGCTGAGCCGAACAGAAGCTTCTTCTCCAGCGGACTGAGCTTCATTGACATAACAGCAGGTGCAGTTGCATCAGTTACATGTGGGCCAGATGCCTCTTGGGCCCACATGCCAGTGACCCAACTGCACCTGCAGTTAAGTAACTGAAGCAGCATCCTTCTCCAACATACCTCTCCGACTCCACATCGTCGCCAAGATGCTAATCGGCCGTCAATGGTCCACCCGCCTAGCTTGGCGATGTCCTCTATCTCGTTGCTGGCGGGGCGGCGCCTCGGCGGAGCAGGCGAAATCCTCCCCCTCGTTGCCGGCAGGGTGGGGCCTCGGCTGAGCCGGTGATGTCCTCTGCCTCATTGTTGGCGGGGCGGGGCCTCGGCGGAGCCTGCGGTGTCCTCTGCCTCGTTGTTGGCGCCGTGGGGCCTTGGCAGAGCAGGGCCTCGTCGACGCCAGCAGAGCGGGGACTCGTCGGAGCCGGCATTGTCCTCTGCCTCATCCTCGGTGTCGGCAAACAACACCTCGCCGGCTTCATCGCCCTCTTTGTAGACGGCCGCAGCCTCCGCCACCCGCATGCGGTACCGCCAGCGCTCGAGGCGGCCCTTGCGGGCGGAGCGGTACGAGTCGAGCAGCGCCTCCTGCTCCGCCCGCTCCGCGGCGATCTGCTCCTCCGCCTGCAGGTGCTCCCGGAGGAGATGGTGGTTGTAGGCGGCATCGGCCTGCGCCTCCCAGAACTGCTCCTGACGCTTCTGCCTCACCGTGTCCATGTATTGGGCACGGGCCTCGCCGATAGTCATGGTGCAATGCACCGGCGAGGATGGCGCGAAGGCAGGGGTTGGCGCCGGATCGTCGACTACCATGTACTCCATTGGGACGTCGTCGTCCTTCAGCTGCCTGCCGGCCAGCCAGTCGGCAGCAATGGCTACCATCTCCTTGTGGTCCATCATCCGCCCGTCCCGAAGAGTGCTGGAGCGCGAGGAAGCCATGGTGGGAGTAGTGGTGTGGACAGGAGAAAGGGAACGGAGGCGGATGACTGCAGCTATGGCCAGCGCAGCAGTTTATATAGCAATGGTGGGCGGCGGAGGGACGGACGTGTGGCACCAGAGTAGCCACCTCGGCAACCACGTATCATTAATGTGGGCGGCAGACGGACGGACGAACGACACTTGTGTTGTTTGAAGGCGGAGAAATCGCCTACACCGGGAAGCGGGGCGGGCGGCGCTGACCGTTTCGGGCAGAAAGCGCGCGCGGGTGAGGGAGGCGGTCTGGGTGGGCCAAGGCAGTCAGACTCGTGCTTGGCAGCGGGTCGGTCCAGCAACCGGGACATGCTGGCTCGCCAGCGAGCTCGTCGAGCTGAGCGACGACAATCAGACGATGGATGTAGCTTCCGACCAGGAGTCGGCGCCACTGTCCAAGCCGGTTCATGCCATGTTCACCATAGAGCAGGTGTGGCCCACTTCGACGCCCTAATGGCAGAAGAGCTACCAGCACAGGAGGACCTGTGCTGCAACCTCCGCCTCCTCAACGAGCACCGGTGAGCAAGCGAACGACAATGCCGTCGTGGACATGTGGCCCTATGATCCTAGCTTCCCTAATGAGCAGCGGGCGCTATATCAGACCATCCGTAGGGCCCCCGAGGCCCTCTCCGTCATCCTTTGAGTTGTTGCGCTCGCGGTGGCACTGCCGTCCCGCGTTGTCAACATGGTCAACGGCATGAGGAATGAGGAGATGACTTTACTTGGAGAGGATGACAATGGGGACCCACCAGGGCCATAGACGCACGTACGCAAGTGCCTCCTTATTATATACAACTATAATATTTTTTGCTTCCTCCTGGTATCCTGACATCACTGTCTCACACCATTGTCAACCTATGTAGTCAATAAACGAGAGAATTGCACAAGGAGCGGCCGATAGCTGGGACCAAGCAGCTCGAGCAGTATTTGTCTTTTTGAGGTGTGAGCACTGCAGAGTTTTTCTTGAGCGATATTTTCGTTGTTGTTCAGAGAAGAGCTGGGTATTAACTGGGCGGGTTGTGGCCTGTCTAGCCCGGGCCAGATATATAGCCTAGATATTAATTTTTTTCAAGCTGAAAATGGCTAGCCCAACTATACTTTTTTTGAGGAATACCCAGGCAAGGTCAACTTGTTATTCTCCGCCCCGCTGGGCTGCAAATCTTTCCTAGGAGGGATGCATTAGGCTTAACAAAAAATGGGCTTTAAGAAATAATAAATGGGATGTAATTATAAAAACTAGGCAGTAACTATAAAAAATGCACCAAACACGTAATTAGTTTATAAAATAATATTTCTAGATTTTGAAAATTTTAATTTCATTAACTGTTGCATGCGTAATGTTTTGTTGGATTTTTACGTAATACAAATTTATATTGAAATTGTATTTAATCCAACTAGAAATTTCGGGATAAAAATATTTCGGATCCCATCAAAATGTGGGAAATTTTATTGAATTCTGTTTTGAACGGTTGGTTGAAATTATTAATTGTTGTCCGAGCTAGAAAATGGGATGTACAAACTGTAAATGGGTTGTAGTAAATTCCATTAGAATTAAAAAATGGGTTGTACATTCTTACAAATCGCAGATGGTCCATAAGTTCTCTGCCACACACTTGCGGGCCTACTAAGTTAACGCGTATGCAAGGCTTTGTCAACTTACAGTCAACACACGGTTCTAGCAGCAGTTTCCGTTGGATGTCCATCCAACGGATGTCGTGCTTCTTCTTCAATCTCGGATATTCTAGCTTCAGCCGCCCAAAAAATGATTCCTCCCCCGGACATCTGGGGAGCACCATTTCGGAGGCTGACCTGTGGGCCTACTGAGTCGACGCTTACCAAGGGCTTTGTCAACTTAGTCAATATAAACGATTCTAGCTGCAGTGACCGTATGATGTCCATCCAACGGCCGTTGTGATTCTTCAACCTCTGGTCTTCTTGCTGTGCTGCCACGGAGGCCTCACCTTCCCTACCACTCCCACTGCTGGCCAGGCCTTGCGGCGACGGCATCCTCACACCGCAGCCGAACCAGTGAACCCTCGTAATTCTTTCCGCGTGGGCATCCACTACCGCGTCTTCCCCGGCTCCGCGTCGTCCCCTTCCTAGGCCTCGCCGTCGTCTACCGCCTTGGTGCTCTCGGCGCAACGTGGTCAATGTGGTCAACGACCGACTTCTATCGGAAGAGTACTGTACGTGGAGAGGCTGACAGCTGGGTCCACGGCCGCAGCAAGGAAGTGCCTCCTTATTATGCGGAAAATAATTATTCCTCCATCTGACAACAGGGACCGACTAGACGGGCCACCGTATTTCGCGAAAAAAACGTTTCCCCCTGACTGCTGGGACCCACCAGCTACATCTTCGCACGCAAGGAAGTGCGTCCATATTACGGGAAAAAAAACGATTCGCCCCCTGACTGCTGGGACCCACCAGCTACATCTTCGCACGCAAGGAAGTGCCTGACAGTCGGGACCCACCCGGTCGAAGCGTACGTAGCGTTGTCATTCTGGTCGCGAACGTGTACGTACATACTGGTCGATCGGTCTGTCTGCAGGCTCCAGCGATGAACCGTGGCCGTGTAACGAAGGGCACGTGTGGTAGTAGAGGCGAGCACGTGTGGTAGTAGAGGCGCGCACGTAGCATGTACACGTACGGACATCAGCCATGTTGCAAAAAATTAAATACGGCCACGTACGTACATACGGGCGGGGTCTCGAACGCCTACTCGCGCATACGTACGGCCAGGGCTCGTGTACATGGCTGTGACTGGGTCGGAACGAAGAAACTGCGTCGTCGTCATGTTCATGGGGAGGCAACGAAATGCGTCGTGTTCATCGGGAGGCAACGGAACGCGTGCTGTTCATCGGGAGCCAATCGGCTTGGACGGAACAGGCGATGGAAACAAGGCCTAGCGTACCGCAGAACAGAGGAAACGGCCTTGTGTTCGACTGGCCACAGTGGAAACGGGATCCTGTTCATCGGAAGGGGTCTGGCGTACCGCAAAACGGAGGAAACGGACCTCCTACGATGGAAACGGGGTCCTGTTGATCGGGAGGGGTGTGGCGTACCACAAAACGGAGGAAACGAACTTGTGTTGGAGCGCTACAGTCGAAATAGGGGTCCTGTTCGTCGGGAGGGGTGTGGCGTACCGCAAAACGGGAATCCACGGGATACTGTTCATCTCCACCGCCAACCTCCTCCAGCCTCCACCTGCGACTGTTCATCCACGGGCTCCTGTTCATCCAACCTCCACCGCGCGCTCCTCCACCGGCTACTGTTCAACCAGCCCTCTCCACGGGGTCCTGTTCAACCACCCCTCCACGGGCTATTGTTTATCCAGCTCTCCACCGGCTACTGTTCAACCAGCCCTCCACTGGCTACTGTTCAACCAGCCCTCCACAGGGACCTGTTCATCCAGCCCTCCATGGGGTCCTGTTCATCCACCGGCTCGATCGATCGAGGTAATGTTCATCCAGCGGCAACGACCTCTGCTACCACGGGGTCCTGTTCATCCAACCCCCCACCGGTAACTGTTCATCCAAATCCCTCAACAACGCTCACTGTTCATCCAGAGGTAGCATCGATCGGCTTCAGTTAGCAGTAGTAGCGAAGGAATCACACTCGGGTTCAGTTAACAGCAGGGGATTGATCGATCGCTCGGGTTCAGTAGCGCGTAGCCTATAGTGCAATCGCTCGGGTTCAGTTAGAGCCCAACGCCTTGCTCGGGTTCAGTTAGAGCACAATGCATCGCACACACGCGCGTACGTACGAGAGAAACGCGCATCGCTCGGCCCCCGACCACCCACCGTAACCGGGAACTCTGAGGGAGTCCTGGACTAAGGGGTCCTCGGGCGTCCGGCCTGTTATTTATTGGGCCGAACTGATGGGCTGTGAAGATATGAAGGCCGAAGACTATACCCGTGTCCGGATTGGACTTTCCTTGGCGTGGAAGGCAAGCTAGGCGACCAACTATGCATATTCCTTCTTATGTAACCGACTCCATGTAACCCTATATATCTCCGGTGTCTATATAAACCGGAGAGCGTAGTCCGGATAGGCGGATACACATTACCATAGTCATACGGGCTAGACTTCTAGGGTTTAGCCATTACGATCTCGTGGTAGATCAACTCTTGTAAACACTTATATTCATCAATATCAATCAAGCAGGAAGTAGGGTATTACCTCCATAGAGAGGGCCCGAACCTGGGTAAACATCGTGTCCCCTGTCTCCTGTTACCATCGATCCTAGACGCACAGTTCGGGACCCCCTACCCGAGATCCGCCGGTTTTGACACCAACATTGGTGCTTTCAATGAGAGTTCCACTATGCCGTCGATAAAAGGTTTGATGGCCCCTTCAATCGCTGATAATGACGCTGTCCAAGGAAGAACCTTCCTCCCCGGACAGATTTTTGTGTTCGACGGCTTCGTACTGCGGGCCAACTCGCTTGGCCATCTAAAGCAGGTCGATAGCTACGCCCCTGGCCATCAGGCCAGATTTGGAAGCTTGAATTACATCATGGATACCCGTGGAGACGTGATCTTCAGCGGGTTTGAGACCGCGGCGACGGCTCTCCCTCACCCTGATAAACATGGCTTAGACATGTCATCGGATCACTTCCAGGGGATGGTTCCTGTTGCTGCAACGGCCTTAGAACCAAAGCAGATTGTGCCCCCCGAGGCCACAAAGTCCGCGGCGTTGGAGCCGCACACGGACTCTACATCCTGCAATGTTTGCGTCAATGGAACTCCGAACTCGTCTCCGGCTATACGTTCCGGACCAAGTACGCCTGCTGACACCGAGCTGGATCGGTTATCGATTTTCGAATTCAGCGCCGCAGACATCTTCCAGCACTCACCTTTTGGTGACGTGCTAAACTCTTTAAAGAACTTGTCCTTGGAGGAAGACTCACAGTCGAACTATGTTCGGTTCAAGCTAGAGGCGGATGACGAGGAACTTTGCTTCCCACCCCACCCCACTTCATAGCCACTGTCGATGACTTAACCGACGTGCTTGACTATGGCTCCGAAGACATCGACGGTATGGACGACGATGCCGACAAGGAGCAAAGCCAAGACCCTCCATTCACTGGACGTTGGACGGCCACCTCTTCGTACGACGTGTACATGGTTGATACACCTAAAGGATCTGGCGACGACAAAGAAGAGCCAGATGCGAATAAACCCTCTGAGACGCAGTCCAAGCGCCGGCGGCCCAAACGCCGTTCTAAGCCCCATCGCTCAAAGGATGGCAACACTGGCACCGGAGAAAATAGTATTCCGGGCGACGCCGAAAACAATGAAGACCCTGTCGGAGCTGCATCCGAACAGGAGGAACACGACAACGGGCAAGATAACCCTGACGAACAGGCCATAGAAGATGACTCGGAGGACGATATTTACCGTCCAGCCTCCGAGGAGGAGACAAGCCTCGGCAACGAAGACTTCATCGTGCCTGAGGATCCTCTGGAGCAGGAGCGCTTTAAGCTTCAGCTCATAGCCACTTCAAGGAGCCTGAAAAAGAAACAGCAGCAGCTTCAAGCTGAACAAGATCTGCTCGTCGACAGATGGACTGATGTCCTGACAGCCGAAGAATACGGCCTCAAGCGCCCAGCCAAGAGCTACCCGAAACACAGACTGCTACCTCAATTCGATGAGGAGGCGCCGGAGCACACACCTCCCTCGCGTAATGCGGAACGACCACCACGTGGTCGAGACAGGGCGGCCGACCGGCCACCCCGCGGTCGGGATAAAGCGGCAACTCAGGCCGAACAGCAGCCTGCCCCACCGCCCCGTAAAAATAGAGACGGAAGAGTTCGGGGTCACACGTACGACCTCCGACAGACCCTGGACAGTAGAGCAGGACATACAAGATCGATCTATGGATCGCGAGGACGTGCCTCGAGGCACGACGACGGCTACCTATTCGGACGTGACAAACCTAACCACGCCCGGGCCGAATACCGCAGACGGACTCCATCAGAGCTCGCCACGATGCGGCCCTATAGAGGCGCCGACACCCTCTCTGCTTCACAGATGAAGTACTGGATCACGAATTCCCCGAGGGGTTCAAGCCCGTCAATATCGAATCATACGACGGCACAACCGATCCCGCAGTATGGATCGAGGATTTTATTCTCCATATCCATATGGCTCGAGGAGATGACCTCCACGCCATTAAATACCTCCCACTAAAGCTCAAAGGGCCAGCTCCGCACTGGCTTAACAGACTGCCTGAAAATTCTATCGGCAGCTGGGAGGACTTGGAAGAAGCCTTCCTAGACAACTTCCAAGGAACCTATGTCCAGCCACCAGACGCCGACGATTTAAGCCACATAGTTCAACAAACTGGAGAATCAGCCAAAAAATTCTGGACTAGTTCCTAACAAAAAGAACCAGATCGTTGACTGTCCGGATGCCGAGGCCCTAGCAGCCTTCAAACACAGCATCCGTGACGAATGGCTAGCACGCCACCTCGGCCAAGAAGAGCCGAAGTCTATGGCAGCCCTTACGGCACTCATGACCCGCTTCTGCGCGGGTGAAGACAGCTGGCTGGCTCGTAACAAAAACACAGCCAGCGAGGCAGGCCCCACTGAGGCCAAGAACAACATCGGCAAGCTCCGGCGCAATAGACACAAACGCCGAAGCAATGGCAACAACACCGATGACACCACAGTCAACGCCGGATTCAGTGGCTCCAAGTCCGGCCAACGGAAGAAGCCCTACAAAAGAAACAACGAAGGACCTTCCAGCCTGGACCGCATACTCGATCGTCCGTGCCAGATCCACGGCACCCCGGATAAGCAAGCCAATCATACCAACAGGGATTGTTGGGTCTTCAAGCAGGCTGGCAAGTTAAACACTGAAAACAAAGAAAAGGGATCACAAAGTGAGGACGAGGACGAAGAGCCCCGGCAGCCGAACACTGGGGGGCAGAAGAAATTTCCCTCTCAAGTCAAAACGGTGAACATGATATACGCTACGCACATCCCCAAAAGGGAGCGTAAGCGAGCACTTAGGGACGTCTACGCGGTAGAGCCAGTCGCCCCAAAATTCAATCCGTGGTCGTCGTTCCCGATCACCTTCGATCGTCGAGATCACCCAACTAGTATCCGCCACGGCGGTTCAGCCGCACTAGTCCTTGACCCAATTATTGACGGGTTTCACCTAACTCGAGTCCTGATGGACGATGGTAGTAGCCTCAACCTGCTCTATCAGGACACAGTGCGGAAGATGGGCATTAACCCCTCACGAATCAAACCAACAAAGACTACCTTTAAAGGAGTCATACCAGGTGTAGAGGCCCGCTGTATGGGCTCAATCACGCTGGAGGTGGTCTTCGGTTCTCCGGACAGCTTCTGAAGCGAAGAGTTAATCTTCGATATCGTCCCCTTCTGCAGCGGCTACCACGCACTGCTCGGACGAACCGCCTTTGCTAGATTCAACGCAGTTCCACACTATGCTTATCTCAACTCAAGATGCCCGGTCCACGCGGCGTCATAACAGTCAATGGCAATACGGAATGCTCCCTCCGAACAGAGGAGCACACTGCCGCCCTAGCAGCAGAGGTACAGAGTGGCCTTCTCAAGCAGCACCATAGTACGACCGTCGAACCCCTGGACATCATTAAGAGGTTCCAGACTACACTGCAACAGGATGGCGCGACTCGTCAAGAGCTTGATTAGCAATTCGGCCTCAGTCCCAGTCCCGATGAGGTAGTGGCATTCGTACCACGCGTACACAATTACGCACTCAAAATTCCATGGACATCGACGGAGGCACAAGATAATCCGGGGTCTACAGTTCGACCGGACCGATCCCGGACACACATACTTTCACTTTTTTTCTTGTTTCAGGTTCCTTTTTCCGTGGGCCTGTTCGCAAGTCCTTTAGAAGGATTGGCATACAACGGAGTCCAGCAGCACATGTGTGTAGGGTAACCTCTATACATTCTTCTTGAGGGTATTCATACTTATTTCTTAGGACCCGCACGCTGCGCCCTATTCATACCAGCATGTTAAATAGCCCGGATACTTCTTGCACCATCTGTACAAGATACGCCTTGACGTATCCATCCAGTTATAATAAAAATGGTTTGTGGCCCAGTTTCTGTGGTTTTCGCTTCTTACTTCATTTTATTTCGATCTGCTTATCGGCTGCATCGGTACTCTTTTGTATGTTTCATATTCGCCAGGGGGTACTTGTCGCCCCACAATACGGCAGCAAAGTTTGAACACTTCTTTGCATTGGCTCCGAATCATGTCTTTGGTCAATAGTTGGGTTGCCCAGCTCCTGTGCTTGCTACCCTACGTTCCGCTACATCGGCTAGGGTAGTAAAGGGAGAACTACTGCGATTGTGCCCTGGCCTTGACCGGACGAGCACCTCAGTAGAGAAAGCCGAAAACTGACTGTCATGATACGGTGAGAGCCAGTCAGCTGTTCGAGGGTTACAAAATCATTAGAGATTTTTTCCGCGTTATGCGAAGGATCGACACTTCCCGATCAGAGGCTGACAACACCCTGGCTTGGACCAGGGGCTGCGCCCATGCTTTATTATAAAACTCCTATGGCTAAGTGAGGGCGTTTAAGCCGTATAGTCTGATTGCCTTGTTCACTGCGCTAAACAACTCCTCCAAGGACCATATAATTGGATCAAGATTGTTTAGATTCCATCCCAAACACCTCCGTACTACCTACGCGAGGGCAGAAGCCGACGATTGGCCAACCCTCAGATTGCATACAACACGGCCGCACAGGAGGAAACAATTAAAGGACAACAAAATTACATTACAAAACAGGGTTTGTTTTCATAATACAAGGCAAAGGCAACACAAATGTTTTCATTCGAAAATAATGTCCTGCCCGCACTCAGCTGTTGTAACTCGAGACCCTTCCATGACATCCACAAAATATCGCTCGGGTGTGCGGTGCTCCTTGCCCTCCGGCGGCCCTCTGGCCACTTCAACGGCTTTCATCTTCGCCCACCACATCTTGCAACGGGCGAAGGCCATGTGGGCACCTTCAATACAGGCAAAGCGCTTGACGACGTCCAACCGAGGACATGCATTAACCATTCGCCTCACGAGTCTGAAGTAGCTGCCAGGCATAGCTTCAGCTGGCCATAGCCGGATTATCAAATCCTTCATGGCTAGTTCGGCCACTCTATGCAGCTCCACCAGCTGTTTTAGCTGACCGGTAAAGAACACGGGAGGTTTTGGCGCCGCATATTGCGACCAAAATATCTTTTCCGTCGAACCCCCTCCTTCGGCTCGATAGAACTCCACGGCGTCCGATACACTGCGTGGTAAATCCACAAAAGCCCCTGGGGAACTCCGAACCCGGGTTAGTAAAAGGTACTGCTTCGCCGCATACTTGATTTGCATCTTAAAAGCCTTACCCCCGTGATCTTCTTGGCCTCCTGGATCTCCTGGAGGGCGGCTTGGGCCTCATTCCATGCGGTCTCCGCGCTCTGACGAGCCTTGGTGAGTTCGGCCCCTTGATCCGACGCATCATGCTCCAAGGTCTCACATATTTTCACCGCATCCTGGAGCTCCTGCTGGATTTCTTTGACCCGGGCCTTGAGCTTCTTACGGGCGGCTTACTGCTAGACAGCCTTCTCCTCGGCCTCGCCCAGGGCCTTCCTCAGGGCCTCGACCTCGGTCGTGGCTCCTGCACATATTACGACACTATAGTCAATATACAGCGGCTACGCTTTCGGAACACACAGCAAGTCGTTACTCACCTTGCTTCTCCTGGAGCCGAACCTTAATCTCGCCGAGCTCGTTCTCGGTCAGCTCCAGCCTCTGCCTCAATTCAGAGACTTTGGCAGCATGCGAGGTTGCGGCCAACAGCGACGCCTGCTTATGCATACATATTACGTTAGTCTCCTGCAACAGAAGATTGATCCTCTGTCCGGTTCACCTTGCCGATACACATTACGAAGGGAAACAGAGAGATTACAACCCCATCTCGGTGAGACCGAGATCCCTATCGGTGAGACCGAAGAGACTAGGGTTTCTGGCAGTGGCTATGTCAACTGAACTCGGTGGCGCCGGTAGAAAGTTTCGGTGGGGCCGAGTTTGACTTTTGGTTTGGGACATATGTGGATGTGAGAAAGTAGTTGAGGGTTTTGGAGCATATCACTAAGCACTTTGAGCAAGCAAGCCATTAAGCAACACCTCATCCCCTCTTAATAGTATTGGCTTTCCTATGGACTCAATGTGATCTTGGATCACTAAAATAGAAAATGTAGAGTCCTGAGCTTTGAGCTTGAGCCAATCCTTTGTCCTCAGCATCTTGAAGGGGTTCCACATCCTCTAGTCCATGCCACTCCATTTTTGAACTTATCTGAAACATACTAGGTAGAAGAATTAGTCCAACAAGAGATACGTTGGCATTAATTACCAAAATCACCCAGGGAGCACTTGTGCTTTCAATCTCCCCCTTTTTGGTAATTCATGACAACATACATCAAAGCTTTAGATAAAGATATAGAGAATAACAAGTAAAGCTTTGGAAGGACATGTAACATGCATAGGCTCCCCTACATGTATGCAAACATGTAAATATGGAATATAGCAGCATGTGAATGCATAAGCATGACAGAGTAGGCAATGTGTTACATGTATCTTGGCTATATGCATTAGAGCAAATGATATGAATATGGGAAATGTACCTTCATGCTCAGGAGTCCTTCTTGCAAACAGTATGTACAACAGCAAGAAATCCTCATACACATGACTGTGATGCATATACTTACCTTGTGGTCTTGAGTTGGCTTAGGAAGGAATGAACCTGAGTAAACAAGGTTAGATAACACAGATGCACCTACTAGCCAGAGCAAACAAAAGAAACCATAAGAGTACCAAGACTGGGATGACATGTAGAGAGTGAGTACTGAGTACTCTATTGGATATAGACATGTCCCGAAAGGTAAAGATGTGTAATGAATTCAAGAATTTCCTTCCCTTAGATGTCTTGCTCCCCCTGAATCTAGCATGGGATACTTGGAGAAGATAGGGAACAGAAAATCAGAGCAAAGACAAGAAACAGAGCTAATGCAAACAATCAAATATGAACATGTCTTTCCCCTCTTAAAGACATGTGACTTCTCTCCTCTTGAACACCAAGCATCTGGGGTTTCTACACTCTCCCCCTTAGCATTCTCTCCCTTTATAAAAATGATTGAGCTTTGATGTGATCTCTCTCTCCCCCTTTGACATCAATTTCCAAGAAGGGTTCTTCTAGATTTTTGTTTCAAATGGGTTTGGTCCTTGAGTCACAAAGCAAAGCAGCAAGTCGAATATGATGCTGGTAGAGGACTAGAATCATTGAGTGAAGCTGGAGTAAAAAGAATGTAGGAACAAGTGGCAAGCTGTCTTTTTCTGCAGTGAAATCGGTAGCACCGAGTTGTGTGCTTCGGTGGCACCGAAAGAATTCGGTTGGACCGAAGAAAACAAACCGGTGTGACCGAGTTCATCACAGTGTAAACACTTGTCAACCCAGCTCACTAGGCAATTAAGATCTCACAAGGATTTGCAAGGAATTAACTAAAAGATTTTCCATGAATTGGATGCAGGGAATGCAGAACAGAAAAGAAAAGATCTAGATGAAGTTTTTTTTGTCTGAAAGGGGAAACAAATATGCATGTGCCGGTGTACAAAAGTAGGGGCTCTCCTTTTGACCCCTTTACTTGTGCACGGGCAGTCAGAGCCACGCGCCGCGGCCACACGGAGAAGGGCAAGGGAGGGAAGCCGGAGAGAAGCTGAAGTACAAGACAGCCAAGGCAACGCCAGGGCCAAGAACACAAAGAAGCAGAGAGGCGAAGCGGCCCTGGCAAGACCCTTGCCGGGGCGGCTCGCCCACACCAGCGGAGTGAGCCACCCTCGAGCCCACGGGTTCCAACTCAACCAACCACACGTTGGAACTAGGGCTCGGGAGGCACCTCCATGGTGGCATGCAGATCCTTGTGAAGACAAGGAGTGTCCAAGATCAGATAAGGATTGAAAGACGACGATCCTCGGCAAGATCCTTGCCGAGGAGAGCCACAAGATGCCCGGCAAGGTCCTTGCCGGGGACGACAGCGCGCCACGGCAAGACCCTTGCCGGGCCACCCGGCAAGGCTCTCACCAAGGACGCCAGCACGGCCACTGCCAGGCCCGCACCAGCCAAGTCTCCACCGCCGTTCGCATGCAGCTGCCAGCCCAACCAACTAGGCAGGCACCTGCGTGGCAACATGCAGCTCCCAGGACAACTCATCAAGCGTCTGTGTGGCGGCATGCAGATCTTCGTGAAGACCCTACCACCGCGCCACCTCAGCTGCTTGCCTGCCTACATGGCGCCGCACGCATCGTTGGCCAGGGCGCATGTCAAAACGAGGAGGAGCGGCGACTGTCGGGACGGGCCTCACCCCCGTCCCCGGTAAAGCTAGGGGACACCTCAGCGGCGCATTAAATGCGTGTTGTCCTGTAATGAGAGCGATAAGCTCGTAGCACTGTACGCCTTTGCACCTCCTGTGTGCCACTGTGGCAGCCCCTTTCGACTATAAAAGGAGGCCCATGGCGTACTGGAGAAGGATTCGGCTCTTTGGAACCACGCACCCACCATAGCTAGTTCGAGAGCTCAAGAACTCGCTGAAATACATCCACCAAAGCAGGACTAGGGTTTTACGCATCCTCGCGGCCCGAACCTAGGAAAACGATCCTTGTGCTGATTGCTAATCCTGCTCTTCTCGCAAGCCTGCGCCCCGGCAACCGTAGTAGGGATTCTTGTGATCACATAGGTGTCGTTCCACATCGACATCTTTGGCACGCCAGGTAGGGGGTGCAATTGTGAGAATCTGGTCTAGTAGTTAGCCTAGCGTTTCTTCATCGCCATGGATCCCAAGAAGAAGACGGCCACGGCGATCGGCTCGTTGGGAGCCGAACATCCCGTGCCAGTGCGGACGAGCAGCGAGCCGGTCGCGGACAGGACTCGGGCCGCGGTCCGCGAGCACCAGCATCGCCCTGGCAGTCAGAGCCTGGCGAGCGGCGTCATTCGTGCGCCAGACGACCAGCCGCACGTTGCCAGATCCCAAGACGGAGCTGCCCCCCCCCGCAGGCGGCACGGGGCCCTCCAAGAGTGTCGTTGTGCCACCCCCGGGCGGTGCAACAACCTCTAGGATGCCCACGCTGGCGCCCACAGCGCGCTCTTCCCAGGGTGCGCGCAACGAGCAGCGTCACCACGCTGAAGGCCCCGAACACCGCATTGGGAAGAGCCCTGTGCATCGTCCACGGGACAAAGCAGTTCAGCATGCCCGCCGAAGTGCTGGCGAAAATGGCGCGCAGCCGCTGGGTCGTGATAGAGCTCCTTCTAACGTGGTTAGAAGTCGAAGCGCGCCACGGTCCACGCAGCTGTCGCCGCCACCCACGCCAGTAGAAGCTTTGGCGCGCGCGCAGCTGCTCCTCGACTTCCCTCCTGCTGCAGAGAAGCTCGGCAAGTGGAGGGCCACCATCCAGAGCCTCATCGCCATCGCCAACAAAGATGATCCGCGACCGGCGGGACCCTCGGGCCGGCGCCCCACTGAGCCACCACATGCCAGCACTGGGAGGACCGGGGGTGCTGCGGTTACGGTGCACTCTCCTCCTCCTCGCCAGCCGCCACGGGCGTCGGCCCGTCATGACGACGCTTGTGATAAAATCTCCATAGCGTCGTCCGACCCACGGACCCGCCGTGACCAGCGCCAAGTTCTTTAAGAACGAGCTCACGAAGATGCTCGAACCACTATTGAGCGCCGGCGTGATACACGCCACCAGTCGGACAAGCGGGCGGGACCTGCTATAGACCAGCCAGCGCCGGGGGCTCCAGCGGCCTACCTTATGAGGTGGGCTGCCCAGCCTTTACCCGTGAGCTGCGACAGTTCCAGGGGCTGTCCCACCGCACGTTCAAGCCCGACGTCGGTGAGAAGTATACTGGCAAGACCCATCCATCCGAGTTCCTCAGCATCTACACCATCGCGATGCAGGCTGCCGGAGCTCGCGACGACAAGGTGCTTGCCAATTACTTCCCGTTGGCACTGAAGCCCAATGTTATGTCTTGGTTGATGCACTTGCCGGCGGATTCCATTTCTTCTTGGTCGGATCTGTGCCATGAGTTCGTTGGCGCCTTCACTGGGGGCCACCAAGCTCATGGCCAGGCCAGTGATCTGCATATCATTCCCAAGAAGGAAGGGGAAACCCTGCGCAAGTACATCCAGAGATTCAGTCGAGTGCAGTACAACATCCTCGACGTTCATCCTGCCGCTGTGATCAGCGTGTTCCATCAGAACGTGCGCAACCGCAAGATGCGCGAAGAGCTGGCGATGACCAAGGTTAAGGATGCGGCCGAACTCTATGTTCTGGCCGACAGGTGCGCCCGGGCTGAAGAGGGAAGGAAGTACCCCGGCGAGGACGCCGGTGCGGAAACCGACTCTACTGATGAAGACACCGCCGCCCCGACGAAGAAGGGCCGGCGTCGCAATAGGAAATGCAAGGGCAAGGCCGTGCTTGCCGTTGAAGGGTCTGACGACACCGGCGCTACCAAGAAGGTCAAGGCAGACGACCCCGGCAAGGAGATTGCCGGGTGCGTCGCCTGCCGGGCCTTAGCAGCTGCCGACAAGCCAGGGGCTCCGGCAAGCAGTACTGCAAGATCCACCGCACCAAAGGCCACGACCTCCAGAACTGCCGGCAAGTCGAGCTGCTTGCTGAAAAGCAAAAGGCCGAGTATGAGAGGAGGGACAAGGAGAAGGGCCAGGACGGTGCCGAGGGATCCGACAAGAAGCGTGGCGGCCAAGGAGGCCGCCGCGACAAGGACAACCAGCAAGAGAGGCCTGCCCGGGGCCGTGACAAGAAGCAAGAAGACGATGATCATGACGAGGACGACGAGTCCGGCGAGCAAGAGTTCCAGAAGGCTACAGAGGCCATGTGCGTCGACGCTGGCGCCTTGCTGCATACTTCGCACCGCCAGCTCAAGCAGTGGGCGCGTGAGATTACAGCAGCGGAGCCGTCGTTCGACGCTCAGAAACCACTGAAGTGGTCCAGCACGCCCCTCATATTTGACACCGAGGACCACCCTGACCGCACAACCGCGGTCAGGTGTTTGCCGTTGTTGGTCTCCCCAACGATACGCAACCTCAAGGTGAACAAGATGTTGGTCGACGGCGGGGCCGACCTGAATTTGATCTCGCACGTCGTGATCAAAAGGCTGCAAATCCCTGATGGAGACCTCGAGGAAACGGGCACGTTTCAAGGGGTCAATCCGGGGAGGAGCCAGCCAAAGGGGAAGGTCACGCTGCCCTGACGTTTGGAGGGGAGTTGAACCACAGGATGGAGAGGATCGTCTTCGACGTGGCCAAGATCCCCATGCTCTACAACGGGATCCTCGGGCGCCCGACACTAGCCAAGTTCTTGACGGCGTCGCATACGCCTACAACAAGCTAAAGATGCCCGGGCCGTTGACTATCATCTCCGTCCCCTCTGATAAGAAGGACGTGCTGATTTGCACCAACCAACTCTACCGGGAAGTAGTTGCAGCAGCTGCCGCCAAGGCACTTGCTCCTGCCGCTAAAGCCCCGGGAGGGAAGAAGGAGACCGGCAAGACCTCTCGCACCCACTCTGGCAAGCGCACCTCCTTGGAGTGTTGTGCTACCGTCGAGGACGTGCCAGAGAGCTCTACCGGCAAGAGCAAGAAATCCAGAGCTGAGCCACCGCAGACCAAGAAGGTGTCCGTCAGGGAGGATGGCACGGGAGGGGCTTTCACCATAGGCTCCACCCTCGACAGCAAATAGGAAGGCGCGCTCGTCACCTTCCTGCGGGTGAATGTCGACGTGTTTGCGTGGAAAGCATCCGACATCCCCGGTGTTCCCAGGGGGGTGATTGAGCACCACCTAGCTGTCTGTCCTCATGCGCGGCCCGTCAAGTAGAAGGTCAGAAAGCAGGCTTTGGAGTGGCAGGAGTTCGTCACAGAGGAGATCAGGAAGTTGGAAGCAGCGGGTTTGGTGAGAGGAGTGCTCCATCCGACGTGGTTGTCCAATCCGGTAGTGGTGCGCAAGGCAAATGGGATGTGGAGGCTGTGTATTGATTACACAGACATCAATAAGGCTTGTCCTAAGGACCCCTTCCCATTGCCGCGCATCGACCAGATTGTCGACTCCACGGCCGGGTGTCATCTGCTCTCACTCCTCGACGCCTACTCGGGCTACCACCAATTCTTCATGACGAGAGAGGATGAAGAGAAGACAGCATTCATCACCCCATGTGGTACGTATTGCTTTTTACGGATGCCTTTCGGGTTAAAGAGTGCTGGCTCGACGTTTGCAAGAGCAGTGAACCCCAGCTCCATAGAAATATGGAGGCATACATGGATGACATAGTGGTCAAAACCAAGGACGGGGCAACTCTTGTGCAAGATCTGGAAGAGACATTTGCCAACCTGCGCAAGATCAACCTTAAGCTGAATCCTGAGAAGTGTGTCTTCGGCGTTCCGTCCGGCAAGCTTCTCGGATTCTTTGTGTCGCAGCGCGGGATCGAGGCAAACCCAGACAAAATCAAGGCTATTGAACAGATTGAGGCGCCCAAGCGGATCAAGGATGTGCGTCGGCTCACCGGCTGCGTCGCCGCCATGAGCCGATTCATCTCCAAGTCCGCCGAGCGCGCCCTTCCCTTCTTCAAGATCTTGAAGAAGGCAAGTCCGATGGAGTGGACCCCAGAAGCCGAGGTGGCATTGCAGGATCTGAAGAAATACCTTTCCTCCACGCCAATACTGGTTGTGCCTAAGCCACAAGAACCGTTGCTGCTGTACCTAGCGGCAATGAATCAAGTGGTCAGCGCCGCACTGGTGGCACAGAGGGAGGTCGACGAGGAGGCAGTGGCGACAGCAGAACCAGCGGACGGCGAGCCAAAGATTCCCCCGGCAGGACCTGGTGCCGGCAAGGCAAGGCCCCGGCAGAGTCTGACGCCGTCGGGGCAACACCCGCACAGTCAAGCGAAGTGGTGCAGAAGAAGAAGATGATGCAGCACCCGGTTTACTTTGTCAGCTCCCTCTTGCAGGGGGCTAGGTCGAGGTACTCCGGTGTGCAGAAATTGCTCTTCGGCCTCCTTATGGCCTCGAGGAAGCTGCGTCATTACTTCCAAGCCCACGAGATCACTGTCGTCACCCGCCTCCCGCTACAACGGATACTGCACAACCCAGATGCGACCGGAAGGATTATGGAATGGGCCTTGGAGTTGTCGAGCTTTGGGTTGAAGTTTGAAAGTACCTCAACAATCCAGAGCAGAATCTTGGCAGAGTTCATTGCGGAATGGACCTCAACACCTGACGAAGAAATCCAAGAGACCGTTCTCCCCGGCAAGGAAGCGGACCGCGACTGGATCATGTACTTTGATGGGGCCTTCTCGCTGCAAGGCACCGGTGCCGGTGTGCTGCTTGTCGCACCCACCGGAGAGCACCTCAAGTACGTGATCCAGATGCACTTTCCCAGGGAGATGTCCACAAACAACACTGCTGAGTACGAGGGGCTGCTTGCCGGTCTCAGGATCGCGGCAGACCTCGGGGTGAAGAAGCTCATCGTCAGGGGTGACTCGCAGCTTGTCGTCAGACAAGTCAACAAGGATTACCAGAGCCCATTGATGGAGGCCTACGTAGATGAAGTGAGGAAGCTGGAGGAGCGCTTTGACGGTATCCAAGCGGAGCACGTTCCCCGAGCGGAGAACGACATCGCCGATTACCTGTCGAAGCGTGCTGCATTCAAGCTACCTGTGGAACCAGGTACCTTTTTGCTCCGGTTAACTCAGCCATCCGTCGAACCATCAACGGGGCGGAACAAGCGAAGGAAATCAGGTCCCGGCAAGTACTTTCCCTACCGAGCCCCCTGGGGCTGCCGGCAAGGATGCTGCCGTGGACGCTGAGCCTGCCAAAGAGCAACTGGCTCCGGCAGGGCGTCAAGCCCTGGCCGTGGAGACAGCCGCTCCCATGGCAGAGGAAATGCCTTTGGTCCTTGCCGTCGAGCCCCAGGCTCCGGCGTGGGCGCAGCATACTGTCCGATTCCTCCAAACAGGGGAACTTCCTGAGGAGCAGGAAGAAGCGGAAAAAGTAGCCCGTCGGTCTGCCCTGTACCAGTTCGTCGATGACGTCCTGTACAGGAGAAGGCCGAACGGTGTGAAATTGAAGTGCATCCCCGGGAGGAAGGACTGGAGCTGTTGGCAGAGATACATGGAGGCATATGTGGCTCCCACATAGGGTCGAGGGCCCTTGCCGGCAAGGCGTTCCGGCAAGGTTTCTTCTGGCCCACCGCCCTCCAGGATGCGACGACACTAGTAACCAAGTGTGAAGCGTGTCAGTTCCATTCAAAGAAGCTTCATCAACCAGCTCAAGCCCTTCAAACGATCCCTCTCTCCTGGCCATTCTCGGTCTGGGGGCTCGACATACTGGGCCCTTTCCCCCGTGCTGTCGGGGGCTTTGAGTACTTGTACGTTGCAATCGACAAGTTCACAAAGTGGCCAGAGGTGGAACCAGTGAGGAAGGTGACAGCACAGTCAGCCGTCAAGTTCTTCAAGGGACTAGTCTGCCGTTTTGGTGTGCCAAACAGAGTCATCACCGACAACGGCACGCAGTTCACAAGCCACACCTTCATGCAGTACATTCAAGACCTCGGCAGCAAGGTCTGTTTTGCTTCCGTGGCACACCCCCGGAGCAACGGCCAAGCAGAGAGGGCGAATGCTGAAGTGTTGCGAGGCCTGAGAACGAAGACCTTTGACAGGCTGCACAAGAGCGGAAGGCGCTGGATTGATGAGTTGCCGGCGGTTCTTTGGTCGATCAGGACGACGCCAAATCGAGCCACCGGTCAGACACCCTTTGCCCTAGTATATGGGGCGGAGGCAGTTCTCCCCACGGAACTCATATACGGGTCACCTCGAGTGCTCGCTTATGATGAGCTTGAGCAAGAGCAGTTGCGGCAAGATGACGCGACGCTCCTTGAGGAAGATCGTCTTCGGGCGGCTGTGAGAGCAGCACGCTACCAGCAAGCCTTGCGCCGCTACCATAGCCGCAAGGTTCATGCCCGAAGCTTTGAGGAAGGCGACCTTGTTCTTCGGCGCGTTCAGTCGGCCAAGAATTCCAACAAGTTGACGCCGAAGTGGGAAGGCCCTTATCGGGTAATACGAGTCACCAGGCCTGGCGCAGTCCGCCTGGAGACCGAAGATGCTGTTCCAGTGAGCAACTCCTGGAACATCGAGCATCTTCGCAAGTTTTACCCATAAGGCGCGGCTTGCCGGGCCCCCCGACAAGCCACCTTTTGTACAAGCCTTGCCGGCAAGGCATGTAACCCTTTGTACAAAGCCAGGCGCAGACCCTGAGCACAAATAAATGAAGCGCTGGCGCCCTAAGTTATAGCATGCATGCTAGGTCGAGTCTCTTCCTTGGTTAGGGTTGATAGTGCTTAGCGGCGACTAACCCCTAGCCTAGAGGTCGAGTGCGCGTCTCTCTGTTCTTTTCTGTCCTCCTTTGGTTCGCAGGGCACATGAGCACTTCTGCTGAGCTACTTGGAAGAAAGGGAACGGACCGGCGTCCCGACCCCGGCAAACCAGAGTTGCCGGGGGCTGCAAGTACAAGGATCCAACCGCGGCAAGACAAGGTTGCCGGGGGCTGCAGATCCAGATAAGTCTTTCATCCTCTGTCATGCATTTCGGAACGGAACTGGGGCATGTGAAACCTCGTTTTATCTCCAGGCTACCGTGCTCCCCTTTTTCCTATACCTAAGGATTATCTCCTGGGTCCGGATTTGGTTGTAGCCGCGGCGGCAAGGAGATAGAACGAGGAGCCTAAGCCCACTTCATCCCTGCCTCCGCCAAGAGCGCGAGAATGGTCGAGCGAAGTGAGGGGGACGGCAAGGCCTGTTGCCGGGCGAAAAACGTTTATCTTAAATAGTAACAAGGATTCGCTCCTTGTCGCGGGGTCTACCCACGAACGAAAAACCCGGCAAACATCCCTTTTTCATTAAAAACATCCCACACAGGTACAGTTCATACGGAATGAAAAACATGAGCAAGGGGATTACAAGTTCTAAAATTAACGAAGGCCTGAAGGCTTACAAACTAAAAAAGAGATGAGATGCCCGTAATCCCTTTCTTGTCCCTCTCCTCAGGAGGCAGGTCAAGAAGGCGAAAGGGCAAAAGGGGCGCCTAGGCGAGCTACGAGCAGCAGAAAGCACCAAGAGAACACCTCGGTGGCTACCCAAGGGTGGGCCGGTGATGACGGTGCCGGGAAAGGAGCTGGAAGACGAGGCGGCAGGTCGCCGGACACGCGACGAAGGCGTCGGTGTCCGCGTACTTTGAGTTGACGGCCTTGCCGCCCACCCTCTTCCTCTTGCGTAGCCTCCTGACGCCAGCCGCCCAAGGACACAGCCCCGAGAAGTTCAAGGAGCTGGCCCCTCCCCCGGCAAGACTCCACCAGAGGAGCGGCCAGGTGCAGATGTTGCTGCTGCCGCACCCGCCCAGGCACGGGGCATCCGACGCCTAGTCAGACTCGTCCCCGTCATCTGCCCCGCTGTCCTCCTCGTCACTTTCGCTCGAGGAAGAGCTTCCATTGTTGGAGTCTCCGTCGGAGGAGCTCTCCACGCAGCACTTCAGGCGAGTTCCAAAATCTCCGAAGACCTTGACGGAGAGCAACCCGTCCTCCATTAATTTGAAGTAGAGGACGAGCCCCGCCGTCAGGCTGTGGATGCGAGCGAACGTCTTCCATCCACGGCGGAGGTACATGACCCGAGGAGCCAGGAAGTCGACGTCAACCCGCGTGCCCCCATTCCTGCAGCCCCTCATGTGCAACCCGAGGGACTGGGGCGGGTCACGCTCCATCTCCCGAGCAAACGGGGCGGGAAGACGAAGACGGCGACGCGGAGGCCGGCGCAGCCTGATGAAGAACTCGCGGGGCTGGTCTCCAACGTGGCCCTCCGTCGGGAAAGGCATCATTGGCGGGGGCGAGGCCGGCGCGCCGCCCCGTCCTCCTCTTCCCCAAGCACCACGACCTCTACCACGGCTTCGCCCACGGCCTCGCCCCCTCCCCCTTCCCCTTGCAGCCCGCTCCACCACCGCGGTTTCAGGAGGAGGAGGGACACGCTGTCGAGCGGCGACCCTCGCCGCCACCATCGAGGGACCAGGGTTCCCCTTCTCCATGGCGGATGAGAGGAAGAAGCAGAAGCAGGAGGAGATAGAAGATAGAAGAATGTGGGATGTCGTCCCCCCTTCCCTCTCCTTATAAAGGGGCGGGTGTCGGTGTCAAAACCGGCGGATCTCGGGTAGGGGGTCCCGAACTGTGCGTCTAAGGCGGATGGTAACAGGAGGCGGGGGACACGATGTTTACCCAGGTTAGGGCCCTCTCGATGGAGGTAATACCCTACTTCCTGCTTGATTGATCTTGATGATATGAGTATTACAAGAGTTGATCTACCACGAGATCGTAGAGGCTAAACCCTAGAAGCTAGCCTATGGTATGATTGTTGTTGTCCTACGGACTAAACCCTCCGGTTTATATAGACACCGGAGGGGGCTAGGGTTACACAGAGTCGGTTACAAGGGAGGAGATCTACATATCCGTATTGCCAAGCTTGCCTTCCACGCCAAAGGAGAGTCCCATCCGGACACGTGTCGAAGTCTTCAATCTTGTATCTTCATAGTCCAACAGTCCGGCCAAAGGATACAGTCCGGCTGTCCGAGGACCCCCTAATCCAGGACTCCCTCAGTAGCCCCTAAACCAGGCTTCAATGACGATGAGTCCGGCGCGCAGATTGTCTTCGGCATTGCAAGGCGGGTTCCTCCTCCGAATACTCCATAGAAGATTTTGAACACAAGGATCGTGTCCGGCTCTGCAAAACAAATTCCACATACCACCGTAGAGAGTACAATATTCCTCACATCAAATCTGCTGACAAATTTCATAGCCTTACATCACGCCATGGCCCGGTCATTATTCGAACCCTTTTTCGCAACCAGCTACTGCACATATTGCGCGGCGGTTTTCCTGGCACGTCTTGTCGAAGCAGAGATCGTGTCACCTTATCACAGGATTCTCATCAATACGGGTGTGGGTAACCCAACCGTGCCATCAATCACGGCGCTTGGGGAATAAGGTAGTTTACCAGGCAAGTGGGGAGGCGCATAGTTTCTACCGCCCTTATAAAGGGACAAGGACTCCTCTTTTTCACCCATGCGTTCTTCTTCCTTGCCCATCCATTCTCGCGCACTCGATCTCCAGCGCCCAAGTTCGCATTTTCTCCGCAAACCACTCCAAACATGTCCGGAGCGGGTGGCATGTGGATGGTCTCCTCCGTTATGGAGGAGAACATTACGAAGCTCTGGGAAGTCCGATACCTGGCTGCAGATATCACCACCGGCTCCCAGACGCGGGGCAGATCGTCCCCACCCCCGAACCCACGAAAAGGGTTGTATTCCTTACCCATTTCGTCCGCGGGCTGGGATTTCCTCCACCCATTTGTCCGCGGGCTCATGTTCTACTACGGGCTGGACTCTCCATGATCTGGCCCCAATTTCATCATCAACATCTCAGCGTTTATCGTCGTGTGCGAGCCTTCCTCCGCATCAAGCCCCACTTCGGCCTGTGGCTGAAGACCTTCAACGTTTAACCGAAGGTGGTGGTCGGCCAGCAGGCAGAGTGCGGAGGCGCCATGGTGGGCAAAATGCCAACATCACCTGGCTCGAAGGATCCTATGTGGAGACCGTAAAGGGGTGGCAGTCGGGTGGTTCTACATCACCGAGCTGTGCGACACCAACTGGGTGGCGGCCCCGAATTTCGATCCGGCATCCCCATGCGGCTCACCTCCTGGAAAGAGAAGGCCTATCCTGGGGCTCATTGGTGGAGCTGACCGGACTCCAGAACTGTGTTAAAAACATGATAAGCAAGAAAATCAAGCTTGTCAACGTGGTCCAGGTCATGCTCTTCCGATGGATCCTCTCGTGTCAAAGACGGGCATTCAATATGTGGGAGTTCGACCCGGCAAAGCACCAGACGCTGGGCGCATGGGGGGCAAGAATCCCATGGGCTCTAATGACGGGGGCAGCAAGTTTAGCCCCCAGCCGAATACTGTGCCGGAACCTCCAGTGATTCCGGATTCTGTCAGGCTACCCCCCGCAAAGGGGGGCGAGCCATCTATGCCAATGGCCTTTGTCCATCCAGAGGCATCAGACAATTTGCTGGAGGCGCTTCGCGGCGCTTCCATTGACGAAGAGCATCGCACTATCATGAGTGCGGTGGTCAAGAAGGTTCGGTCCGCCAAAAGCGTACTGACTGAAGCCTGTGCCAGCCTCCTAACAGGCTTTGAGGTAAGTAATCAAATTATGAGAAAATGTTAACAGCATAGACAGTAGCCCCTGATGCTCTGTTTGGTGTTCGCAAAGAAAGGCCGAACAGAGGATCAAAATAATAATCACAGGAGTCTAATCAGAATATGTCTATGTGAATAAGCAGGCTTCGCTGCTGGCCACTGCCGCTCGCACGACGGAGGTCGCCGCACTGAAGCGGGACCTTGAGCAGTCCGAGGAAGAGCTAGGCCTTACCAAGAGGCAGCTCGAAGATAACAAAGGTAAGTAATACCCCGTCTGTTTATTGATAAAGAAAAAGGAAGGTGGTTGTTAGATCACAGGATCGTCATGAATTTGCTAGGGGCCACGACCGAAGTGGCGGCCCTAAAGAAGGCGCTGTCCGAGGCCGAAAGCAAAGTGGCCAAGGAGCGTGCCGAGCGCGAGAAGCAAGAGGCCCGAGTCAGCGAGGTTTAGCAAGAGCTCCAGGAGTTTGTCGAGAAATACGAGTCCTTGGAGCGTGACTCGAAGACGCAAGGGTCCGAGCTTGCGAAGGCCCTCGAGAATGCACAGAACGCCAAGGCCGAAGCCCAAAAGGCCCTCCAGGAAATTGAGGCGGTCAAGAAGATAGCGGCGGGTAAGGCATTCATTATGCAAAGCAAGCATGTGAAGGAAACTTTCCTTTTACTTACCCGAATTCGAATCTCTCGAGGAGCGTTCGCAGATCTACCCAGCAGTGTGTCGGATGCCGCGGAGTACTACCGGGCCGAGGAAGGGAGCTCGACGGAGAAGTTGTTCTGGTCTCAGTATACTGGGACCGAACATCCGATGCCCTTGAGCGACCAGTTGAAGAAACTGGTCGAGCTTCACCAAGGCGGCCAAACTGGCCATGAAGGGTCTCATAGTCCGGATGTGGCCTGGCGAGCCCCTGCCTGGCAGCTATTTTGGCCTGGTAAGGGCGGCTTGTGAACGCCTTCCCACGGTTTGAAGTCATAAAGCGATCCGTCTGCATTGAGGGTGCACGCAGGGCATTTGCCCGAGCGAAAGTGCACTGGGCGAAGATGGACGCCGAAAAGCTGGTGAAGGAGGGGCCGCCGGAGGGCAAGTTGCATCGCCACCCCGAAAAGTATTATGAAGTGTCCTGAAGGGGTGCTCGCCTTGTGGCAGAGGAATGTGCTAAGGATGTAATATTTGAATGAATGTACTCATGTGATCCTGTAATATGAAATGAGTTCATGTGCGCTATGTAATGCTTGTTAATTTAAAATATTACCTTATGTGCGGCCGTTTTATAGAATTTGAGAGTTGGCGAGTCGTCGGCTTCTGCCCCCATGTAACTAGTACTAAGGTGTTCGGGATAAACCTGATCACTCTTTATCCTAGTTTTGGGTCCTTCGAAGGAGGTGTTCAACCAACGAACCAGGCAATCGACTATAAAGCTTTATCACTCTCACTTAGCCATAGAAGTCTACAATTTTAAATTTTGGTGAAGCCCCTAGTATTCGGAAGGCCGAACTTGGGGCGCTATGTACGCCTAAATCGGACAAGGCCGACTCCTCGCCCGAAGCGGAAAAAATCTTTTAAGGATTTGAGACCTCTCGAACAGCGACCATCTCTTGCCGCATCATGACAGTTAGTTTTCGGCTTTCTCTACTGAGGTGCTCATCTGGAAGAACCGGGACACAATCGCAGTAGTCCTCCCAGTGCTACCTTAGCCGATATAGCGGAACGTAAGGTACCAAAACATGGGAGCCGGGCAAACCCAACTATTGACCCAAGACATGATTCAGAGCTGATGCATATAATGCTATAAGTTCGGGGTGCCGCACTGTCAAAAGTGTTCGGAATTTTCATGCCGTGTTATGGGGTACACCGAAGCCCCTGGCGCACTGGTCGTATCAGAATGTACGGGTGCAATTTGTCGTAAATAAGCAGACAAGGAAAAAAGATGAACGAATGCAATAATGAGTTAATGTTGTACATTGTTATTTAAATGATACGTCAAAGCGTATGCACACAATAGTGCAATAAGTAAAAAATAGAACTATTTGACATGTCCTATCCAAGGGCAAGCTGTGTGTGGGTGTGCAAAATAGGTATATCGATCGTTATTAGAGACCCACCTAGGGATTCCCTTGTAGTCAAAGCTTCTTGCTTCCTTTGGTGTTTCCTTCCTGTGACGGGTCCGATAATCAGACGATCGGAGAGGGCCTTCCTGAGAATAGGGGCCTGAAAGGAAGAAAATGTTAAAGGGTTATAACGCGGGTCCTGAAGCGGTTGAGCCGCATTGTGGGCCATGCCTCCGCCTATGCCCATGGTATCTTGAGTGCGTAATTATGTGCCCGCGCCGTAAATTTCGCCGCTTGACCGGGACTAGGACGTGGGCCGAATTGCTAGGCGAGCTCTGAACATGCCTCGTGATCCTATTACAGGGTACTCTACTCTCGCTTGAAGGTGTCCGGGGGATTTTTCGCCGAATTGGCGGTTTGCCTCAGAAGGCTCCTTTGCACCTCTGCTGCAAGGGCAGCGGTGTGCTCCTCCGTACGGAGCGAGCGTTTTGTGTTTCCATTAACTGTTATAACCCCACGAGGTCCTTGCATTTTGAGCTTGAGGTATGCATAATGCGGTACCGCGTTGAATCTGGCGAATGCGGTTCGTCCGAGCAGTGTGTGATTGCCACTGCGGAAGGGGACGATATCAAAGATTAACTCCTCGCTTCGAAAGTTGTCCGGAGATCCGAAGACCACTTCCAGTGTGATTGAGCCCGTGCAATAGGCCTCTACACCTGGTATGACATCATTAAAGGTGGTTTTTGTGGGTTTGATCCTTGAGGGGTCTATACCCATTTTGCGCACTGTATCCTGATAGAGTAGGTTCAGGCTGCTGCCAGCATCCATAAGGACTCGAGTGAGGTGAAATCCGTCGATGATGGGGTCAAGGACCAGTGCGGTAGAACTGCCATGACGGATACTGGTGGGGTGGTCCCTGCGATCGAAAGTGATCGGACAAGAATACCATGGGTTGGACTTTGGGGCGACTGGCTCCATCGCATAGACGTCCCTTAGTGCGCGCTTCCGTTCCCGCTTGGGAATATGGGTTGCGTATATCATGTTCACCGTTTTCACTTGGGGAGGAAATTTCTTCTGTCCTCCTGTGTTCGGCGGCCGGGGCTCCTCCTCGTCGTCACTATGCAGCCCCTTTTCCTTGTTTTTGGCATTCAACTTGCCGGCCTGTTTGAACACCCACCATTCTCTGTTGGTGTGGTTGGCTGGTTTATCGGGGGTGCCGTGAATTTGACACGAGTGATCAAGTATGCGGTCCAGACAGGACGGGCCCGGATTGCTTCTCTTGAACGGTTTTTTCCGCTGAACGGAATTAACTACCGTGTCTTCGGCGTTGTCGCCATTGTTGCGGCGCTTGTGTCTGTTGCGACGTGGCCTGCCGTTGCTATCCTTGGCATCTGAATTGCCAGGGTTTCTTGATGTGTTATTGCTGTGAGCTAGCCAGCTGTCCTCGCCCGCACAAAAGCAGGCCATGAGTGTCGTGAGGGCTGCCATGGACTTCGGCTTAAATGCTACTAAGGCCACGGCATCCGGACAGTCGACAATTTGGTTCTTTTTAGTTAGGAATCGAGTCTAGAATTTCCTGGCTGATTCCCCCGGCTGTTGGGTTATGTGACACAAGTCATCGGCATCCGGTGGTCGCACATAAGTGCCCTGGAAGTTGTCAAGGAATGCGTCTTCCAAATTCTCCCAACTGCCAATGGAGTTTGCTGGCAGGCTATTCAGCCAATGCCGAGCCGGCCCTTTGAGTTTTAGTGGGAGGTACTTGATGGCATGTAGATCGTCACCGCGGGCCATATGGATGTGGAGGAGGAAATCTTCAATCCATACCGCGGGGTCTGTTGTACCATCATATGATTCAACGTTCACGGGTTTAAAACCTTCTGGGAATTCGTGATCCATTACTTCGTCAGTGAAGCATAGGGGGTGTGCGGCGCCTCTGTGCCGGGCTACGTCGTGACGCAGCTCATACGAGTCTTGTCTGCTGTATTCGGCCCTGCCGGATTTGCTTTTAGTATATCCAGCGTGACGGTCATCGTCACGCATTGGGGCGCGCCATCGTGATCCGTAGATCGATCTTGCATGTCTTGCTTTGTTTTCCAATACGTCTCGCAGGTCCTACGTGTTACCCTGAGCCTTGGTATTTTTGTTTAACTGGAGACGGGGTGCGGGCTAGACTCCGGCCTGATATGCCGCTTTGTCTTGGCCACGAGGTGGCCGGTCAGCCGTATCATACGCTGGAAGCGTAGGCTTTAACGCTTCCTCCTCGAGTTGGGGTAGCAACCTGCGCTTTGGGTAACTTTTGGTTGGGCGCTCGAGTTCGTATTCGTCGGCCGCCAGGACCTCAGTCCATCTATCCGCTAGCAGATCTTGGTCAGCTTGATGTTGTTGTTGCTTTTTCTTCAGGCTTTTTGCTGTGGCTGTAAGCTGGCGCTTGAAGCGCTCCTGCTGGACGGGATGCGCATGCACGATAAATTCTTCGTCGCCGAGGCTCACCTCGTCTTCGGAGAGAGGCATGTAATTGTCATCCTCTGATTCTCTGTCTGCTGCCTATTCCTTAGGGCTAGCTTGCCCATCCTCCCGCTCGAAGCCTGGCTGGAGAGGATTGTAATTCGTCTTCGGCACTATCTGCAACGTTATTGTCTCTTGTGCCAGTATCGCTACTTTTGGTATGGCGGGGCTTACAGCGAGGCCGATGACCCCGGTGCTTAGATTGCCTCTCGAGGGGATTATCCTCCGTTGCCTTATTGCCATCGCTTTCTTTGGGGGTGTCCACCATGTATATATCGTATGATGAGGTGGCCATCCAGCGCCCTGTGGGTGGTGGTTCCTGTTCTTCTCCTGCATCGTCGTCCATACCGTCGATGTCTTCGGAGCCGAAATCGAGCATGTCAGTTAAGTCGTCGACAGTGGCTATTAAGTGGGTGGTGGGTGGGGAACAAACTTCTTCCTCGTCCGCTTCCCACTCAAGCCGGACACAGTTCGGCCAAGGGTCTCCTGACAAGGAGAGAGACCTTAATGAATTTAGCACATCGCCCAGGGGCGAGTGGTGAAAGATATCCGCGGAGGAAAACTCCATGATCGGTGCCCAATCGGATTTGATAGGCACAGGCGCAGGCGGTTCGGAGCCTGTGGTCGGGGACGAATCCGGGGGTCCGGCAACACAGGCCTCATAGGAGGTGAAGTTAGTATTCGGCTCTACCGCCGCTAAGTGTGCGGCCTCCGTGGCGGGGTCCATCCACCCGTCCTTGAACGGCGCAATCTGCCCCGGATTGAGGGCCGGAGTAGCCACAGGTGTGATCTCCCGAACACCGTCCGACGGCTGAGCTAAGACATGCTCGTCGTGACTGTCCAGCGCACCTGACATGGGCTCGAAGATCAAGTCTCCGCGGATGTCGGTAGAATAGTTTAAGTTTCCAAACTTGACCTGACGGCCAGGGGCGTAGCTCTTGATCTGCTCCAGATGGCCAAGCGAGTTGGCCCGCAGTACGAAGCCGCCGAATACGAAGATCTATCCGGGGAGAAAAACCTCACCCTGGATCGCATCGTTGCCGATGATCGAAGGAGCCATCAAGCCTTTATCGTGACGGCACAGTGGAACTGTCAATGAAATCACCAATGGCGGTGTCAAAACCGGCGGATCTCGGGTAGGGGGTCCCGAACTGTGCGTCTAAGGCGAATGGTAACAGGAGGCGGGGGACCCAATGTTTACCCAGGTTCGGGCCCTCTCGATGGAGGTAATACCCTACTTCCTGCTTGATTGATCTTGATGATATGAGTATTACAAGAGTTGATCTACCACGAGATCGTAGAGGCTAAACCCTAGAAGCTAGCCTATGATTATGATTGTTGTTGTCCTACGGACTAAACCCTCTGGTTTATATAGACACCGGAGGGGGCTAGGGTTACACAGAGTCGGTAACAAGGGATGAGATCTACATATCCGAATTGCCAAGCTTGCCTTCCACGCAAAGGGGAGTCCCATCCGAACACGGGACGAAGTCTTCAATCTTGTATCTTCATTGTCCAACAGTCCGGCCAAAGTATATAGTCCGGCTGTCCGAGGATCCCCTAATCCAGGAATCCCTCAGCAGGGTCGGGGCTCGGCCGCCCCGCTCGACCAATCCAGACACCAGAGGCGTAGGGAATCGAGACTAACCGCTGCCCCAACCAGCGACGGCCCAGTTTCCCGCCTCCACCGCTTGCCACCCCAGGCACATGAAGGACGCGTGGCGAATGTGCAGAACCGAGGGACGGGTGACGCGACCTCTCCCCACCCCGTGATCGTGGGGTGTGGACGCCTTGAAGACCACAAGCCGACCCCATTCAGGAAATGGGCCATGCCTTTACGCCTCTCCCTCTTCATGGGGAAGGCGCGAGCCGCCCCTGTATCGCGATGTGACGCATGCCTGCGGAAACCGCCCCGCGCATGCCACCTGTCGGTGTACAAAAGTAGGGGCTCTCCTTTTGACCCCTTTACTTGTGCACGGGCAGTCAGAGCCACGCGCCGCGGCCACACGGAGCTGGGCAAGGGAGGGAAGCCAGAGAGAAGCCGAAGTACAAGACAACCAAGGCAATGCCAGGGTCAAGAACACAAAGAAGCAGAGAGGCGAAGCAGGTTCCCCCAGCAAGACCCTTGCCGGGGGAAGCCTCAGCGGCCTCGGCAAGACCCCACGATCATCGGACTGCCGGACTGTATACTTTGGCCGGACTGTTGCACTATGAAGATACAAGATTGAAGACTTCGTCCCGTGTCCGAGTGGGACTCTCCTTGGCGTGGAAGGCAAGCTTGGCAATTCGGATATGTAGATCTCCTCCCTTGTAACCGACTCTGTGTAACCCTAGCCCCCTCCGGTATCTATATAAACCGGAGGGTTTAGTCCATAGGACGAAACAACAATCATAATCATAGGCTAGCTTCTAGGGTTTAGCCTCTATGATCTCGTGGTAGATCAACTCTTGTAATACTCATATCATCAAGATCAATCAAGCAGGAAGTAGGGTATTACCTCCATCGAGAGGGCCCGAACCTGGGTAAACATTGTCCCCGCCTCCTGTTACCATCCGCCTTAGACGCACAGTTCCGGACCCCTACCCGAGATCCGCCGGTTTTGACACCGACAACGCTGGACCCTCCACGTCGCTCACCGAATGGAACGCGCTTCGTCTTGCGTTTTCACTCACTTGTGGGACCGCAGTTGAGAGCAAACCGACGTCCCTCCCCCTCCCCCGCCCGCGTCATTTTATGTGGCGTAAATAAAAACAGAGGGAGTATACTACGGATGAGGATCCCCTGACGTGGCCGAACCCATTGAGTAACTGACATGCGGGGCCTAGCAAGCATGGGGTCCGCCAGTAAGTGACCGAAAGGGAGGGTAAGGCAGGGATATCTACGTCAGAGGATCCACTTCCACTACAACTCCTCCTTCCATTTACTATACAGGGCCTAAGGGTTTTTCGAGAGCTAGGCCATCTGGTTCAGGGGCAACTGAGGGAGTCCTGGATTAGGGGTCCTCGGACTTCCGGACTATATACTTTGGCCGGACTGTTGGACTATGAAGATACAAGATTGAAGACTTCGTCCCTGTGTCCGGGATGGGACTCTCCTTGGCGATGGAAGGCAAGCTTGGAAATTCGGATATGTAGATCTCCTCCCGTTGTAACCGACTCTGTGTGTAACCCTAGCCCCCTCCGGTGTCTATATAAACCGAGAGGGTTTAGTCTGTAGGACGAAACAACAATCCATAATCATAGGGCTAGCTTCTAGGGTTTAGCCTCTACGATCTCGTGGTAGATCAACTCTTGTAATACTCATATCATCAAGATCGAATCAAGCAGGAAGTAGGGTATTACCTCCATCGAGAGGGTCCCGAACCTGGGTAAACATTGTGTCCCCCGCCTCCTATTTACCATCCGCCTGAGACGCAGAGTTCGGGACCCCCTACCCAGATCCGCCGTTTTGACACTGACATTGTGCTTTCATTGAGAGTTCCACTGTGCGGTCACAATAAGGTTTTGATGGCTCCTTCGATCATCGGCAACGATGCGATCCAGGGTGAGGTTTTTCTCCCCAGATAGATCTTTGTATTCGGCGGCTTCGCACCGCGGGCCAACTCGCTTGGCCATCTGGAGCAGATCGAGAGCTAGGCCCCTGGTCGTCAGGTCAGGTTTGGAAACCTAAACTATACTGCCGACATCCGCGGAGACTTGATCTTCGATGGATTCGAGGTCGTGTCACGTGCGCCGCACAGGCACAACGAGCATGACTTAGCTCTGCCGTCGGACGGTGTTCGGGAGATCACACCTGTGGTTACTCCGGCCCTTAGTCTGGAGCAGATCGCGCCGTCCGAGGATGGGTGGATGGACCCCGCCACGGAGGCTGCACACTCAGTGGCGATAGAGCCGAATACTGACTTCATCTACTACAAAACCCGTGTTGCCAGATCCTTGGATTCATCCCCGGCCACGGGCCCCGAACCGCCTGCGTCCGTGCCTATCGAATCAGATCGGGCGCCGATCATGGAATTTTCCTCCGCGGATATCTTTCAGCACTCGCCCTTGGGCGATGTGCTAAATTCGTTAAGGTCTCTCTCCTTGTCAGGAGGCCCTTGGCCAAACTATGTCCGGCTCGAGTGGGAAGCAGACGACAAAGAAATTCGTCCCCCACCCACCACCCACTTAATAGCCACTGTCGACGACTTAACCGGCCTGCTCGATTTCGACTCCGTAGACATCGATGGTATGGACGACGATGCAGGAGAGGAACAGGAACCACCGCCGACAGGGTGCTGGACAGCCACTTCATCACACGATATATATATATATATATATATATATGGTGGATACACCCAAAGAAAACAATGACGAGGAATGGAAGGATGCAGCGAAGGATAGCTCCCTCGAGAAGCAACCAAAGCATGAATGTAAGCGCCGCTCCAAAATCCCGCCTCGGCAAAAAACAGCGATAACAGCGCAGGAAAGAATAATACCCCGGTCGACTCAAAAGGAAACGACGACCACCTAGACCCAGCAACAGAGCAGGATGAACAAGCGGACGGCGAACATAGTACAGAGCCGCTGTCCGATCATGGTGACGCCGAGGGTAAAGATCATCAACCTGTCTCCGGAGAGGAGAATAGTCCGGACGACGATGCACACATCATCCCGGAAAGGCACTTGGAACAAGAGAACCTCCACAGGAGGCTTATTGCCACCGCGAGGAGCCTGATGAAGCAGAAGCAAAGGCTTAAGGCCGCGCAAAATACACTCATCAGTAGTTGGAACAAAGTGCTTGACACTGCAGAAAAGTACGATGGCAGTCGTCACACAAAGAGCTATCCAAAGCGCAAGCTACTGCCTGAATTCGACGATGAGGCCCTAGAGCCCATACAGCCGAAAAATAAAACGGCCGATCTGCCAGATCGACCACCCCGTGGCCGCGACAGGGCAGCTAACGACACATAAGTCAGCACATGATTCACGTGAGGACTTGCATCAAAAAGCCGGTATGACCAGGTCCATCTACGGATCTAGGAAGCGTGCTCCGGCGCAGAATCAAAACCGAACACTACAACCATTAGAACGCCATGACACATCCAAATACAGGGGTGCCGCGCACCCCCTATGCTTCACCGATGAGGTGCTGGATCACGAATTTCCGGAGGGATTCAAGCCCGTGAATATAGAGGCACATGACGGAACGACAAACCCTGGGGTCTGGATTGAGGACTTTATCCTTCATATCCATATGGCTCACGGAGATGATCTCCACGCCATCAAATACTTGCCTCTCAAGTTGAAAGGACTAGCTCGGCACTGGCTGAAGAGCCTCCCCAAAAACTCAATTGGAAGTTGGGAGGAGCTTGAGGATGCTTTCAGGGATAATTTTCAAGGGACCTATGTCCGACCTCCGGATGCAGACGACTTAAGTCATATAATTGAATAGCCCGGAGAGTCAGCCCGAAAGCTTTGGAACAGATTCCTCACTAAGAAGAATCAGATTGTCGACTGCCCGAACGCCGAAGCCTTAGCGGCTTTCAAACACAGTGTCCGGGACGAATGGCTCGCCAGACACCTCGGCCAGGAAAAACCAAGGACAATGGCAGCCCTAACAAGTCTTATGACCCACTTTTGCGCGGGCGAAGATAGTTGGCTGGCCCGTAGCGGCACCAGCGACCCAGGCACATCCGAAGTCAAGCATGGCAATGGAAAACCATGACGCAACAAAAGCAAGCGTCGAAACAATGAAGAGAGCCCAGACAACACGGCGGTGAACGCCGGATTCAGGGGCTCACGATCCGGTCAACGGAAAAAGCCATTCAAAGGAAGCAGAGATGGACCGTCCAGCCTAAACAAGATTCTAGACAAATTATGTCAGATTCATGGCACCTCCGACAAACCTGCAAATCATACCCACAGAGAATGTTGGGTCTTCAAGCAGGCCGGCAAGCTAAACGCCGAACACAAGGGGAGGGAGACGCCAAGTGAAGACAAGGATGAGCCTTGCCAACAAAGCACTGGGGGACAGAAAAATTCCCACCAGAGGTCAAAACAGTGAACATGGTTCACATAACGAAGAGAAGGAGCACGCGCACACTCCGAGACGTATGCGCCGTGGAGCTTGTCACCCCCAAGTTCAACCCTTGGTCGGCCTGCCCGATCACTTTCGATCGCAGGGATTACCCGACTAGTATCCGGCATGGAGGATCGGCTGCCTTGGTGCTAGACCCAATTATTGACGGATACCATCTCACCCGAGTCCTTATGGACGGCGGCAGTAGTCTTAATCTAATATATCAGGACACAGTCCGCAAAATGGGGATATACCCGACAAGAATTAGCCAAAGCAATACTACCTTTAAAGGAGTAATACCAGGCACAGAGGCCCGCTGCACGGGCTCTCTAGTATTAGAAGTTGTATTTGGTTCTCCTGACAACTTCCAAAGTGAAAAGTTAACCTTCGACATTGCTCCATTCCGAAGCGGCTATCAAGCACTACTCGGAAGAACAGCCTTCGCTCGTTTTAATGCAGTACCGCATTACGCTTATATTAAGCTTAAGATGCCCGGTCCATGTGGTTCCATCATAGTTAGCGGAAACACAGAGCGTTCCTTACGTGCCGAAGAGCGTGTGGCGGCCTTAACAGCCGAACACTGAACAACCTCTCCAACCAGAATAAATGATCGGTCGTCAAGACCGCGGACACGGCTAGACGAGTCCGGCACACCACTAGGTGTAACAGCTCAGATAAACCTGAAGATTTGGTCAAGGGATATACCCCCATAAGTGGTGCTAGGGGCTTCCCGCATGTAAAAAGGGCTACAGTTCGGCTTGACCTTATTTAAGATTGAATTTTAACGATTTATTAAGAATAACTAATTTTTTCTCACGATGATATTCACCTGGGTTTTTCTCTTTTACAGATGATAATCATGCTACACCCTTCCAGGATACGGCACAACGGAGACACAGGTGCAGACGTGCAGAAGGGACCCGCTCAAAGGTTTCTTTTTAGATTAAGACCCTGTGTAAACCTTTCTCACTGTCTCTTGTTGCTTGACACCCTCCGGATACTCAACACAACCGAGAGGGATGCTGGCATTATTGGCATTTCGCCACGTCAGACTAATGCACGTACCTGGAAATTCAGGGCTCATTATCAAGGGCGTTACTCCGCCCGGTATATTTGGTAAAGTCCGAATACCATAGGGAGTGTTCGGAGTCGCGAGTTTGGCCTTATATGCATCAGCTCCGAATCATGTCTTTGGTCAAATGTTGGGTTTGCCCGGCTCCCGTGTTTTGCTGCCTTACGTTGCGCTCTATCAGCTAAGGTGGCACCAGGAGAACTACTGCGATTGTGCCCTGGTTCATCCGGACGAGCACCTCAGTAGAGAAAGCCGAAAACTGACTGTCATGATAAAGCGCGAGACTGGTCAACCACTCGATGACTCAGCGGAACCTTCGCGATTCCTCCGCATTAAGGAAGGGCCGGTTTCCCAGGTCATGTATGTACGCGCCCCGTACTCGGACGAGCGCGGAAGTACCAGGGGCTATATAGTAGCCCCACTGTCAAACTCCTATGGCTAAGTGAAAGTGTTAAAGCAATATAGTCTGATTGCCTTGTTCGCCGCGCTATCACCTCCTTAATGGACCAAGACGTTGGATCAAGTGTGAACACGCGCTTTTCCGAACACCCCCGCATTATATGCGTGGGGGCTGAAGCCGACGACTGCAAACTTTCAGGTTATATACATACATAAACGGCCGCACAGGAGGCATCATAATACTTTCAGGCAAAAGTATAAACATAGCATTTATAATCCAAATAGCATTGTTTTTACAATTGGGATACATGTCACTCAAACATGATACTCTTCGAGCACTGAGCCTCTATTAAACGAGCACCTTCTAGGACTTCTTCAAAATAGTGCTCGGCCGAAACCTGGCCTACGGCTGGATCCTGGGTTGCAATAGCAGTGGCCTCCATCTTTGTCCAGTATGTCTTGACATGGGCAAGAGCCATCCGCGCACCCTCTATGCACACCGACCTCTTTACAGCGTCGATATGCGACAGTGCACCAAGAAATCGTTGCACTAAACCGAAATAAGTATTCAGCCTTGGTCCTTCCGGCCAAAGATGATCCACAACAGACCTCATGGCAAGCCCGAACAACCTATGGAGCTCAGCCCACTCGGCCATTTGCTCATTTAACAGCAGCAGACGCGTTGGAGCACTGAACAACGACCAGAACAACTTTTCCACTTCATGATCTTTTTGATCTTTGAAAAACTCAGTCGCATCAGCTGCACTCATTGCCAAGTCCAAGTACGCATCTGGAGAACTCCATAATTGATCCAGAAGGGCATAATTTGGATCTCCGAACTTCGTCCGCAACAAAAAGGGCTTCCCAGCCGTGATATCTCCGGTTTGACGTAGCTCCTCCTTCGCCGCTCTGATTTTAGAACGGGTTTCCTTGGCTGCTACCATGGCCTTCTCCAGGTCCGCCGTCTTTGTTTGGTTTTCCCTTTCAAGAAGCTCATACCGGTCAGCGGCATCCTTCAGCTCAATAGCCATCTTGGCTATTTTATCTTCGCTCTAGCGATGAGAAGCCTTTTCGGCTCTTAACTCTTCGACCGCCTTTAAGGCGGCCTCATCACTTCTCCTTGCTTGTTCCTTGGCTCGGGCAAGCTCTACCCGAAGGGTCTCCACGGCGGCAGCTCTCTGCAGTCACAGAATATTATAAATACTAGCATCATGCTCCTCTTAATACCTGTTAACCACCAGAGAATACATACCCTGTGCCTCGTCAAGCCGCTTGTTTACAAGCATGATGTCGGCATCTGCCATATCAAGTTGCCGCTTCAGTTCGGCAAACTCACCAGTCCGGCTAGCCACCGGACCCTCAGCCGCCTGCACATGAAAGCAGCATGATCATTACCTGGGACTATGATCCTCTGTTTGCCGCCTTTTGACAGCAACCAGAGTCTGAGGGGCTACTATCTGCATAGGGCACACCTAGCATGTGCGGTACCATCAAAAATATATACATTACTTTGCGTACCTCAAAGCCTCTTAGCAGGCTCATAAAAGCTTCATGCAACCCACTTTCGGTAGATGAAATCCTCTCAACCACCGTACCCATTAAAGTACGATGCACCTCTGAGATAGCCGCTTGCTCCAGAAGACTCATCAGTGCGTCCGGTCGTGCACCGGACAGTCCCGGACTCGTTTTGTGGCTCTCCTTAGGAGCCGAATACTCCGGACTTCGGGCGGCCGAAGGGTTACCTTCTGGCCTTGGCGGATCAGGAGAAATCCTCCATGACGACACCTCAGGGTCGTCCGCCTCATGAGGCGGGGAGACAGGGGGAGGCGTTTCGCTCTACATCATCTCCGGAAGAAGATCCCCCGAAGATGAACTCTGTCGAGAAGGGCTACGATCCGAACTACAAGACATACGTCTCGGTTATTGTCCTCAGAAATGAAGCAGGATATATTTACCAAAAGTGCTTTTGTTTACTTACAACTCGATGGAGGGCAGATCCCCTTGCGGGCACTGTGCGGTAAGGATGCCCTCCGGGGTAGGACCCCCTGGCAAAGGTTTCTTCCCTCGTTTGGAAACCCTTGTTTCAAATTCTTCAGAGGCGGTCCTTTTCCTTCCTTGGGGAGAGGGAATTTCATATTCTTCTCCCCGATTATCCTCCTTCGCAGAGACACTAATTCCCCTGGTTTGGATGAGTAATGCGTGAGGCCCACTTTCAGCTTCTTTATTCCTCCCTTTATCTTCCCCTGATGGCGCTTGATAAGGCGCGAGCTCAAGCATTCGGGCTAGTACTGGATCCGTTGAGCCTTCGGGAAGGGGGGCTGAACACTTGATCATCTTCGCCTTTTTTATCCAGTCCTGGTCAAAGAGCGATGTTTCTGAATGATGTTGTGATAAATAAAAATACAGCATGTTCGGCCGCAGAATTGCTTACTTGGGTGTCTGGACGATTGCAGTTTAGACCCGCATCCTCGGTGGTGTTCGGAACTTTATTCGTGATCCGAAGAACAATCTATACATCTCTTTGAGCATCACGTCGAAGAATTGCTGAATAGTTCATGGTCCTTCCAGGTTGAACTCCCACATACGGAGAGGTCGACGTTGGCATGGCAGGACCCGACAAACTAGCATGACTTGCATTACCTTGACAAGGCTGACATCTCTCTTGAGGAGATCTCGGATGCGACTCTGCAATGTCGGCACGTCATTAGTCGGCCCCCAGTCCAGTCCCTTGTTGACCCATGATGCCAGTTGTGGCGGGGGGCCGGAACGGAAGGCGGGGGCAGCTATCCACTTAGTGCTTCGGGCAGCCGTGATGTAAAACCACTCCCGCTGCCATAAGTTGGACATCTCCGGGAAGGTTCCCTCTGGCCATGAAGCATCGGCGCCTTTGCTTATTATGGCACCTCCGCAGTCTGCGTGTCGCCCATCGATCATCTTCGGCTTCACATTGAAGGTCTTGAGCCATAAGCCAAAGTGTGGGGTGGTGCGGAGGAAGGCCTCACACACGACGATGAACGACGAGATGTGAAGGATGGAATTCGGAGCCAGATCATGGAAATCGAGCCCGTAATAGAACATAAGCCCTCTAACAGAGGGATCAAGACTAAAGCCTAGCCCTCGGAGGAAGTGGGAGACAAATACGACACTCTCGTTGGGTTCGGGAGTGGGGATGACCTGCCCTCGAGCGGGCAGCCTGTGCGAGATTTCGGCGGTCAGATACCTGGCTTCTCTTAGCTTCTTGATGTCCTCCTCTGTGACAGAGGAGGCCATCCACCGGCCTTGAAGGTTGGATCCGGAGATGATTGAGGGTCCGAAGCGCTTAGCCCGAGCCTTGGATGTTGGAATTCGAGGTGAGGGAAGGCGAGGATCGAGCTGAAGAAGAAAAGGACAGGCCTTGACCCCTTTATAAAGAGGGTGAATATCAAGCGTCCTCCGCGTGGTTGTTTGGGACTTACCTAAAATCGAGGAGTCATACCAGCAGGCACGATTGGGTTACCCATACCCGTATTGATGAGAATCCCGTGATAAGGGGAACACGATCTCTGCTTCAACAAGACATGCCAATAAAACCGCCTCGCAACACGTGCAGTGGCAGGCTGGGAAAACCGGTTCGTAATGACCGGACCACGGCGGGACATCATGCTATGAAAAGTTGTCAGCAGATTAGATTTGTGGAAATATTATACTCTCTACGGTGGTATGTGGAATTTGTTTTGCAGAGCCGGGCACGATCCTTGTATTCAAAATCTTCTATGAAGTATTCGGAGGAAGAACCCACCTTGCAATGCCGAAGACAATCTACGCAGCAGACTCATTGTCATTGAAGCCTGGTTCAGGGGCTACTGAGGGAGTCCTGGATTAGGGGGTCCTCGGACTGCCGGACTATATACTTTGGCCGGACTGTTGGACTATGAAGATACAAGATTGAAGACTTCGTCCCGTGTCCGGGTGGGACTCTCCTTGGCGTGGAAGGCAAGCTTGGCAATTCGGATATGTAGATCTCCTCCCGTGTAACCGACTGTGTGTAACCCTAGCCCCCTCCGGTATCTATATAAACCGGAGGGTTTAGTCCATAGGACGAAACAACAATCATAATCATAGGCTAGCTTCTAGGGTTTAGCCTCTATGATCTCGTGGTAGATCAACTCTTGTAATACTCATATCATCAAGATCAATCAAGCAGGAAGTAGGGTATTACCTCCATCGAGAGGGCCCGAACCTGGGTAAACATTGTGTCCCCCGCCTCCTGTTACCATCCGCCTTAGACGCACAGTTCCGGACCCCCTACCCGAGATCCGCCGGTTTTGACACCGACAACGCTGGACCCTCCACGTCGCTCACCGAATGGAACGCGCTTCGTCTTGCGTTTTCACTCGCTTGTGGGACCGCAGTTGAGAGCAAACCGACGTCTCTCCCCCTCCCACACCCGCGTCATTTTATGTGGCGTAAATAAAAATAGAGGGAGTATACTACGGATGAGGATCCCCTGACGTGGCCGAACCCATTGAGTAACTGACATGCGGGGCCTAGCAAGCATGGGGTCCGCCAGTAAGTGACCGAAAGGGAGGGTAAGGCAGGGATATCTACGTCAGAGGATCCACTTCCACTACAACTCCCTCCTTCCATTTACTATACAGGGCCTAAGGGTTTTTCGAGGCTAACTTTGACCAAATGTTATAGTAATAATATATGACATGCAACTTACACAAAGCATACGGTTAAATTCGTATGTGAAAGGAGCTTACAATGATATAATTTTCACATTATACATCTCATGTACTATTAATCTTGTCAATAGTCAAATGCGGTTTTGAAAACGCATTAGAGCATGGTTAATAATATAGCCAGTCGATGGCTATAAGGAACTGCCATGTCATCTATAGCCATCATCTATTATATGCACTCATACAGTAGTGTGGGCTATAAGGTTGGCTATTTCCTGCAAAAAAATTATAAGGTTGGCTATTGTATTAGTACTTTTTTCCATCTCCTCTCCATCTCTTTCTTCATATTTATTGTATTTAACTAGGAATGTGTATATAGCTAGGTTCTTGCATGAGAGCTCACTCCCCTTACTTTTTCACATCTCTCTTCTCCACATAGGCCCTATATAAATGGAAGGAGGGAGTACTACTATGAGCACTACATACTCTAGTACAGATGTTGTCAGTACTCCACTAGTACTATTGGACAGGGAGCTTAAAAAAGTTACTATTGGACTGGCAATACGTGGCAAAATCCTAGTAGGAAGAGCATGCGTGAGAACAAGCACATTCACATGGTTAAAAAAAATTGGAAACCATCTCAAGTACAAATCTAGGAGTACGTACGAATCTAACAATATTGATTGGGCGTTGTTGAATGTTGATACTTTTTTTTATCAAAGTAGAGATACTTTGACTACACATAAAACTTATATGTAAACTAGAAAGGATAGGAGGGAGTATATTGTACATTCAAAAACGAAACAAACATTGAATACCCTTTATATATGATTTGCGGATGCTATGATCACCGGTTCAAAATTTTGAATCCGCCTTAGGTATCACACATGCCCCCACTCGTTGTCTCTCGATTTCATCTCGGGGTCCGGAGATCGATTACAAGAGGACTAGGGTGGGTACAATACGTTCGTTTCACTTATGAACGTACAATATACTCCCTCTGATCCCCACAGACACCCCCCGCGGGTCATTTCTATCATAGAAACAGACCAAACCTTTATCACCTTGCACGACACGCAATTGATCTCTGAACATCAATCGATCTCGTCAACATGTGCCGGGGCATGAACCGAATGGGATGTCAAAACTAAGATGTGAAGCGACATGTAGTGGAGGCAAAGTGAAACTTTAAACGAACCGTTTGTTTGTATGCATGTCGGACAAATTACAAAAAATTGGAAATGCAGGCATGGTCTAGGCCCACATGCGAATGATACTCGGCGGAATGTTCAAATGAGGCATGCGGGAGGATGGACTCGCCGGAGGGCAACATGTGCGATGGAGAAGAGGGTTGGAGAGGAATGAGAAATAAGCAAACACCACATGATTATACTTGAACGGCTCAAATAAACAATAAGTTGTCTCGCTTGGCCTACATAGTGAAAGGCCTAATGCGCAACGGGAAGCACTGACACTCGAATATGGCCGGGAAAACAGGGAAACCGACATGTGGGGCACACCTGCCGGGACGACGTAGCGCAGACTAGTCCAATGGAGGAGCTGGCCCACGACCTCCTCGCCATCGGCAACCGTTCATGTGGGTCGTGGGGGCCAACAACGTGGCGCAGCTCCAGCACCGCCTCTGGACACGGCGACCGCGGTGAGTGACACGCTCATCGTCGCTAGACACGGTCGGTTCCAGTGTGCCGAGGGTGGCGTTAGTGTTGTGGCACGACCAACATTATGTTTGGTTTGTGCCCAAGGTTGCCCCATCAAAGCATTGGGTAGCCAAAATTTTGGTTGCCCATGATTTGGCCGACATTGGCAAGAAAAATGAACTAGCGTTGACTAGAGTTCATTGGCATGCCAAAAAAATGGCAACCATCCAAACAAAGACCAATCTTTGGGTCATGACCAAAATTTTGGTAAGGTGGACTTTGGCCACAATCCAAATACACCCCAACACCTGGCTCATCGAGGATGCACGGGGCGTCGGGACGCGTCCACGGAGTGGTGTAGCGCGGCCAACTGCATCCTCAGGACCTGAGACCATCCCGGGTCGTCTTGCTTTTTCAATGACATGCGTCGATCACATGTGAGCAAAGGGCATCTCCAACGTTGCCACGACCGCAGCTGACTACCCTGGCACACCAAAAACCCTCGTCCCTCGCGCCGTCGCGCGGTGCGTTCCCAGCCGGCGCCAGCTGCCCGCATTCATGACGTCCATCCGTATGCCGTCGTTAAGAGGCTCGTGTTGGAAATATGCCCTAGAGGCAATAATAAATAGGTTATTATTATATTTCCTTGTTCATGATAATCGTTTATTATCCATGCTAGAATTGTATTGATAGGAAACTCAGATACATGTGTGGATACATAGACAACACCATGTCCCTAGTAAGCCTCTAGTTGACTGGCTCGTTGATCAATAGATGGTTACGGTTTCCTGACCATGGACATTGGATGTCGTTGATAACAGGATCACATCATTAGGAGAATGATGTGATGGACAAGACCCAATCCTAAGCCTAGCACAAGATCGTGTAGTTCGTTTGCTCAGAGCTTTTCTAATGTCAAGTATCATTTCCTTAGACCATGAGATTGTGCAACTCCCGGATTCCGTAGGAATGCTTTGGGTGTATCAAACGTCACAACGTAACTAGGTGGCTATCAAGGTGCACTACAGGTATCTCCGAAAGTGTCTGTTGGGTTGGCACGAATCGAGACTGGGATTTGTCACTCCGTGTAAACGGAGAGGTATCTCTGGGCCCACTCGGTAGGACATCATCATAATGTGCACAATGTGACCAAGGAGTTGATCACGGGATGATGTGAGTTACGGAACGAGTAAAGAGACTTGCCGGTAACGAGATTGAACAAGGTATCGGGATACCGATGATCGAATCTCGGGCAAGTAGCATACCGATAGACAAAGGGAATTGAATACGGGATTGATTGAATCCCCGACATCGTGGTTCATCCGATGAGATCATCGTGGAACATGTGGGAGCCAACATGGGTATCCAGATCCCGCTGTTGGTTATTGACCGGAGAACGTCTCGGTCATGTCTGCATGGTTCCCGAACCCGTAGGGTCTACACACTTAAGGTTCGATGACGCTAGGGTTATAGGGAAAGTATGTACGTGGTTACCGAATGTTGTTCGGAGTCCCAGATGAGATCCCGGACGTCACGAGGAGTTCCGGAATGGTCCGGAGGTAAAGATTTATATATGGGAAGTCCTGTTTTGCTCACCGGAAAAGTTTCGGGTGCTATCGGTAATGTACTGGGACCACCGGGAGGGTCCCGGGGGTCCACCAGGTGGGGCCACCGGCCCCAGAGGGCTGCGTGGGCCAAGTGTGGGAGGGGACCAGCCCCAGGTGGGCTGGTGCGCCCCCCCCCACAAGAGGCCCAGGGCGCAGGAAGGGGGGAAGGGGGAAACCCTAGGCTCAGATGGGCCTAAGGCCCATCTAGTGGGGCGGCCCCCTCTCTCCCCCCTTTTGGCAGCCCCCCAAGCCCCATCTAGGGCTGGCCGCACCCCTTGGGGGGGGGAACCCTAGATGGGGGCGCAGGCCTCCCCCTCCCCTATATATATTGGGGTTTTGGGGCTGCCATACAGATGAGAACACATCTCCCTCATGGCGCAGCCCTACCCCTCTTCCTCCTCCTCTCCCGCGGTACTTGGCGAAGCCCTGCGGGATTGCCACGCTCCTCCACCACCACCACGCCGTCGTGCTGCTGCTGGATGGAGTCTTCCCCAACCTCTCCCTCTCTCCTTGCTGGATCAAGGCGTGGGAGACGTCACCGGGCTGCACGTGTGTTAAACGCGGAGGCACCGTTCTTCGGTGCTTAGATCGGAATCAACCGCGATCTGAACCGCTACGAGTACGACTCCTTCATCTGCGTTCTTGCAATGCTTCAGCATCGCGATCTAGAAGGGTATGTAGATGCACTCCCCTTCCCCTCGTTGCTAGATTACTCCATAGATTGATCTTGGTGGTGCGTAGAAAATTTTGAATTTCTGCTACGTTCCCCAACAGTGGCATCATGAGCTAGGTCTATGCGTAGTTTCTATGCACGAGTAGAACACAAAGCAGTTGTGGGCGTAGATGTTGCCAATTCTTCTTGCCGCTACTAGTCTTATCTTGTTTCGGCGGCATTGTGGGATGAAGCGGCCCAGACCGACCTTACACGTACGCTTACGTGAGACTGGTTCCACCGACTAACATGCACTAGTTGCATAAGGTGGCTAGCGGGTGTCTGTCTCTCCCACTTTAGTCGGAACGGATTCGATGAAAAGGGTCCTTATGAAGGGTAAATAGAAATTGGCATATCACGTTGTGGTTTTACGTAGGTAAGAAACGTTCTTGCTAGAAACCTATACAAGCCACGTAAAAAAACTTGCAACAACAATTAGAGGACGTCTAACTTGTTTTTGCAGCATGTGCTATGTGATGTGATATGGCCAGAAGATGTGATGAATGATATATGTGATGTATGAGATTGATCATATTCTTGTAATAGGAATCACGACTTGCATGTTGATGAGTATGACAACCGGCAGGAGCCATAGGAGTTGTCTTTATTTTTGTATGACCTGTGTGTCATTGAATAATGCCATGTAAGTTACTTTACTTTATTGCTAAGCGCGTTAGCCATAGAAGTAGAAGTAATCATTGGCGTGACAACTTCATGAAGACACAATGATGGAGATCATGATGATGGAGATCATGGTGTCATGCCGGTGACAAAGATGATCATGGTGCCCCGAAGATGGAGATCAAAGGAGCAAAAATGATATTGGCCATATCATGTCACTATTTGATTGCATGTGATGTTTATCATGTTATGCATCTTATTTGCTTAGAACGACGGTAGCATAAATAAGATGATCCCTCACTAAAATTTCAAGAGAAGTGTTCCCCCTAACTGTGCACCGTTGCGAAGGTTCGTTGTTTCGAAGCACCACGTGATGATCGGGTGTGATAGATTCTAACGTTCGAATACAACGGGTGTTGACGAGCCTAGCATGTACAGACATGGCCTCGGAACACATGCGAAACACTTAGGTTGACTTCACGAGCCTAGCATGTACAGACATGGCCTCAGAACACAAGAGACCGAAAGGTCGAACATGAGTCGTATAGCAGATACGATCAACATGGAGATGTTCACCGATGATGACTAGTCCGTCTCACGTGATGATCGGACACGGCCTAGTTTGACTCGGATCATGTATCACTTAGATGACTAGAGGGATGTCTATCTGAGTGGGAGTTCATTCAATAATCAGATGAACTTCATTATCATGAACATAGTCAAAAGGTCTTTACAAATTATGTCATACGCTTTAGTTCTACTGTTTAAGATATGTTCCTAGAGAAAATTTAGTTGAAAGTTGGTAGTAGCAATTATGCGGACTGGGTCCGTAAACTGAGGATTGTCCTCATTGCTGCACAGAAGGCTTATGTCCTTAATGCACCGCTCGGTGTGCTGAATCTCAGCGTCATCTGTAGATGTTGCGAAACATCTGACATACATGTTTTGATAACTACGTGATAGTTCAGTGAGTAATGCTAATGGTTTAGAATTGTGGCACCAAAGGCGGGTTTTTGAAACGTCGCAGAACATATGAGATGTTCCGAAGACTGAAATTGGGATTTCGGACTAGTGCCCACGTCAAGAGGTATGAGACCTCTGACAAGTTTCTTAAGCGTGCAGACTAAGGGAGAAAAGCTCAATCGTTGAGCATGTGCTCAGATTGTCTGAGTGCCACAATCGCTTGAATCAAGTGGGAGTTAATCTTCCAGATGAGATAGTGATGGTTCTCCATAATCACTGCCACCAAGCTATTAGAGCTTCGTGATGAACTATAAATATCAAGGATAGATGATGATCCTTGAGCAACTCGCGATGTTTGACACCGCGGAAGTAGAAATCAAGAAGGAGCATCAATTGTTGATGGTTAGTAAGACCACTAGTTTCTAGAAGGGCAAGGGCAAAAGGGATACTTCATGAAACAACAAATCGTTTGCTGCTCTAGTGAAGAATCCCAAGGTTGAACCCAAACCCGAGACTAAGTGCTTCTGTAATGAGGGGAACGGTCACTGAAGCAGTACTACCCTAGATACTTGGTAGATGAGAAGGCAGGCAAGGTCGACAGAAGTATATTGGATATACATTATATGAATGTGTACTTTACTAGTACTCCTAGCGGCACCAGGGTATTAGATACTGGTTCGGTTGCTAAGTGTTAGTAACTCGAAATAAAAGCTGCGGAATAAACGGAGACTAGCTAAAGGTGAGATGACGATATGTGTTGGAAGTGTTTCCAAGGTTGATGTGATCAAGCATCGCATGCTCCCTCTACCATCGAGATTGGTGTTTGCGTTGAGCACAAACATGATTGGATTATGTTTATCGCAATACGGTTATTCATTTAAGGAGAATAATAGTTACTCTGTTTATTTGAATAAGACCTTCAATGGTCTTGCACCTAAAATGAATCTCGATCGTAGTAATACACATGTTCATGCCAAAAGATATAAGATAGTAATGATAGTACCACATACTTGTGGCACTGCCACTTGAGTCATATTGGTATAGAACGCATGAAGAAGCTCCATGTACATGGATCTTTGGACTCACTCGTTTTTGAAAAGAATGAGACATGCGAACCATGTCTATTGGTATATATGCATGAAGAAACTCCATGCAGATGGATCGTTTGGACTCACTTGATTTTGAATCACTTGAGACATGCAAATCATACCACATGGGCAAGATGACTGTAAGGCCTCGTTTTCAGTAAGATGGAATAAGAAAGCAACTTATTGGAAGTAATACATTTTGATGTATGCAGTCCAATGAGTGCTGAGGCATGCAGTGGATATCGTTATGTTCTTACTTCACAGATGGTTTGAGTAGATGCTGAGTGTATTTACTTGATGAAACACAAGTCTGAATTATTGAAAGGTTCAAGTAATTTCAGAGTGAAGTTGAAGATCGTCGTGACAAGAGGATAAAATGTCTGTGATATGATCATAGAGATGAGTATCTGAGTTACGAGTTTGGCACACAATTAAGACATTGTGGAAAGTGTTTCACAATTAATACCGCCTGGAACACCATAGTGTGATGGTGTGTCCGAACATCATAACTGCACCCTATTGGATATGGTGCATACCATGATGTCTCTTATCGAATTACCACTATCGTTTATGGGTTAGGCATTAGAGATAACCGCATTCACTTTAAAAGGGGCACCACGCAATTCTGTTGAGACGACACCGTTTAGAGAAACCTAAGTTGTCGTTTCTTAAAAGTTTGGGGCTGCGAAGCTTATGTGAAAAAGTTTCAGGCTGATAAGCTCGAACCCAAAGTGGATAAATACATCTTCATACAATACCCAAAACAGTTGGGTATACCTCCTATTTCAGATCTGGAAGTAAAAGTAATTGCTTCTAGAAACAGGTCCTTTCTCGAGGAAAAGTTTCTCTCGAAAGAATTGAGTGGGAGGATGGTGGAGATTTGATAAGGTTATTGAACCGTCACTTCAACTAGTGTGTAGCAGGGCACAGGAAGTTGTTCCTTTGGCACCTACACCAATTGAAGTGGAAGCTGATGATGGTGATCATGAAACTTCGGATCAAGTCACTACCAAACCTTGTAGGACGACGAGGATGCGTAATACTTCAGAGTAGTACGTGATCCTGTCTTGGAAGTCATGTTGTTGGACAACGATGAACCTATGAGCTATGGAGAAGCGATGGCGGGCCCATATTCCGACAAATGGTTAGAAGCCATGAAATCCGAGATAAATGGATCTTTAAGAAGAAGACGAACGTGGACGGTAAGGTTACCGTCTATGAAGCTCGACTTGTGGCAAAGAGTATTTTCACAAGTTCAAGGAGTTGACTACGATGAGATTTTCTCATCCGTAGCGATGCTTAAGTCCATCGGAATCATGTTAGCATTAGCTGCATTTATGAAATCTGGCAGATGGATGTCAAAACAAGTTTCCTTACCAGTTTTCGTAAGGAAAGGTTGTATGTGATACAATCAGAAAGGTTTTGTCGATCCTAAGGACGCTAAAAGGTATGCTAGCTCCAGCGATCCTTCCATGGACTAGAGCAAGCCTCTCGGAGTCAGAATATACACTTTGATGGAGTGATCAAAGTTTTTGGGTTTATACAAAGTTTGTTAGAAACTTGTATTTACAATAAAGTGAGTGGGAGCGCTACAACATTTCTGATAAGTATATGTGAATGACATATTGTTGATCCGAAATGATGTAAAATTTCTGGAAAGCATAAAGGGTTGTTTGAAAGGAGTTTTTCAATGGAAGACCTGGATAAAAGCTGCTTACATATTGGGCATCAAGATCTATAGAGATAGATCAAGACGCCCGATGATACTTTCAAAGAACACACACCTTGACATGATTTTGAAAGAGTTCAAAATAGATCAGCAAAGAAGGAGTTCTTGGATGTGTTACAAGGTGTGAGTATTGAGTAAGACTCAAGACCTGACCACAACAGAAGAGAGAGAAAGGACGAAGGTCGTCCCCTATGCTTTAGACGTAGGCTCTACAGTATGCTATGCTGTGTACCGCACATGAAGTGTGCCTTGCCATGAGTTGGTCAAGGGGTACAATAGTGATCCGGGAATGGATCACATGACAGCGGTCGAACTTATCCTTATTATCTAGTGGACTAAGGAATTTTCTCGATTATGGAGGTGAAAAGGAGTTCGTCGTAAAGGGTTACGTCGATGCGAACTTTGACACTAATCCGGATGACTCTGAGTAGTAAACCGGATTCGTATAGTAGAGCAGTTATTTGAAATGGCTCCAAATAGCGCGTGGTAGCATCCACAAGATGACATAGATATTCGTAAAGCACACACGGATCTGAAAGGTTCAGACCCGTTGACGAATAACCTCTCTCACAAGCATAACATGATCAAACCAGAACTCATTGAGTGTTAATCACATAGTGATGTGATCTAGATTGTTGACTCTAGTAAACTCTTTGGATGTTGGTCACATGGTGATGTGACCTATGAGTGTTAATCACATGGTGATGTGGACTAGATTATTGACTCTAGTGCAAGTGGGAGACTGTTGGAAATATGAACTAGAGGCAATAATAAATAGGTTATTATTATATTTCCTTGTTCATGATAATTGTTTATTATCCATGCTAGAATTGTATTGATAGGAAACTCAGATACATGTGTGGATACATAGACAACACCATGTCCCTAGTAAGCCTCTAGTTAACTGGCTCGTTGATCAATAGATGGTTACGGTTTCCTGACCATGGACATTGGATGTCATTGATAACGGGATCACATCATTAGGAGAATGATGTGATGGACAAGACCCAATCCTAAGCCTAGCACAAGATCGTGTAGTTCGTTTGCTCAGAGCTTTTCTAATGTCAAGTATGATTTCCTTAGACCATGAGATTGTGCAACCCCCGGATACCGTAGGAATGCTTTGGGTGTATCAAACGTCACAACGTAACTGGGTGTCTATAAAGGTGCACTACAGGTATCTCCGAAAGTTTCTGTTGGGTTGGCACGAATCGAGACTGGGATTTGTCACTCCATGTAAACAGAGAGGTATCTCTGGGCCCACTCGGTAGGACATCATCATAATGTGCACAATGTGACCAAGGAGTTGATCACGGGATGATGTGAGTTACGGAACGAGTAAAGAGACTTGCCGGTAACGAGATTGAACAAGGTATCGGGATACCGACGATCGAATCTCGGGCAAGTAGCATACCGATAAACAAAGGGAATTGAATACGGGATTGATTGAATCCCCGACATCGTGGTTCATCCGATGAGATCATCGTGGAACATGTGGGAGCCAACATGGGTATCCAGATCCCGCTGTTGGTTATAGACCGGAGAACGTCTCGGTCATGTCTGCATGGTTCCTGAACCCGTAGGGTCTACACACTTAAGGTTCGATGACGCTAGGGTTATAGGGAAAGTATGTACCTGGTTACCGAATGTTGTTCGGAGTCCCGGATGAGATCCCGGACGTCACGAGGAGTTCCGGAATGGTCCGGAGGTAAAGATTTATATATGGGAAGTCCTGTTTTGGTCACCGGAAAAGTTTCGGGTGCTATCGGTAATGTACCGGGACCACCGGGAGGGTCCCGGGGGTCCACCAGGTGGGGCCACCGGCCCCAGAGGGCTGCGTGGGCCAAGTGTGGGTGGGGACCAGCCCCAGGTGGGCTGGTGCGCCCCCCACAAGAGGCCCAGGGTGCAGGAAGGGGGGAAGGGGGAAACCCTAGGCTCAGATGGGCCTAAGGCCCATCTAGTGGGGCGCCCCCCTCTCTCCCCCCCCTTTTGGCCGCCCCCAAGCCCCATCTAGGGCTGGCCGCACCCCTTGGGGGGGGGGAACCCTAGATGGGGGCGCCGCCCTCCCCCTCCCCTATATATATTGGGTTTTTGGGGCTGCCATATAGATGAGAACACATCTCCCTCATGGCGCAGCCCTACCCCTCTTCCTCCTCCTCTCCAACGGTACATGGCGAAGCCCTGCGGGATTGCCACGCTCCTCCACCACCACCACGCCGTTGTGCTGCTGCTGGATGGAGTCTTCCCCAACCTCTCCCTCTGTCCTTGCTGGATCAAGGCGTGGGAGACGTCACCGGGCTGCACGTGTGTTGAACGCGGAGGCACTGTTCTTCGGTGCTTAGATCGGAATTAACCGCGATCTGAATCGCTACGAGTACGACTGCTTCGTCTGCGTTCTTGCAACACTTCCGCATCGCGATCTACAAGGGTATGTAGATGCACTCCCCTTCCCCTCGTTGCTAGATTACTCCATAGATTGATCTTGGTGATGCGTAGGAAATTTTGAATTTCTGCTACGTTCCCCAACAGCTCGGTGCCCGAGGAACCAACTCCGGCGACGTAATGACGCACCAGGACGCTTGGCCTCATCGGAATGCGCTACTTAAAGTAGCAACGCCCAGCTAACCTCCAAACCATAGCGCATCGTCCTCCTACCTGGCACCACGTCCGCCATGACTGCAAGCGTGAACGCTCTACAGGAGAGCTTGTCTTCAGGGATGAAGCTCGAGGTCACCGCCCTCGCTCAAGTCGATGCACAAGCGGTGGCCACGCTGGCGGCCGACGACGGGAGCACCGTCGGCCACGCGTCCTACTTGCCGCCGTCCAACGTCCAGCACCGCCGAGGTCGGGGACTCCTCCGAGGATGAGTAGGGCATGGGAGGCGGCAGGGCATGGTGTGCCAACTGGCCGGTCCGTCTCCCGTGTTCTACTTTTCCTCGCCGGAGACCGCACCTTCACTTCACGGGTCTTGAACCCCGCCCCCGTACATGGATATCGTAGATGGAGGACGTCGGTGACCGCCATAGAATAGGTTTAGGGTCGGGTTTCTTTTATTTTTCTGTCCTATAAAAGTTCGAAATGTAATGAAAATCTGCCGTGTTTGCATTAATCTCGGCCGGTGTATATGAACTTTCACAATAATATAGTATATTGTAGGAGTACTAGCAAGATGCCCGTGCGTTGCATGGAAGATCAAGATCTTGTGGGAGAAAAGGATGAACGAGGGCAGGCCTTATCTGCAAATGCACATTCACGCATTTCACATCTTTCAACATCTACGGGAACCTACGAAAGGGTTAACGTAAATTGCCTCTCTCTCTCTCCTCCCCTGATTTTCATGGTGGTGGGCCCCTCCCTCCCCCCAATCTACAATCAACAGCTCACACACTTCACATTACGTTAATTACGTAACTGGGACTATGTAGGTGTAGCATTACTCGTCCTAAAAAGCCCAACTAAGCCAACCTCCCAGCATATCGCGCGGGAAAAGACCCTGCCGCGCCGTTTTAGTCGGGATTAATGGATTTCTAGTAGTAGTATCGATGGATCGCGTGAAGCAACAAGTTTTTTTTGAGGGGACGAAGCACCTAGTTTAAAAGGAAAAAAGGCGGTACACTCATAGCACCCCTGTCGCGGTCCCATTGCACCCCACACACGTTTGGTCCTACACACGGCTCACGCAAACGGAACGCGCTTCGGCTTGCCTCTTCACTGACAGGTGGGACTGCACTTGGAGAAATTGACCAGGCGCCAAACTCCCCCGCCCACCTTGCGAAAATCCTCCCCCCCACCCAAAAATTCCCCCCAAATCCTAGATTCAACCACCCTTCGGCCAACTAGCCAATAATATTCCCCAAACCCCCCTCCCCTCGGCCCCCTCCACTCCATTCGCTCCGCCAAAGCTGCCCTCCCCAGCACGCCGATACATCGGTGCCGCGGTTCGTCGAGGGGACGCATGAAGATCCTCTCGCTCCCACAGTACGCTCTCGTAGACTCCCGTCCTCTAGCCGCGCCGCCACCGCTGGCGACGTTCTTGTGGAGGCGCACGGCGGTCAGCGCCGTCACCGCTGGCGACATTCGTGTGGAGACGCACGGCGGTCAGCTTCTCCCACGGTACGCGCATTCTAGACTGAGGCCCCATGCATGTCGGTGTAGCGCTGAATGTTAGCTCATAGACGCTGTTAATCTCACTGTTTGCCGAAGTAGTTTACAGTCAATATGCTCTGCTTAAGAAGCTTCCTTGCCCTGTTCTGCACTCAATCTGCTTAGCTGAGATGGCATGCCAAGGCCGATTAGTTGCTAAAATATCCCGCCATATATTTATTGCGACGTACATTGCCATGGTCTAGTAGCCAATCTGTTAGGTGAAATAGCTCTACACCGTTTTATACTCGATCTTTGTTGCTGCGATGACCTTCGATAGTTTGATGGCTGTGGGCTCGGTCTCATTGACTACTGTAACAGCCTGCCATAATTTAGCACTCAAATCTGTTTGCTGAATTAGCTTTACATATATTTTGTTACTTAGATCTGCTCGTCCAAATATCTTGCCATAGCTTTAGACATCGACCTAGGTATTTTCTTCTGGACTTCATAAGCAAGCATATATGTTTTTCCTGTAATATCTAGTAGAAGAACTAATTTTTATGTCTAACAGATGGATATGACTTGGATAACTTCTGCTCGAAGATTCTACGCTGCATATGGCGAGGGGGTTGAAAACTTCATGATCTTTATCAGAGCTGAGTACGGTGGTCCGAAATCAGATGTGCTCTGCCCGTGTAGCAGTTGTATGAATTCAGTTACAAGACCCCAGTCAACTGTGCAAAATCATGTACACTTGTATGGGATGTCGGTGACATATACTATGTGGGTTCATCATGGTGAAGCTGTGAACGTCAATGTTATTGACTACGTGGAAGCAGCAGATCACCATCTTGATCTGCCTCATGCTCAGGTGGAAGAGGAGGAGGAGGAGGTGGTGGTGGCGGAGCCAGTTAGTTTGACCAACATTGAAACAATGCTACGAAATGCTTGTGCATTCCGTGAACTTTCACCTGCAGAAGAAAAACGGTGGGCCCACATGTTGGAACAATGTAACGTGGCTGTCACCCCAGGAAATAAGCTGTCAGGATTCTCAGCTATGGTCACCTTTCTTCAGGTGAAGACATCTGAGCATATGACCAACAAATCATTCGATGCGATGTTGGCTGCTTTCCGCAAAGGTTTCCCAGATGCGTCTGAGCTGCCACACACCTACAGTAAAATGAAGAATTTCCTTCGTGCAGTTGGAATTGGATATGATATGATCCATGTTTGTAAGAATAATTGTGTTCTGTTCCGGAAGGATTATGCCAACTTAATTGAATGCCCGAAATGCAAATCATCAAGATGGAAAGATGGCGATGCTGTGAAGAGGATTCCTCATAATGTTCTGAGACATTTTCCAATTACACCAAGATTGCAGAGGTTGTTTCATGATGCTGAAACAAGAGAGGATGTACTGTGGCATTCTAGGAACCAAGAGTACAGAGATCAGAATGTATTGAGCCATCCATCACATGGTAGTGAGTGGAAAAGCTTCAATCAGAAACACGAAAAGTTTGCTACTGACCCGAGAAACATTAGACTTGGCTTAGCTTCAGATGGATTTAACCCATTTGGCCACCAGAGCGCCACATATAGCATGTGGCCAGTGCTTGTTATCCCTTACAACATGCCTCCAAATGTCTGCACCAAAGAATCAAACTACATGATGGCCTTCCTCATCCCAGGTCTTAAAAGTCCTGGAAAGGATTTTGATTTGTTCATGGAGCCTCTTATGGAGGAACTTCAACAGCTATGGAGGGGTGTTCTCACTCGAGACCTATATAGCAGCCCACCAGCTGATTTCTTTCCGCGTGCTGTTATAATTTGGTGCATCCATGATTATCCCGCTTTGGGCACTATGTCAGGGCGAACGACACATTGTTACAATGCATGTGTTCGCTGTGACAGGAATCCGCTATCATACGCAATACTTAGCAAGATCTGTTACATTGGACACCGTCGTTTCCTTGCCAAGGACAAGCCGCATCCTAGAAAATACCAAAGACATGTGTTCAATGCAAAGCATGAAAACCGTGATGCGCCAAAGAGGCTCACCGCCGATGAGTTGCAAGTGGAATTATAGAAGGTCAGGCATATTACACCAGGAAACCATCCTGATAATGGTAGCCGGAAAAGGAAGCGTGGCAGGGCAGAAGAGAGATTATTGTTTACTCGCAGGTCCACTTTGTGGGACTTGGAGTATTGGAAAGATTTGGATCTGCGGCATAACCTTGATGTGATGCACATCGAGAAAAATATATGTGACAACATTATCGGCACACTTCTTAATATTGAAGGCAAGACGAAAGATACCTTAAAATCTAGGATTGATTTGACACACCTGGGTATCAGACAGGATTTGCAGGTGCAAGATGAAGGTAAAACCACGGGATATGGCACCAGCTGTGTACGTATTGGACAAGGTAAAAAGAAAAGAATTCTACGAGGTCCTGTCATGTGTGAGACTCCCACATGGATTTGCATCCAACCCCGAAAGGAGAGTCAGTGCAGATGGAAACAAGGTACAAGGGTTGAAAAATCATGACTGCCACGTCCTACTTCAAAGGGTTTTACCTGTTATCCTTAGAGGATTGGGTCGCCCTGGCTTATACAGAGCAGTTGCAGAGTTGGGACAATTCTTCAGGGATCTCTGGCTTTGGAGCGTCTTAGAGACAAGATACCAACTATCCTATGTGACCTTGAGAAGATATATCCTCCAGCCTTCTTTGATGTGATGGTGCATTTGGCTATTCATCTACCTGATGAGACACTACTTTGAGGTCCAGTACAGTATGGCTCGATGTACCCTATTGAAAGGCAGCTAGGCACTTTCAAGGGCTATGTTAGGAACAGAGCTAGACCCGAGGGTTCCATTGCAGAGGCCTACATTGCTACATAAGCATTGGCATTCTGCTCAAAATACATTGAAGCAGCTGATCAGCTTAGCGAAGAGGTGGATGAAGACAATCCTGGGCTCAATGTTTTTGATTATTCTGTTCGAGTTACAGGGAAGAGTCGACAAGAGGACAAACCTAAAGATTTGGACAAAATGGTTTGGTATGTGTTGAATAACTGTCCTGAGATACTACCTTATATCAAGTAACTGCTAAGTACTGCATCTTATACATCGTAATCTACTAAACTTGCAGCACATTCTTATATATTTAGATGTTTGACGTGATCACTATGTTGTGCAGCATTTACAAAAAGGAGTTACTGCCGGAAAATCCAAGAAACATTGACAAACTGGTTATGGTAGGATTCGCGAAATGGTTCAAGAGCCATGTAAGCTTTTGAATTGCACTGTCAGTTTTTTCATTATATTGAGTACATAAGATGATCAGCTTGTCTATTTCCTAACCATAGGTTAAGAAGATGCGGGACGATGGGCAGGCAGTTGATGATGCCCTTTACTCACTAGCAATGGGTCCTGATACTCGGGTAAGACATTATGAATCTTGCGTTGTTGGAGATGTGCGCTACAACACCCTTGCACGAGACGAAGGCAGGAAGACACAAAACAGTGCCATCATGAGCACGTATACTTATGACAGAGACAACTGAAATGTATGCTAACATAACATACATTGTTCAGTTGCAGTATATCTCCAGTTTCGAGGATCATTGGTGTGTGGTTATGTTGTGCTGTCGTTGGTATAACCTACTTTCCAGGATCGCAAAACCCAAAGCTGATGATTATTTCAAATCCATCAATGTCAAGGCAGCGTACCAGACCAACGAGCCTTTTATTTTGGCAAATCAAGCAACACAGATATTTTTCTTGGAAGACACATTTGCACGTAGCGATGACTGGAGAGTATTGCAAAGGTTTGAGCAGAGGAATTCGTTTAATGAAGTTGCACAACAAGATTATGCTTACACTGCTCCTGATGTACAAGATAACACAGATGTTCCTAATATCTTTGAGAACCATCACGTCAATGACGCCGGCGAAAAGATTGCGTGTCGTGCTGTGGACATACAAGAGTTGATCAAGAAGAAGACAACGTTCGAGGACGAAGAAGAAGATGACACCGTGGGGAATTACGATTCAGACTGATACACATGGCGAAGATGTTGACGCAACTGCTGCAGATGATGATTACATTGCTTTTGTCATATTTGCCTGTCAGAAGACATTTTTTTATCTACTATGTGAAATTGTGTTTACTATGACAACTGAAACCTGATGAACATATTATTTAGTATTTTCCCGTGAGAACGTCACTTGTTATGTATGCTGATTTGTGTTTGGTGATTGTATGACGACTAAAACATGATGACATTGTTGTTTAGTTGTACTCATATTTGGGTGTGAAACTTGAATTTGATGACATAGTTTGTTGTTGGACTGCAATTTGCTCGACGTCTTTGAATGAGAACAAAGCTGACCCGACAGGGCCTATGCTAATTTATTTATTTATTTATTTATTACCAAAAGGGCCTCTGCTATTTATTTATTTATGAGAAAATGGGGATACCCCTTGATTTCCGTTAATAGAAATCATTAGATGTTCACAACACTACGCCCAGCCTGCTACACAGGTTTCATTCATTACTAGTTTCAGCAAAGTGCTCATGTCCTAGCCACTGAATACATCACGAGTGCTACATACACTGCAAATAAAGAGACAATCATCCTACAGAGCACATCGATTTTTCCCATTATCTTCACAAGCTCTTTCATCTCCTCATTGCTGTCAAGGCTGTTCAGCAGCTGTTGCTTGGCCATGATCAGAGGAACTGCATCTTTAACCTTCTGCTCTGCATCTTCCTCTTCTGTCGTTCCTCCAGTTACTTGTCCAACACCCCAACCTACTGGTATTGGGATTCCTCGGCTAACCAAATAATCAGTATAGTTGCACTCCCCCACATCAGCAACTTCCCAGAAATACAAATCACACAAATCTTCCCTTTTCTGCACGAATCAAATTGGAAGATCATCAACCAAACTATTAAAAAAATCAGCCACAGAAAGCAGCAGAACAACACTTAAACATATTATTACCCCATGATTCGGGCATTTGTAGAAGACTCGGCCAGGGTTGAGGATTGTGGTTGAGACGCGACGAATGACTCTGCGTGATTTGCAGCAGTGGCACCACACCAACGGCAGCGGGTTGCGATGAGCAACCAGCTGCGGTGCGCATGCCGGCGGGGGTGTGATGAGACCCATAGGTGATGGTACGGGTTGCAACTTGGCGCGTATTTGGTTGTTGCCTGTTGAAGAGCAGGTGGGCGAGCAGCCAGCGGACATGGTTGCTGCGGCCAGAGCTTCTGATGCTAGGCAGAGTAAGTAGAGAAGAGGAGAAGCGAACATTGGATATGTCAGTTTCATTACTTGCAGAGTAGCATAGCACCATATATAGTCATAGTCTAGGTTTGGATTCGAACCAGCTACAGGAGCACGTCTCTTTTTTTTTCTAACACTCAGCAACGTCTCTTTACTGGTACACTAGCTTGTTCTGTACTCCTTCTCAAGTCTTTGATTCCTCCATCTGACATCTGGGACCCACCGGAAGGGCCTCTGTATTTCACGAAAAAAATGTGCGCCCCGTTGACAGGTCGGACCCACCAGCTATCTTCGCACGCAAGGAAATGCCTCCTTATTACGCACAAAAAAAATGAAAACTCCCCCTACCAGCTGGAACCCAGCATAGTGCGAGGCTGACTTGTGGGCCAACCAAGTTGACAGGGACGGAGGGCTTTGTCAACTTAGTCAATATGAACGATTCTAGCTCCAGTTACCATACGATGTTCATCCAACGGCCGTAGTGCTTCTTCAACCTCTGGTCTTCTTGCTCCAGCCGCCCAACTAGCGCCGGTCGTGCCGCGTGCTCCTGCCTCCCGTGGCCAGCTGTGATGCCGCGGAGGCGTCACCGCCCCGTACTACTCCCACCGCTGGCCAGGGCATCCCTCTACTCACCCACACCCCTTGTTATTCTGCGGCGACGGCAGCCTCACACCGCAGCCGAACCAGTGAACCCTCGTACTCCTCTCCGCGTGGGCATCCACTTCCACGTCGTCCCCTTCCTAGGCCTCGCTGTCGTCCACCGCCCTGGTGCTCTCGGCGCGGCGTGGTTAATGTGGTCAACGACCGACTTCCATCGGAAGAGTACTGTACGTGGAGAGGCTGACAGCTGGGTCCACGGCCACAACCTAGTTTTTTTATGATTTGCAAAGTAAGTCGCTTCGCCAGGCCTATTGGGCTGCAAATCTTTCAAGACGAGGAGAGATTAATTCGCTTGGCCGAGAAAATGGCCTATATATTAGTAATGAGAAATGGGCTGTACATTTTTAAAACACATCAAACCGGCAATTAGTTTCAAATTTCTTTTTTTCATTTAGAGATTTTAAATTGCATTGATTTTTATGCGTGTAAAATTTGTTGGATTTTATATTGATATACATTTATTTCTTAAATCAGTTTGAATGTGACTCGAAATTTTGGGATTAAAAACAGTTTGGACCGCACCGAAATATGCAATATTTCATATAATTTTTTAACCGTGGCCACAATATGGGCTGTAATGCTAACAAAAAGAATATGGGCTCCAAAAAAAACCTTAGGAATTAGCAAATGGGCTTTAAATTATTAGAAATAATGGCAGATGGGTTGTATGATGTTTTCCACATATTTGAGGCATTCCTAAAAAAAAGGTTGACGCACAAGCAGTGACTGTTGGATGTCCATCCAACGGCCGTCGTGCTTCTTCAATCTCTGCTCTTCCTGCTCCAGCCGCTCAAACAAGCACCGGCGGGACTGCCTGCTCACTCCTCCCCGCGGCCGGCTGTGCTGCCGCGCAGGCTTCATGCTACCTCTTAAGCACTGCGTTGGTTTTCCCTTGAAGAGGAAAGGGTGATGCAGTAAAGTAGCATAAGTGTTTCCCTCAGTTTTTGAGAACCAAGGTATCAATCCAGTAGGAGACCACGCTCGAGTCCCACGCACCTACACAAACAAATAAGAACCTCGCAACCAACGCAATAAAGGGGTTATCAATCCCTTCATGGTCACTTACGAGAGTGAGATCTGATAGATATGATAAGATAATATTTTTGGTATTTTTATAATAAAGAGAAATAAAGATGCAAAGTAAAATAAATGGCAATGGAAATAGCTAAGTGTTGGAAGATTAATATGATGGAAAATAGACCCGGGGGCCATAGGTTTCACTAGTGGCTTCTCTCAAGAGCATAAGTATTATGGTGAGTGAACAAATTACTGGCGAGCAATTGATAGAATTGAGCATAGTTATGAGAATATCTAGGTATGATCATGTATATAGGCATCACGTCCGTGACAAGTAGACCGACTCCTGCCTGCATCTACTACTATTACTCCACACATCGACCGCTATACAGCATGCATCTAGAGTATTAAGTTCAAAAGAACAGAGTAATGCTTTAAGTAAGATGACACGATGTAGAGGGATAAACTCTTTCAATATGATATAAACCCCATCTTTTTATCCTCGATGGCAACAATACAATACGTGCCTTGCTGCCCCTGCTGTCACTGGGAAAGGACACTGCAAGATTGAACCCAAAGCTAAGCACTTCTCCCATTGCAAGAAAGATCAATCTAGTAGGCCAAACCAAACTGATAATTCGAAGAGACTTGCAAAGATAACCAATCATACATAAAAGAATTCAGAGGAGATTCAAATATTGTTCATAGATAAACTTGATCATAAATCCGCAATTCATCGGTCTCAACAAACACACCACAAAAGAAGATTATATCGAATAGATCTCCACGAGAATCGTGGAGAACTTTGTATTGTGATCCAAAAAGAGAGAAGAAGCCATCTAGCTAATAACTATGGACCCGAAGGTCTGAGTAAGCTACTCACACATCATCGGAGAGGCTACGGTGTTGATGTAGAAGCCCTCCATGATCAATGCCCCCTCCGGCAAGACGTCGGAAAAGGCCCCAAGATGATATCTCACAGGTACAGAAGGTTGCGGTGGTGGAATTAGGTTTTCGTGGATGCCTCTGATGGTTTGGGGGTACATAGGTATATATAGGAGGAAGAAGTACGTCGGTGGAGCAACGTGGGCCCCACGAGGGTGGAGGGCGCGCCTAGGGGGGTAGGCGCGCCCCCTGCCTCGTGCTCTCCTGGTTGATTTCTTGACGTAGACTCCAAGTCCTCTGGACCACGTTTGTTTTCGAAAATCACGTTCCCGAAGGTTTCATTCCGTTTGGACTCCGTTTGATATTCTTTTTCTGTGAAACACTGAAATAGGCAAGAACAGCAATTTGGGCTGGGCCTCCGGTTAATAGGTTAGTCCCAAAAATAATATAAAAGTGTATAATAAAGCCCATTAAACATCCAAAACAAAATATAATATAGCATGGAACACTCAAAAATTATAGATCCGTTGGAGACGTATCAAGCATCCCCAAGCTTAATTCCTGCTCGTCCTCGAGTAGGTAAATGATAAAAGCAGAATTTTTGATGTGGAATGCTACTTAGCATAATTTTCAATGTAATTCTCTTAATTGTGGTATGAATATCCAGATCCGAAAGGTTCAAGATAAAAGTTTAATATTGACATAAAAATAATAATACTTCAAGCATAATAACTAAGCAATTATGTCTTCTCAAAATAGCATGGCCAAAGCAAGTTATCCCTACAAAATCATATAGTCTGGCTATGCTCTATCTTCACCACCCAAAGTATTTAAATCATGCACAACCCCGATGACAAGCCAAGCAATTGTTTCATACTTTTGGTGTTCTCAAACTTTTTCAATCTTCACGCAATACATGAGCGTGAGCCATGGACATAACACTATATGTGGAATAGAATGGTGGTTGTGGAGAAGACAAAATGGAGAAGCTAGTCTCACATCAACTAGGCGTATCAATGGGCTATGGAGATGCCCATCAATAGATATCAATGTGAGTGAGTAGGGATAGCCATGCAACTGATGCACTAGAGCTATAAGTATATGAAAGCTCAACAAAAGAAACTAAGTGGGTGTGCATCCAACTCACTTGCTCACGAAGACCTAGGGCATTTTGAGGAAGCCCATCATTGGAATATACAAGCCAAGTTCTATAATGCAAATTTCCCACTAGTATATGAAAGTGACAAAATGAGAGACTCTCTATCATGAAGATCATGGTGCTACTTTGAATCACAAGTGTGGTAAAAGGATAGTAACATTGTCCCTTCTCTCTTTTTCTCTCATTTTTTTATTTGGGCCTTTTCTCTTTTTTTTGGCCTTTTTTTTTCCTTTTTTTCGTCCGGAGTCTCATCCCGACTTGTGGGGGAATCGTAGTCTCCATCATCCTTTCCTCACTTGGGACAATGCTCTAATAATGATGATCATCAAACTTTTATTTACTTACAACTCATGAATTACAACTCGATACTTAGAACAAGATATGACTCTATGTGAATGCCTCCGGCGATGTACCGGGATATGCAATGAATGAAGAGTGACATGTATGAAAGAATTATGAACGGTGGCTTTGCCACAAATACGATGTCAACTACATGATCATGCAAAGCAATATGACAATGATGGAGTGTGTCATGATAAACGGAACTGTGGTAAGTTGCATGGCAATATATCTCGGAATGGCTATGAAAATGCCATGATAGGTAGGTATGGTGGCTGTTTTGAGGAAGGTATATGGTGGGTGTATGATATCGGCGAAAAGTGCGCGGTATTAGAGAGGCTAGCAATGGTGGAAGGAAGAAAAGTGCGCATAATCCATGGACTCAACATTAGTCATAAAGAACTCCTATACTTATTGCAAAAATCTACAAGTTATCAAAGCAAAGTATTACACGCATGCTCCTAGGGGGATAGATTGGTAGGAAAAGACCATCGCTCGTCCCCGACCGCCACTCATAAGGAAGACAATCAATAAATAAATCATGCTCCGACTTCATCACATAACGGTTCACCATACGTGCATGCTATGGGAATCACAAACTTCAACACAAGTATTGCTCAAATTCACAACTACTCAACTAGCATGACTCTAATATCACCATGTTCATATCTCAAAACAATTAACAAGCATCAAACTTCTCATAGTATTCAACACACTCATAAGATTTTTTTACTAATCTTGGATGCCTATCACTTTAGGACTAATTTCTCAATTTAAGAAAATTACCATGCTGTTTTGTAGGACTCTCAAAATAATATAAGTGAAGCATGAGATAACAATAGTTTCTATAAAACAAATCCACCACCGTGCTCTAAAAAATATAAGTGAAGCACTAGAGCAAAAACTATATAGCTCAAAAGATATAAGTGAAGCACATAGAGTATTATAATAAATTCCGAATCATGTGTGTCTCTCTCAAAAGGTGTGTACAGCAAGGATTATTGTGGTAAACTAAAAATCAAAGACTCAAATCATACAAGACGCTCCAAGCAAAACACATATCATGTGGTGAATAAAAATATAGCTCCAAGTAAACTTACCGATGGAAGTAGACGAAAGAGGGATGCCTTCCGGGGCATCCCAAAGATTTGGCTTATTGGTGTCCTTAGATTATCTTGGGGTGCCATGGGCATCCCCAAGCTTAGGATCTTGCCACCCTTTGTTCCATAATCCATCAAATCTTTTACCCAAAAAATGAAAACTTCACAACACAAAACTTAGCAGAAAATCTCGTGAGCTCCGTTAGCGAAAGAAAGCAAAACACCACTTCAAGGTACTGTAATGAACTCATTATTTATTTATATTGGTGTTAAACCTACTGTATTCCAACTTCTCTATGGTTTATAAACTATTTTACTAGCCATAGATTCATCAAAATAAGCAAACAACACACGAAAAACAGAATCTGTCAAAAACAGAACAGTCTGTAGTAATATGTAACTAATGCAAACTTCTGGAACTCAAAAAAATATACCAAAATAGGACGACCTAGAAAATTTGTTTATTGATCTACTTCAATTGGAATCAATATTTTATCACGTTCTGGTGATTTTAAACAATTGTTTTCGTCAACAGAAAGTTTCTGGAATTTTCAGCAAGATCAAATAACTATCATCCAAGAAGATCCTATAGGTTTAACTTGGCACAAACACTAATTAAAACCATATTTTACAACCATATTTCAACAAAATAGCTATCACATATTTTCCTCTCTCATAATAATTACATGTAGGTTCATAAGCAAATTCAACAAAATAGCTATCACATAAAATATTTTCAACACGATCCACATGCATGCAAAGTTGACACTCTTCCAAAATAGTGGGATTAACATTAACTAAAGTCATGACCTCTCCAAACCCACTTTTATCATAAATTTCATAAGATTGAACATTCTCCAAATATGTGCGATCTAAAGTTGACACTCTTCCAAACCAACTTTCAATATTATTGCAAACATTATTATCAATCTCATATTCATCATGGGGAGTAAGTAAATTTTCAAGATCGTAAGAAGAATCACCCCAATCATGATAATTGCAACAAATAGTAGTCATAGCAAAACTAGCATCCCCAAGCTTAGGGTTTTGCATATTATTAGCAGAATTGACATCAAGAGAATTTATAGTAAAATCATTCCAATCATGCTTTTTATTCAAGGAGCTATCGTTAATCTCTTCATAAATTTCTTCATCACAATTTTCAGATTAATGAATTTCAAGCAAAACCTCATAAAGATAATCTAGTGCACTCAACTCACTAGCAATAGGTTCATCATAATTGGATCTCTTAAAGAGATTAGCAAGTGGATGAGGATCCATAAACTCTTAGCAAGCGAAGATGCAAGCAAAAACAAGGCACATGGTAACATAAGATTGAATGAAGGAAGGGCGAATAAAATGGCAAGGGTGAAGTGGGGGAGAGGAAAACGAGAGGCAAATGGCAAATAATGTAATGCGAGGGACATGAGTTTGTGATGGGTACTTGGTATGTCTTGACTTGTGCGTAGAGTCCCCGGCAACGGCGCCAGAAATCCTTCTTGCTACCTCTTTAGCACTGCGTTGGTTTTCCCTTGAAGAGGAAAGGGTGATGCAGTAAAGTAGCGTAAATATTTCCCTCAGTTTTTGAGAACCAAGGTATCAATCTAGTAGGAGACCACGCTCGAGTCCCACGCACCTACACAAACACATAAGAACCTCGCAACCAACGCAATAAAGGGGTTGTCAATCCCTCCACGGTCACTTACGAGAGTGAGATCTAATAGATATGATAAGATAATATTTTTCGTATTTTTATAATAAAGAGAAATAAAGATGCAAAGTAAAATAAACGGCAATGGAAATAGCTAAGTGTTCGAAGATTAATATCATGGAAAATTGACTCGAGGGCCATAGGTTTTACTAGTGGCTTCTCTCAAGAGCATAAGTATTACGGTGAGTGAACAAATTACTGTCGAGCAATTGATATAATTGAGCATAGTTATGAGAATATCTAGGTATGATCATGTATATAGTCATCACGTCCGTGACAAGTAGACTGACTCCTGCCTGCATCTACTACTATTACTCCACACATCGACCGCTATCCAGCATGCATCTAGAGTATTAAGTTCATAAGAACAGAGTAATGCTTGAAGTAAGATGACATGATGCAGAGGGATAAACTCATGCAATATGATATAAACCCCATCTTTTTATCCTCGATGGCAACAATACAATACGTGCCTTGCTGCCCCTGCTGTCACTGGGAAAGGACGCCGCAAGATTGAACCCAAAGCTAAGCACATCTCCCACTGCAAGAAAGATCAATCTAGTAGGCCAAACCAAACTTATAATTTGAAGAGACTTGCAAAGATAACCAATCATACATAAAAGAATTCAGAGGAGATTCAAATATTGTTCATAGATAAACTTGATCATAAACCCACAATTCATCGGTCTCAACAAACACACCGCAAAAGAAGATTATCTCGAATAGATCTCCACGAGAATCATGGAGAACTTTGTATTGACATCCAAAAAGAGAGAAGAAGCCATCTAGCTAATAACTATGGACCCGAAGGTCTAAGGTAAACTACTCACACATCATCGGAGAGGCTACGGTGTTGATGTAGAAGCCCTCCGTGATCAATGTCCCCTCCGGCAGGACGCCGGAAAAGGCCCCAAGATGGGATCTCACGGGTACAGAAGGTTGTGGCGGTGGAATTAGGTTTTCGTGGATGCCTCTGATGGTTTGGGGGTACGTAGGTATATATAGGAGGAAGAAGTACGTCGATGCAGCAACGTGGCCCCCACGAGGGTGGAGGGCGCGCACAGGGGGGTAGGCACGCCCCCTGCCTCGTGCTCTCCTGGTTGATTTCTTGACGTAGACTGCAAGTCCTCTGGATCACGTTTGTTCCGAAAATCACGTTCCCGAAGGTTTCATTCCGTTTGGACTCCGTTTGATATTATTTTTCTGCGAAACACTGAAATAGGCAAAAAACAACAATTTGGGCTGGGCCTCCGGTTAATAGGTTAGTCCCAAAAATAATATAAAAGTGTATAATAAAGCCCATTAAACATCCAAAACAGAATATAATATAGCATGGAACAATAAAAAATTATAGATACGTTGGAGACGTATCACCTCGCCGCCCCATCGTACTCCCATCGCTGGCCTAGCCATCCCTCTACTCACCCACACCTGCTGTTATTCTCCGGCGACGGCAGACGAACCAGTAAACCCTCGTACAGTCATACTCCCCTCCGTGTGGGAAACAACTATCGAGTCTTCCCTGCCTCCGTGTCGTTCCCTTCCTAGGCCTTGCCGTCGTCCACCGCCCTGGTGCTCTCGGCGCGGCCTGGTCAAGATGGTCAACGACCGACATGCATCTGAGGCTGATAGCTGGGTCCACGGCCGCACGCAAGGAAATGACTCCTTATTACGCGCAAAATAATGATTCCTCCACCTGACATCTGGGACCCACCGAAAGGGCCTCTGTATTTCACGAGAAAAACGTTACCGCCGCTGATAGCTCGGACCCACCAGCTATATCTTCGCACGCAAGGAAGTGCCTCCTTATTACGCACAAAAAATGAATACTCCCCCCGCTAGCTAGGACCCAGTATAGTGGCAGGCTGACTTGTGGGCCTACTAAGTTGACGGGGACGGAGGGCTTTGTCAACTTAGTCAATATGCACGATTCTAGCTCCAGTGACCGTACGATGTCCATCCAACAGCCGTAGTGCTTCTTCAACCTCTGGTCTTGTTGCTCTAGCCGCCCAAACCAGCGCCGGTCGTGCCTCGTGCTCCTGCGTCCCGTGGTCGGCTGCGATGCGGCGGAGGCCTCACCGCCCCCTACTACTCCCACCGCTGTCCAGGCCATCCCTCTACTCACCCACACCCCCTGTTATTCTACGGCGACGGCAGCCTCACACCACAGCGAACCAGTGAACCATCATACTCCTCTACGCGTGGGCATCCACTGCCGCGTCTTCCCCATCTCCACGTCGTCCACTTCCTAGGCCTCGCCGTTGTCCACGGCCCTGGTGCTCTCGGCGCGGCGTGGTCAACATGATCAAGGAACGACTTCCATCGGACGTGGACTGTATGTGAAGAGGCTGAAAGCTGGGTCCACGGCCGCAGCAAGGAAGTGCCTCCTTATTACGTGCAAAATAATTATTCCTCCACCTGATAGCGGGGACCCACCGGACGGGCCACCATATTTCATAAAAAAAACATTTCCCCCTGACTGCTGGGACCCACCAGCAACATCTTCACACGCAAGGAAGTGCGTCTAGGCAAAAAAATAATGATTCACCCCCTGACTGTTGGTACCCACCAGCTACATCTTCGCACGCAAGGAAGTGCCTCACAGTCGGGACCCACCTGGTCGAAGCGTATGTAGCGTTGTCATTCTGGTCGCGAACGTGTACGTACATACTGGTCGATGTAGAGGCGCGCACGTGTCATAGTAGAGGCACACACGTAGCATGTACACGTACGTACAGCGGCCACTGTGAAAGAAAGTAAATACGGCCACGTACGTACATACGGGCAGGGTCTCGAATGCCTACTCGCGCATACATACGGCTAGGGCTCCTGTACATGGCTGGGTCGGAACGGAGAAACAACGTCGTAGTCGTGTTCATGGGGAGCCAACCGGCTGGGTCGGAACGGAATGCGTCATCGTGTTCATCGAGAAGGCTTGGACGGAACAACCGATGGAAACGAGGCCTGGCATACCGCAGAACGGAGGAAACGACCTTGTGTTCGACCGGCCATGGTCGAAACGGGATCCTGTTCATCGGGAGGGGTCTGGCGTACCGCGAAACAGAGTAAACGGACCTCCTACGGTCGAAACGGGGGTCCTGTTGATCGGGAGGGGTGTGGCGTACCGCAAAACGGAGGAAACGGACTTGTGTTGGAGCGCTACGGTCGAAATGGGGGTTCTATTCATTGGGAGGGGTGTGGCGTACCGCAAAACGGGACTCCACGTGATACTTTTCATCTCCACCGTCGACCCCCTCCAGCATCCACGGGCTACTGTTCATCCACCGTCGACCTCCTCCAGCCTCCACCTGCGACTGTTCATTCACGGGCTCCTGTTCATCCAGCCTCCACCGCGCGCTACTCCACCGGCTACTGTTCAACCAACCCTCTCCACGGGCTCCTGTTCGACCACCCTTCCACGGGCCACTGTTCAACTAACCCTCCATGGTCTACTGTTCATCCAGCCCTCCACGGGGTGGTCCTGTTCATCTAGCCCTCCACGGGGTCCTGTTCATCCAGCCCCAACCGGCTTGATCGATCGGGGTCCTGTTCATCCAGAGGCAAGACCACGGGGTCCTGTTTATCCACCCCCAACGGGAACTGTTCATCCAAACCCACGCAGCAACGCTCACTGTTCATCCAGAGGCAACACCACGGGGTCCGGTTCATCCACCCCCACCGGGAATAGTTCATCCAAACCCCCCAGCAACGCTCACTGTTCATCTAGAGGTAGCATCGATCGGCTTCAGTTAGTAGCAGTAGCGAAGGAATTGCTCGATCGGGTTCAGTTAACAGCCATCGATCGATCACTCAGGTTCAGTAACGCGTAGCCTGCATTGCAATCGCTCGGGTTCAGTTAGAGCCCAACGCCTCGCTCGGGTTTAGTTAGAGCCCAACGCCTCGCACACATGCGCGTACGTGTACGAGAGAAACTGATAACCCACAAGTATAGGGGATCGCAACAGTTTTCAAGGGTAGAGTATTCAACCCAAATTATTGATTCGACACAAGGGGAGCCAAAGAATATTCTCAAGTATTAGCAGTTGAGTTGTCAATTCAACCACACCTGGATAACTTAGTATCTGCAACAAAGTATTTAGTAGCAAAGTAGTATGGAAGTAACGGTAACGGTAGCAAAAGTAATATTTTTGGGTTTTCTAGTGATTGTAACAGTAGCAACGGAAAAGTAAATAAGCGGCGAAAAATATGTGAAAAGCTCGTAGGCATTGGATCGGTGATGGAGAATTATGCCGAATGCGGTTCATCATGTAACAGTCATAACATAGGGTGACACAGAACTAGCTCCAATTCATCAATGTAATGTAGGCATGTATTCTGAATATAGTCATACGTGCTTATGGAAAAGAACTTGCATGACATCTTTTGTCCTACCCTCCAGTGGCAACGGGTTCCTAATGGAAACTAAGGGATATTAAGGCCTCCTTTTAATAGAGTACCGGACCAAAGCATTAACACATAGTGTATACATGAACTCCTCAAACTATGGTCATCACCGGGAGTGGTCCCGATTATTGTCACTTCGGCGTTGCTGGATCATAACACATAGTAGGTGACTATAGACTTGCAAGATAGGATCAAGAACTCACATATATTCATGAAAACATAATAGGTTCAAATCTGAAATCATGGCACTCGGGCCCTAGTGACAAGCATTAAGCATAGCAAAGTCATAGCAACATCAATCTCAGAACATAGTGGATACTAGGGATCAAACCCTAACAAAACTAACTCGATTAGATGATAAATCTCATCCAACCCATCACCGTCCAGCAAGCCTATGATGGAATTACTCACGCATGGCGGTGGGCATCATGAAATTGGTGATGGAGGATAGTTGGTGATGACGACGGCGACGGATTCCCCTCTCCCGAGCCCCGACCGGACTCCAGATCAGCCCTCCCGAGAGAGTTTAGGGCTTGGCGGCGGCTCCGTATCATAAAACACGATGAATCTTTCTCTCTGATTTTTTTTCTCCCCGAACACGAATATATGAAGTTGGAGTTGAGGTCGATGGAGCACCCGGGGGCCCACGAAGCAGGTGGCGCGCCCCCCACCCTCGTGGCAAGGGTGTGGGCCCCCTGGCCTTGATTCTTTTGCCAGTATTTTTTATTATTTCCTAAAATAATCTCCGTGGAGTTTCAGGTCATTCCGAGAATTTTGTTTCTACACATAAATAACACCATGGCAGTTCTGCTGAAAACAGCGTCAGTCCGGGTCAGTTCCATTCAAATCATACAAGTTAGAGTCCAAAACAAGGGCAAAAGTGTTTGGAAAAGTAGATACGACGGAGACGTATCAGAAACATGCATCGCTCGGCCCTCGACCACCCACCGTAACCAGGAACTCCCCGAAATTTTCCTCGCCCTCGCTTCTACCACGGTTTTTTCCGTCATGGACGACCCGAGCGATCGATCGATGGCTGTTAACTGAAGCCGATCGATGCTGCCTCTGGAAGAACAGTGAGCATTGCTGGGGGGGTTTGGATGAACAGTTCCCGGTGGGGGTGGATGAACAGGACCCTCTGGTGTTGCCTCTGGATGAACAGGACCCCGATCGATCGAGCCGGTTGGGGCTGGATGAACAGGACCCCGTGGAGGGCAGGATGAACAGGACCACCCCATGGAGGGCAGAATGAACAATAGACAGTGGAGGGCTGGATGAACAGTAGCCCGTGGAGGGGTGGTTGAACAGGAGCCCGTGGAGAGGGCTGGTTGAACAGTAGCCGGCGGAGTAGCGCGTGGTGGAGGCTGGATGAACAGGAGCTCGTGGATGAACAGTCGCAGGTGGAGGCTGGAGGAGGTCGACGGTGGATGAACAGTAGCCCGTGGAGGCAGGAGGGGGTCAACGGTGGAGATGAATAGTGTCCCGTGGAGTCCCGTTTTGCGGTACGCCACACCCCTCCCGATGAACAGGACCCCCATTTCTACCGTACGCTCCAACACAAGTCCGTTTCCTCCGTTTTGCGGTACGCCACACCCCTCCCGATCAACAGGACCCCCGTTTCGACCGTAGGAGGTCCGTTTCCTCCATTTTGCGGTACGCCAGACCCCTCCCGATGAACAGGATCCCGTTTCAAACGTGGCCGGTCGAACACAAGGCCGTTTCCTCCATTCTGCGGTACGCCAGGCCTCGTTTCCATCGGCTGTTCCATCCAAGCCCTCCCGATGAACAAGACGACGCATTCCGCTCCGACCCAGCCAGTTGGCTCCCCATGAACACGACGACGACGCTGTTTCTCCGTTCCGACCCAACCATGTACACGAGCCCTGGCCGTACGTATGCGCGAGTAGGCGTTCGAGACCCTGCCCGTATGTACGTACGTGGCCGTATTTTCTTTCTTGCACACTGGCCGCTGTACGTACGTGTACATGCTACGTGCGCGCCTCTACTACAACACGTGCGCGCCTCTACATCGACCAGTATTTACGTACACGTTCGCGACCAGAATGACAATGCTACGTACACTTCGACCAGGTGGGTCCCGACTGTCAGGCACTTCCTTGCGTGCGAAGATGTAGCTGGTGGGTCCCAGCAGTCAAGGGGGCGAATCATTTGTTTTGCCCGGACACACTTCCTTGCATGCGAAGATGTAGCTGGTGGGTCCCCGCAGTCAGGGGAAATGCTTTTTTTCACGAAATACGGTGGCCCGTCCGGTGGGTCCCCTCTGTCAGGTGGAGGAATCATTATTTTCCGCGTAATAAGGAGGCACTTCCTTGCTGCAGCCATGGACCCAGCTGTCAGCCTCACCACGTACAGTCCACGTCCGATGGAAGTCGTTCCTTGACCACGTTGACCACGCCGCGCCGAGAGCACCAGGGCGGTGGACGACGGCGAGGCCTAGGAAGGGGACGACGGGGAGCCGGGGAAGACGCGGCAGTGGAAGCCAGCGTGGAGAGGAGTACGAGGGTTCACTGGTTCGGCTGCGGTGTGAGGCTGACGTCGCCGCAGGGCCTGGCCAGCGGTGGGATTAGTAGGGGGCGGTGAGGCCTCCGCGGCAGCACTGCCGGCCACGGGAGGCAGGAGCATGCGGCATGACCGGCGCTGCTTTGGGCAGCTGGAGCAAGAAGACCAGAGGTTGAAGAAGCACTACGGCCGTTGGATGGACATCGTACGGTCACTGGAGCTAGAATCATTCATATTGACTAAAGTTGACAAAGGCCCCCATCCCAGTCAACTTAGTGGGCTCACAAGTTAGCCTCCCACCATGCTGGGTCCCAGCTAGCAAGGGGAGTATTCATTTTTTTGTGCGTAATAAGGAGGCACTTCCGATGGGTCCGAGCTGACAGCGGGGGGAACGTTTTTTTCGCGAAATACACTGGTCCATCCGGTGGGTCCGAACAGTCAGGGGGGAAAGGTTTTTTCGCGAAATAAGGTGGCCCGTCCGGTGGGTCCCTGCTGTCAGGTGGAGGAATAATTATTTTGCGCATAATAAGGAGGCACTTCCTTGCGGCCGCTTGGACCCAGCTGTCAGCCTCTCCACGTACAGTACTCTTCCGATGGAAGTCGGTCATTGACCACGCCGCGCTGAGAGCACCAGTGTGGTGGTCTGGACGACGGCGAGGCCTAGGAAGGGGACAACGCGGAGCCGGGGAAGACGCAGCAGTGGAAGCCCGCGCGGAGAGGAGTACGAGGGTTCACTGGTTCGGCTGCGGTGTGAGGCTGCTGTCGCTGTAGAATAACAGGGGGTGTGGGTGAGTAGAGGGATGGCCTGGCTAGCGGTGGGAGTAGTACGGGGTGGTGAGGCCTCCGCGGCATCACAACCGGCCACCGGAGGCAGGAGCACGCGACACGACCGGCGCTGCTTTGGGCGGCTGGAGCAAGAAGACCAGAGGTTGAAGAAGCACTACGGCCGTTGGATGGACATCGTACGATCACTGCAGCTAGAATCGTTTATATTGACTAAGTTCACAAAGCCCTTGGTACGCGTCAACTTAGTACGCCCACAGCTCGGATTTGGCAGAGAACATATAGCCCATTTGCGATTTGTAAGAATGTACAACCCATTTTTTAATTCTAATGGAATTTACTACAGCCCATTTACAGTTTGTTAAAAGTACAGCCCAACTTCTAGCTAGGACAACGATCAATAATTTCAAACAACCACTCAAAACAGAATTCAAAAAAAATTCCCACATTTTGATGGGATCCGAAATATTTTTATCCAAAATTTCTAGTCAGGTTAAATATAATTTCAAAATAAAGTTGTATTACGTTAAAATCCAACGAAATATTGCGCGGACAACAAGTAATGAAATTAAAATTTTCAAATTCCAAAAATAATATATTTTTCAAACTAATTACGTGTTTGGTGCATAATAACTGTCCAGTTATTATAATTATATCCCATTTATTATTTCTTAAAGTCCATTTTCTTGTTAAGCCTAATGCATACCTCCTAGGAAAGTTAGCAGCCCAGCGGGGCGGAGAATAACAAGTTGACCCGGATATTGTGTACAACTGTCGGCCCAGTTGCATTGCTGATGTTGAAAAAAAGGCCTGTGTAGTACAGTACAACCTAACATGGTTACTCAGCCCACATTCAGCGACGCCGGAAAGGCCCAAACAAGGCTTCTGTACAACTTTTTGAAGTCACCGAGCTCAATTAATAACTTAAGAAAAAAGTTAGATTACAGTGGAACCTAATTAAAAGCTGTCACGAGCAAATAAATAATTCAACGGGTCCCACTCGTGCGTGTGAGAGTGTGTGTGCGTGCGTGTGTGTGTGTGTGAGAGAGAGAGATAGAGAGAGACCCATCGGTCGATGCTCGTAAATACATCTTTCAGCCATATGCATTGCTGATGCTCAGTAAAAACTTATATAGTTGACACAATCATATAGAACATCATAGCACACTGAACTGGCATACAAAAATTTCACGCAGGCGGCACAATCAGGATGGAAGCAGTGGATCGCTACGGGAAGGGCTATGTTGAAACCAACAAACTCGTACATAACGGTTCATCGTCTTTATCAATGACGGGGAAATATCTTGAATGTTGTGCAAAGAAAACAGACAAACAACACAATAAGTTCTGCTAGCACATTATGTTGACGTACAACCCTTTCTAAAAGAAGTTCAGGTACAAAATTAGAACAGGTCACAATCAAATGTACTGGCATATTAGTGCTTCACACCCATAGCTTGGATTTAACTAGTATCTGACAAGATTCAGTTGTTACCTCAAATTAGAGCACATCCAGGCAGCCAGCCCTGCCTCTTCTCCCAAAGAAGCAGTGGCCTCTGCCGCGCGATGGAGTAGACCCTGTGCCATCCATCGTTCCGAGCAACACGGGGAAAGTCTGACGTTGACTCCTGTAATGGACGTCGTCGACGGACCCTGGCACCGTCGGCGGCAGCAGGACTTCGATTGATGGATTGACCACTTCTTCGACATGCACGAACACTCGATACAGGTATATCCCTAACGTGGTTCGCGGCGGCCTTGGTGGCGACGAATAGTACAACCCCGGTTCCTGCACTGGTATCTCAACACCAATCACCTTCGGTATGGTGGACGGCTTCTTCATCCATGCCATAACTGTCAGAGCCCAGCTGTCTAGAGGAACAAACATACTTACGAGCTCACCTCCAAGGTCGTTGATAAGCTCGTTCATGGACTCGCTATTCCAAGTACGTCGAGGCATGCCGTGGAAGGTAAGCTTTGTTAAAAACTCCAGCTCAGAGGGCACCGAGCCCCATCCTGGGTGCCACCGATCAAAGCTCACCAGCATGCCATCGCAAAACAAATGCCGGGAAGATTCGAACACACAACTGCAGTCGAAAGTTGTCCGGAACCTGACGAAGAAATCAGCTGGTGGCGGACAGACTTCGACGAGCAAGTCACTTATTTGGATGCCGTGCGCAATGCCAAGAGCTTTGACAAGGTCGTCCGGCGAGACGGGAGGCTGGTCGCCGTTGATGGTTACCATCAGCACTTTGCCGGCAAACTGGTCGTCAAGCGTCGCCATGCCACTGTTGAGCGACAGCACGCAGCGACCGAAGGCAGGACGGACCTCAGGATCTCCGGCTCGGAGATCCGCGTTGACCGGTGACATGATAGTGTGCTTGAGTATAGGGAGTACAGGAGGGGGATTTGGGGGAACTGGAGTAGGAATCGAGATTCCAGAGGTGGGGGAGGGGCGGGAGACAGGGGATGAAAAGGTAGCATGAATTTCGAGCACGCGCCAATATGCTCTCGGCAGGCAAGCGCACGAAAACAACGGTGGCGCCCACATGTCGGCCTAAGAGTGCTTATTCTTTCTTTTTTGGAGAGCCCAGCCTTTTTTCAGGATCTTTTGAGCGCCTGGCCTGAGAGTCATAATTGACCTGTTTGGCATTGCGTTACTACTCGGCCCATATTCAACGACACCTCACTGGCCCAAACAAGTGTACATCATCGAAAAGACACTGAGCTCAAATTATATAACTTGAAAAAAGGAGATATACTCTGAACACTTGAGAATGGTGATGCCCTCACTTAGCCCACCAGTAGTTCGAGACAATAAACAGTTCGAAACAATGATATATACAACATTCAAACATTGACTAGTGACTACTACTGACATAAACAGCAAGACATGATAGTTCATAAGAAGTCTTGCTACACCACCAAAACGCACCCATCTGTAGCGCTCAGACTCTTGTGATCCAGACGAGAATGACATTCTAAACAGAAGCAACTATTACATAGTAAGAGTGACATAGACGAGGATGACCAAATGACAAGGAATATGCATAACAAAAGAAAGAACTACCCACCCAGAACTAGCAGCAAAGCCAACAAAGTCATTCGAAGAGATGATCCAACACCATCATAATTTGCAGCCCCCTTTCAGCGACCAGTGATCCAGAGACACCAGTACTCCACCCTTTTGATGCAACAGCCCAATTACCTATCAACCTCAAGGCTTGAACCACATCACCGCCTTTCGTAATTGAGACATCCAAGGATCAAAGTTAATACGGATGCCTTTGTCATTCTCACCTTCTTTTGGCTGCAGGCTGTATCGTTGACAATCAGGGGAGTTTGCTCCTGAACTCCTAGGGCTCGCCGTGTAGACACAGTTTTCCATAGCAAACAGAGCCTCTCTGCCATCAAGGTCCTTGCCAACGGTGATCTCCTGGTTAATCGGATAATTGAGTCCGAGAAATAGAGAGTGTGAACCAAGGCTGTTTACCCGCCTCCAACTAAAAAATCCTAAAGGCCCCAACAAGCTGGTATCCTGCTCATAGACGCAACAGCCACTGTCCGGATACTCACGTATTACATGGTGCTTGTATACAGTGGGGTTTTTGCAATATAACTTTTCTGGCTCATGTGTCCGAATGATCATCAGTCTTTTGCCGTGGTCTGATCGAGCGAGGAACGAGTTGTGCTTCCCTGTTTTTGGTAAAGGTGGTGTGATTACAATGGGCAGTAACTGTAGGGACACTGCATCATATCAAAAAGGACTGGCATTGTTAATGTAAGATCAGAATTGTTCAGAGTATGAGTAGGATAATGCAAGAAACATCATTGATATTTCCCTGTTGGAACTGGGAGGAAAATACAGGGAAATGTATACTGGGTTCAAAAATATAGAAGTGCCATGCATGGTTATACTCATGTTATCTCGCAATCGATTCTTCACAGGAAACTACCATGTCATGCATGTTATGTACTCCCTCCGTTCCCAAATATTTGTCTTTCTAGGCATTTCAAATAGACACAACATACGGATGTATGTAGACATATTTTAGAGTGTAGATTCACTCATTTTGCTCCGTATGTAGTCACTTGTTAAAATCTCTAGAAAGACAAATATTTGGGAATGGAGGGAGTAATCATGTTCTGTCCTCACAAAAAAATTCTTCAAGGTAACTAACAGACCATGCATTGTTATATACTCGTGTTCTGTGGGCAAATTTTTTGTGAGGATATTATTCTAGCCATTGATTACTGAAGGGCGAATATAGGTATGTACACATGGTAGCATTGCAGGATTTCACTACTTCCAAATATAGAGTTCTCCATAAGCACATTTACTTCCCTAATGTATGGTTAGATGAAACCAACAGTGTGGTGCATGTTTCTACATCATGAAAATGAGGAAACTAACATGGCCATTGATACACACTCATATTTAGTAGTATTATATAGATTACTGTAAAATAAGGATAATATTCATATATTCCTAACCGTTTGATTATTCGGGGTACAAATTGGCTGTAATGACATGGTCACAATTGCATGAATTAACTCATTCCAAATATAGCTGATTTACGGCGTCTCTAATTCATTGCCATAGTTCTACTCAAATTCTGCTCAAACAGGGATATGCCAATCATCACAAAAAGTTCAAACAGTGTCATGGCGTCATCATTAACATGAGACGGAAACAACTTACACGCGCCGTCCCAGCAATACGTGGTGCCATCTGCTTTGTCTATCGCGTAGATGATGCCATTGTGTTCAATAGCATCACAGAAGTGTGTATCAGCTTTGACGATGATACATAGCGAGCCGAGTTGCCTCCAGCTAAAGAAGGCACAGGCGTAAAGATAGGCGAGTCCGTGGTCGAACAAGGCAATTAGCTTGAAGTCTGCGTAACTCGCATGTCATGTGGGCACTTGGCAGATTACAATCTTCTGCAAAACAAGGTCCGTCCAACTGACGTAGTAATCTAGATGACTTGGACCGCGATGGTAATACTCTATATAATCCAACGGAGGAAGGATAATCTCATGGGAGGTCTGGAAGTTCACGAGCACCAACTTTTTACCGTCTTCTCTGAAGGCAGCCATCCAATGGGAGTTCATGCCGACCCAGTACATACCTCCCAAGAAGTATCGGGCGATGGTGATCGGATCCATGTCGAGTGAAATGATGTACGGCGACCCACTACATACCTGCAAAGAAGTTTCGGCTAATGGAGATCGGATTCAAGTCGAGGGGCATCATGCACGCCTCCATATCATGGTGAGCCAATCTCGCAAGACCAGATAGCAGCAAGCAGGGTGTCTTGAAAAGCTTAGGCCTCGCTTCGACGATGGCCGTGTGCATGTCCCTCGAGCATGCAGCCAACCGCAGGGCGCTCAACATATCCATACACGAACAACAGAGGTTGAGGATGTCACTGGGGAGATTGCTCCAATCGCGGCTCATATGGATGCTGCGCGGTTCACGTTCGGCCATGGTGGAGTTTGGAAGGGGGCTTGATTTACGGGGGAGAAGGATGTCGGTGCTGGAGTGGCTAGCGAGGGAATAGTGGTACTGGGGGAGGCGAGTGAGGCGACGGTACACGGGGGCACGGTGAGATGGAGACGGAGACGGAGACGGAGACGGAGATGGAGTGGTGCTATGGGAGTGGAGAGGGAGATGAGGCGAGGCGCCAATGTGCTGTACCGCGGCGGTGACAGACTGCACAGTGCACAGGGTGAGGCTGACTTTGGTAACCCGAACACGCCGCCTGGACTAGTGTCAGGCGCAGGGTGTTGTCACTTCATTGTGAGGACCGGATGAATAGTATTTTGACCATCAAGTGCACCACAGTTGTACTACTACTAGTACTACTACTACTACTACTACTACTACTACTACTACTACTACTAGGAACATGAGTACTCCAGTATTGTATAGCGGAAATAGGTCTCCCGTGCTAGCATGCCTGTTCACTTCATCATTCAGGTATCATCCATATTGCGAGCAGAACCAAATTCTCGTGCATGCCCAATCAACGGCCTGCCGCGATGCATGCAGTGGTCGTTCTGGTGCATCAAGGACGGCATGCAGATCGTTCCACACTTGAGAAGAGGAAAAATGGAAAGGTAGAACACGGCAGCAGAGGAAGAGAACGCTGGCTAACGAGGCTGGGAGGGGATCGAGCAGCAAGTTAATGCTCCACGGCAAAAGGTTTTGGGAAAACCTGATTTTCATAAGGTGACTTACACTCACCTAAATGGAGGGAGTATTCCTTAACCAGAGAATGTTGTGTCTCCCACTCACGCGCTCAAAAAAAAACTACGACACATTTTTTATCTGTTTGCATAGGTCCCACCTATCAGGAAGGATGGGCACGTACACGAATAGGTACGACTCATCAGTCTACCCACATAGCCTTTTCGTTTAGTCTACCTAGCCGTCTAATCAACTGCCTACACGCCACTTCTCCCATTTACTTCTCCATCGGGAACCGATTCTCCTCGGCTTCTTCACCTCCCCTTCGTCTTCATTTGCATCCAAACCCCACTGCGTTCACATTGTTTTAACCTCTTTAAATAATCATCTACTACTTCATTTAGACTAACCATCTAATCCTAATTCTCCAAACCATAGCCCTCCGTTCCAGCGGTTCCAAATGGTGAAAGAGATCGAGATGCAGGTTTTTAGCGTCCAACATGTCCTCGTCGAAGGCTGGATGCGCATAGTTGCCACCGTCACCGTCCACCCAAGGGTTGTTCGGCAGTGGATCAACAATGTATCCAACTCCCTTGAAAAGGTAGAGACGAGGGTCATCGGTCTCGATGCAGAGTACACGGAGCGTGCCCCTGGGAAGATCCAGCGCGCCGCCGTCCTTCAGCTGTGCCTCGAAGATGATGTTTTGGTGTACCACATCATACACTCGCCCTCCATACCAGGTGAGCTTCATGATTTCTTGTCTCGGGAGGACGTATACTTCTGTGGGGCAGCCATCGAAGGGGAAAAACTGAAGCTGGAGCCGTACAACCTTGATTTGAAAAGCATCGCTGACCTACAAACCAGAATCAAAATTCCTATAGAAGATTGTGATAAACAGACACCATCCCTATTCGACGTAGCAAATTTTGTGCTTGGAACAAATCTTCAGAAGGGTGACGAGACGGTGGCATTAAGGTCGTTTGGATGGGAGAATTATCCCTTGACGTACGAGCGGATAAAATATGCTGCCCTCGATGCCCGTGTGAGTTTTGAGATAGCTGCAAGGTGCAAAGAGCTTGTTGCGAAGCCGTCTCCAATAGAGAATGAGAAGAAGAAGAAGAAGAAGAGGCTGCACCAGCAGGAGGGCATTATGGATGGATGAACTATTTCCTCTCTTGTAAAAAAAATTATTCCCTCTCGGTGTATATTGATATAGATGGACTATTTCGATGGTGTGCATGTCTTTGGAACAGAGTAGTACCGTTGGTCCGCTTGACTATAAGGAACTATTTATCCGCATATATAGCTTTCTCTGCTACTCCTTCCAGTGATCGGTATGCAGTGCATGTGTCCGTAGACATGACAGCTTGTCCATGGAAGTTCAACTACGGTGACCATCACGTTTCATCTCGCGATTCCCACGACACCTCTCCAACCCACGGCACCACGCCCCCCGACGCGCGCCTCACCCCTCTCGGCCGCACCGCCCCTCTGCCTTTGTGTGCATGACATGTGGGCCACCTAAAATGCGGCGAGCATCAAGTTTCTACCACAGCCACCTGCGATTCCCACGACGCCGCTCGAACCCATGAAACCACACGTCCCCCAACCTGCGGCTCACCCCTCTTGGCCCCACTGCCCCTCTACCTACAAGAGCATTACATGTGGACCAGTCACCTATCGGGCCCACATGTTATTGACTCAAAGGTAGGTGTAGTAAGGCGCTGAAGCTTAGTCCCGACGGCCCTGAGAGGGAAATGTAACTCCTCCGCCAGGGCTTGTGGTGCTCCCGCAGCACGAACTCGTGCCAAACTCGAGATTTGTTTCTTTACTATACATGCACGCAACGATCTAATGGACATTGTAATCTCAACATGTGATGGGGAGCTCTAAATTTGAATTTGAAACTTATAAAACGAAAAGATTCAAAACAAATAAACTGGGAGAGAGGGATTATATCGTAGGATGTGTCCCATACAAAATAAGTCCCCTGGTTTGTCACCGCGAAGATGCGGTTAGAAAGGAGCACAGCGTCTTCCTACTCGTACGGCAACAAATCGGCCACAGGCAGCATGGTCCGCCTTTGACCCCCATGTGCAAGGTTCGTGCTATCTTATTCAATCTCACCGTGGTTCCATTGTACCAATTCATGCGGTGGCCCGTTGCATGGCTGATCCCGATGTTGGATAATGGTTCTACGGGAACGGTGTCACCACTGTAAATGTTGTGCAAATTGATGTTGGTACCCTCCCGTACATATGCAAGCCAATCTCCACTCGCACCGAGCCTAACCTATGAAACAGTGGGCAGGGGGAGAATTAGGAAATGGACACGGAAGTAGTCTTTAGAATGCATTTACTATGTGATCAAACTCATCTTACCTGCTCATCGGAGGAAATCCGAGTGCCCCTCAACATCGGCATCTCAAGGGGCGTCAACTTGCAACTACGGCCACGCCACGCTGGAGAGAACCCCAAGGAAACATCCTCGTGCGTTCCACGGAACATCAAGATGCATTTGTATGAGTAGTTTATCTTGTGAGAGAAAAGGATGAACGAGGGAAGGCCTCTAGAGATAGAGATGGACACTACTACTACCAATGTGCTGGCCCGTGCGTTGCAATGGATCCAAAGTAGTATAATAATACTTGTTCACGTGCTTGAAATATAAACACTCTAGTTTTGATATACATGTGTCAGCAGACATGACAACTTGTCCATGGAAGTTGAACCACGGCAACCATCACGTTTCTTGTTTCTACCACTGCCACACCCACACGCGATTCCCACGACGCCGCTCCAACCCACGGCACAACGTCCCCCGACGTGGACATGGATCCTCTGACGTGGTTATCACTGCCTTGCCCTGCCTTTCCTTCGCTGACAGGTGGGACCCATGCTTATGGGTCCCACATGTCAGTGACAGAATGGTAGGATTGTTCGCGTCAGGGGATCCTCATCCCCCCGACGTGCCCCTCATCCCTCTCGGCCCCATCGCTCCTCTGCCTTTGTGTTCATGACATGCGGGCCAGCTGAACTGCGGCGACCATCAACTTTCTACCACAGACACACCCGATTGGACGCGGTTTGCCTGCTCCGCTGCTGTGCTCCGATCCGTACTCCCGCACCATCGAATTTTCATCCAGCGGCTGTGACATATTTCGTCCCGGTCATCAATCCTCAGCTGGAGTACTTATGTACTACAGGTAGTACCCGCCGGTGTGTCCATCTACGCCTCGTAACGCCCCAACGCCCAGCTGGTGGCACCCTCGCCACGGTCACGCCACCACCGTCCGGTTCATCTCGAACTAGTGAGTCGCGAACCACGCCACCACCATGAGAATGACATGTGGGCCAGCCGCATTTAAGGTCCGCATGTCATTGACTCATAGGCCGGGCACTAAGCCACTGAAGTTCGGTCCCGTGAGCCCCGAGAGGGAAATGTAACTTCTGCGACAGGCCTTGTGGTGCTCCCGCAGTACGAGCTCGTGCCAAAACTGGAATTTGTTTCTTACTACTACCAAAAAGTACTAGTAAGGTACACGTGCATTGCACGCATGATATTCTGGTGGTTTGTGCATTATGCTTCTACATGTGGAGCTTTCTGGATTCTAACATGTGGAAAAATCTGGTGGAATGTAAGGTTAGGCAAGTTTGATTAACTTAGGTGAGTGTTTGGTTCAAGCCACACCTTAGGCAAGCCACACTAAGGCCCCACATGAGATACACACAAAAATGTGGCAAGATTCCCTTAGGTTTTCCAACTTGTGGCTCTCATTTTGAAGAACTAATAACTTTGCCTAAGCTTAGTTGTGGCAAAGTTAGTCATGAATTAAGTTCAACCACGGAGTCTTCTAGATTATACATGTGGCAGAATCTGGTGGATGATATCCTACAGCCAGTAGTGCTCGGATTTGCCATCTTTGTGCCGTCGGATTGGCTTCATCCAACGACCAACTTTCAAAGTTTTTCACACACTGTATAGGGGGTATAGATATAGATGTGCCGGTCCGTTGCAATGGATCCAAAGTATATCTATTTAGTGGAGTGCACTCTAAACACATTATCTATTTATTTTTCTCTAACCTTCCGTAGCCATGCAACCAAGCCACATAAGCTTCATGGGTGCCCCCCACATCATATCATTCATACTACGTTGATTGAAAAAAAGATAAATCACCCAAAACAAGATCTTCCCGTTTTTTGTTCCTATGATGTTGTGCCGTGCACGTACCTACTAGTTGTATAGTGGTAGTACTAGTAATATAGTATTAGGAGTAAAAACTTGGTTCTAGCAAGAGTAGTACTAGTACGGAATGCTCCTACTCTATCAATGAGCCCCGTCTGACACCAAATTTCTTGGCTTCCGTGCTACAGCTAGATCTTCCCCCGTTTCTGTTTTCCAACCCGGCGGCGGGCGGGGTGTCAGTTTGCTCAACGGCGGTCCCACATGAAAGTGAAAATGCTAGACAACACGCCTTCCCTAAGCTATGTGTCGTGCCGGACGGGCCGTGTTGTACTCCCGATTCCCGGGCGTGTGGGGGTGCGACGCGAACGCGGCAGGCCTTTTCCTTTTACCAGCAATGTGCCCGTGCGTTGCGACGGATCCAAAGTAGTAGAATAGATGTATTTGTTCACAAACTTGAAAGAAATCACTATTGTTTTGATATACTCCTAATATATTACTCCCTCCGTACCTAAATATTTGTCTTTTTTGAGATTTCAAATGGACTATCACATACGGATTATAGACATATTCTAGTGTTTCTAGCAAGATGCCCGCGCGTTGCACGAAGTTGATGGAAAAGGTAAGAACAACTTATAAATTGACGGATGGAGTACTAGTTACAGTGATGCATATAATTAAGCAAAGGGATCGCATATGTCGGTATTGACTGGAACGAGAATGCAACAACACAATAAGAATTAAGGCCATGATGATGCGATCGCAGTGGTGGTTACAGAAGGCAAGAAGAAAGATGGATCCACGAATGTACGACCTCCTCCTCCTCAACTTAGTGCGTCGGGCCACCGACCGGCGGCTAAGGAGCGGCGGATTTTGTGGCGAGGTCGAGGTGCTTCTCAGCAAAGGCATCCAAGGCTTCCAGCCGGTTGAGGAAGGCCAACGTCGTAGCGTCCTCACTGGCCTTGTAGATACCTATGTACACGATTTGCGCGTACACGTGGATGTGTAGGTCGACGAATTCTTGCAGGGCGAGGCGCCTCGCAGCGAGCGCGACCTCCAGGTGGACATTATTCGTGGCATCGGCAGGCGGTCGCAGGGCCACCAGTGCTTGAAAGAGGTTCCGGCCATGGAGGCCGATTAGGGTGGCAGGCAATGATGAGCCCGGGCGCGCGGGCTGGAGGAGTACGGCGATGTCGTCCGCGAGCTTCTTGAGGATGCTGAACTTGTTGCTGGTGGCAATGATCATCTGGTCCAACTGAGAGTCGTAGTTGGCGTCGACGGCGGCCATCCACCAGCCGGTCTCCAACACCGTCTGGAGACGATCCTCGGCGCCATGCCGCAGGCCGGCGTCGTGGACCATCTGGCGCAGCCACCGGCCGCTCACGCGCATCGCCGCCATGGGTCTGGAGTGAGCTCTTTTGCGCTTAGTGTAGGTGCTTAGGCAAATGCTTAGGTGCGTACGATGTGGTAGATGCATTGGAATGGAGGGGCGCCTTTATATGAGGGCAATGAGGGCAAACTGCGTTGCATTCACATCGTGCAGCCTCTTTTCCCGGACCTCCTCCCATTACTTCCCTCATGCATTAATTGAAGGAGGATGCATTGGCCGTTCAACATATCGGGAACCGCTACTCCCTCGTCTGCATTAAAGCCGTATCGGGAACTGCATCGCCCACTGTCAAATCGAATACTCCCTCCGTCTAGGTGAGTATTAAGTCATCTTACGAAAACCAAATAGTAAACACGTAGGCGTGGTGCATTAACTCTCACGTTGTTTCTTATTTTTTGACATAAATAGAGGAATCAACCAAGAAGATATGTGGGGCTTGTATGCTTTTAATGACTTGAGACTATCAAACATGACATGCAGTGGTCAGTTCGTTGCACAAGAAGAAATACAACCCACTTCAGCACACACGCATCTTATATAGCATCACATCCAATGGCTATAAAAGATGAATGAGACCAAATTATATCTCATCTAGATGAGTTCTAGCAAAACTGTATTAATAATACTTAGTACTCCTGCGCCATGTATCATATATTAGTATCATGTAGTACTTTATTTATTGCCATGTATGACACATAGTACTCAACTCTCTCTCTTTCTTCATTTAATTCTATGACACCTCATCAAAATTGCTAAGGCTAGTACCATTACAACCATCCTTAGCAAATATTAAACATTAAGTTCTCTCATTTTCCTCTCCACCTTGGTCACCTAGACGGAGGGAGTATACTGCGCGGGCTTTTCCGGCGCGTTAGGCGGGGCAGTTCCGCCTAGTCGGTTCGACAGAGACGCGGGAAGACGAGGGAGTAGGCTGCTGCAAACGTAGGGCTGTGTGATTTGACAGCGACTTACTGTTGGACAGGTGGGGCCCCGTGATTTGACTTGCCATTATCATTTTAACTGCGGCGCTACAACCGGCGTGAGTCTCCCGATTCCTGACCACCTCCATACAGGTGCCTCTCCCAATGCTCCACCATGTAGTAGAGGCTGGATCTTGCATGAGAGCCCACTTCTCCACTTTTTCCTTGCCTCTCTTTCGTCCACATATGCAAAAATGCCATGTAAAGCGCACTATTGTACTTACTTGCTCCTACAGGTGCTTAAGCTTGCCACATAGGCATAAAGTCTGATGTGGCAAGTTAATCAAGAAGAGAGAGACTAGTTTGGTGACCCAAGGAAGAAACGGTGCTAAGCGCGTGTACGTATGTGAAAAGACAATTTTGAGTCTATAGCTAATTAAATGAAGCAAACTTAGCAACACCATTTCATTGGAAGAGGTCACTCCTTGGCAATGCAATAAATACTAGTACTCCCTGTGTCCCATAATATAAGAACGTTTTTGGCACTATACTAGTGTCAAAAACGTTCTGATATTATGGGACGGAGGGAGTACGAAGAAAGAGATAGAGAGAAGTAAAAGAAATAAATACACTTATAGCCAACCTTATAGCCAAAACCTTGTTGTAGTATGAGTGACTAAGTGATGACTATGTATGACATGCCAACATCGGATAGCCTAACGCACCGTGTTAAATCTCCAAGGGCGCGACCGCACGAGCGACGCGATGGTTGTGGTAGGCGCGACCACGATACGGGCTGCTGGCAGCCCTTGGATCTGAGATCAAAGGTCGCATGCTAAGTTTTTGAAAATTTGCAGAATAACCCTCCAGGATAGGATATTCACCCATAGGTCTAGAATCACGCCATGCAACCGTTCGATCTCAGATCCAAGGGCTCTCGGAAGCCCGTATCATGGGAGAATGGAAAGCCACTACCCTGCCGTTCGCACGCTGGCAGTTCGCTCCTACTCGTCCCCGCACGTGCTTCAATACTACGGCGGTTCGCTCCTAGTCGTCCCGTCCATTCACATTACGGCAGTTCCACTAATCCTAACCCTCCTCCCAAATCCATGGCGTCCCAAATCTCCCCGATCGGCGGTGAGTACAAGGTTAGAACCATCACCGGCGATGAGTTCGACGTCATCTACACCCGTTCTTCCACAACGGTGAAAGGATGCCTTTCTCGCTTCAAACGCATGTTCGAAGACACAGATGATGAGTGGGTCGATGGGCTAGATGTTGAGTACACCACAGTCCTGGGACGAGAGAAGGATCTAAAGGACGAAGAGAGGAAGAAGCCCGCCGTGATCTAGGTTTGCCTGCATGACTTATGCTTGGTCTACCACATATGCCATGCCGACGTTGACTGCCAGGATTTTAAGGACTTCCTCGAGAGCAACCTAGTCAAATTCGTTACTGTAGACTTGGTAACGACAAAGAAGTCCTGCGTCGGATAGGCCTCGCTGTAGGCAACACCTTCGACCTCCAGAAGAATCGGCTGGTGTCCTCTCGTCAGCCTTCAATGCTGACCCTGGCAGGAGCCATGGTTCATCCTTCATACGGTAAACTGGAGAAACCTCCATACACGTTTCATCGTCATGCATGGCAGCGGAATGTACTAGATATAGACCACATCCACTACGCTGCAATGGATGGCGACCTTTGCTTCAATATCTACAAGGGTTGGATGAAGAGCAATAGCCAAGTGTGCGGTTCAAGCAAAGAAGTATCGGCCAAGAGGAAGAGGGACAAGGACGAAGTCGAGGACGTGGACGAGGACTCCGAGTAAGGTGGCAGTGTCGTTGCTCATGGTGGTTCTAATGTAGTGTCTACCAGAATAGTTGCAAAGTTCAATTTCAGGTGTGCTTAATTTAATTTGAGGGGTGTGTTGTGCTTAGCCCCCAGCAGAACTATGTTATGTTTCTTCTTGTTACTTTAACTCTTCAGTACGTACATACTAGTATTTCTTACATTTCATCTTTTAGTTTGTATAGTACTACCACTCGTTTCTTCACATTATATACGTACAATATATATGGCCAACATCATATAGCCAGCAGTTTAGTTGTCAAAGAATTTCAGGGTGCTTAGTTTTGTCAAAGAATTCCAGGGTGCTTAGTTTTATTTGAGGGGTGGTTTGTGCACTTGTGCTGGACACCATTATTGTGACAAGCCTTTTTAATAGTACTATATGCATAATTTGGCGACGAGCGCTCTCTATATGTACCACCTTTTTTTTAATTTCATGTTTTGCTCCATGGCGCAATCCATCGATACTACTATTGTACAAAAGTGGATATATACATTTTTTAAAAGGCTAGAGGGCGGGGCAGTCTAGCTCGGTCGGTTTCACGAGAGGCGAGGGCCTTTGTGATTTGACGGCTCATTACTACTAGCAAATCGAATAGTACTGCGCCGCCCGCTGCACGCCCGGCGCCTCCATTAAACCCCTCCGTTAAACCCGCATGCAAACAAAGAATCCTACTCCTGCCATACGTCCGTTCATGAGCGGGCCGGAATTAAACGCAACACCGGCCGAGCTCCTACCGTCCGCCCTCATTTTAAACGAGGCCAGACGCCGGCCAAGCTCCTACCGTCCGCCCTCTATTTACACGAGGCCAGACACACAGCGGGCAAGAATCGCACCCCTCCACCGCTCCCCCATCTCCTCCTTCACCATTTTCTCCACTCTTCCGATGGCTTCCGATGAGCCGTTCTCCGGCATATTACACGGCTGGGTGGCCTGCCGAGCCCTCCGGATACGGGCGAGGCCGCTCGGTGCTTCACCAACCTCGCTTGGCCTGACGGAGCCAGTTGCCGCCCCAAGCAGGCGCGTGGTTCAGCAACTCGCCGCTCCAGTTCAGCTCCCTGAGGAGTGGCGAGTTGCTCCACGCCGGCACGGCGGCTAGCACACCGGTACGGGCGCCGTCGCTGCCGCGTCGTACCGCTCCACCAATGTCTGCGGTGGCCGCGCCTCCCGTGTCTGTGGGCGTGCCTCGCGTGCCTGCGGCAGCGCCATGTAGGCAGAGACAGAAGTCGGGTGCATGGAGAGCGACGAGTCGGTGGCCAGCTTCTCCGTGTCCGCCGCCATCATCGAGGAGAAGTAGAACACGGGAGGCCGCCGCCACTTGGGACCCAAGAAGGCCACCGCCGAGGCGACGACCGCGGATTCAGGTGGTTTCTTTGCTGCTTCGTCTCTTCCGAGGACCTTCGTCGACCCCGCAAGTGTATGACGGACATGAGGAAGACAAAGGGATCCGCGGGCGGCCATTTAGAACTAAAATAAGTCTAGATACATCCATTTCTAGGACAAGTATTTCCGGGCGGAGGGAGTATTAATTATACAAGAGAGCCGGATTGGCACCTCTTAGTTCATGTAAATGTAATGAAATCCATCATGTTTATATGAAGATCCGGCTTTTTTATACGAAATCCTTCATGCTTATATGAAATCAGTACGTGTTTGCACGAATTTCATCTGGTTGGTTAGAGTTGTAAAAATGTCGTCCTCCGCTTAAGGAAGCGGGAGGAAATTTGCCAATTGCCGTTGGAGATGCTCTTTATGCTGGAAATAATAGAGTGACATCCAATCCATTTGAGTTAATTGCCTGTATGATTGTCCCTCTATAAAAAGTTAATTGCATGTACAGTGTACACGTGACTTGCAGGGTGGTTATAGCTTCGTACAGAAAGTTAAAAAGAAACAAGTCCATCCTTAATCTTGTATTCTAAGTACTCTGTGGGTTCCACTGTCAATACAGTAGCGAAAGAAGTATATATTAAGTAAGTAGAGTAATATATAATATAAAAATATAAAGTTAAAAGACAGAATTCGAACTCATGTCATCGCGTTGCGAGCATCCGGCGCTAACTAGCCCAGCACATTTTTCTTGTAGACCATGCTGGAGATATATCTCCATGTCTACTCTTATATATACTCCATTCGTTCCTAAATATTTGTCTTCTTCAGATTTCAAATGGACTACCACATACGGGTGTGTATGTAGACATATTTTAGAGTGTAGACTCACTCATTTTGCTCCGTATATCTTTTCAGGAAGGGGTCAGATTTGTCCTTGATTTATTTATGAGGTATCCAGATGGCACTGCACCGCCAAGAAAAGAGGGTAACATCAAAATTATGGACTACTTTTTTGAGTATGTTGGTAAGGTCCGGGCATAGTCACTTGTTGAAATCTCTAAAAAGACAAATACTCCCTCCGTCCGGAAATACTTGTCATCAAAATGGATAAAAGGAAATGTATCTAGACGTATTTTAGTTTTAGATACATCTCTTTTTATCCATTTTGATGACAAGTATTTTCGGACGGAGGGAGTAGAAAACAGAGTTGGTGATGATGGTGTGCGTGTCATCCTGCAATATAGGCCGTCGGATTTATATCTAACGGATAGGAAAGAAACTATGGTAATTTTGCAAAAATATACCCACATGTCTCTCCACGTTCGCAAATAAGGCCTTCCCTCGTTCAACCTTTTCTCTCACAAGATAACCTACTCATACAAATGCATCTTGATGTTATGTACAACGCACGGGCACCTAGCTAATTTCTTTTAAAATAGTTGCTGCGATAATTGGGTTGAAGTGATATATTTTATGTCTGCCCCGAATGATTTCAGATTCACTAGTAGTAACAAAGAAAAGATTGCCCTATTAATTAACAGAAAACAGGGTGAAAACTATCACATGAGGCCGGTAAAAACAAGGCACACTGGGTTCAGCGTCATCGTCACTACAGTTGTGCGCGCGCGAGAAGTCTACATATCAAGGGGGCTACCGAGCGAGGCACCGAGACACAATGTTTGAGAGAGAAACCAATTGACAGATCATGATCAGATCGAGTTGTCACCCTTCTGCTGTCATTGTTGTGGGGGGGAGGGAGAGAAAGACGTATCGAGAGTGTGCGCGGTAGGCACAGAGGCACAACTAGCGAGTGTGTGTGTGAGTGTGTGTGTGTTTTTGAAAGAGGAGTAGATAGATTATTATCAAGATCGATGTGCCACCCTACTCCTTCGGTGCCGGGTAGTGTGTGTGTGTTTGAGAGAGAAGCCAGTCGATAGATTAGTATCAAGATCGAGGTGTCACCCTACTCCTTCGGTGTTG